>NW_028145451.1:1867500-2077500 GCF_977016875.1 Pavona decussata
ACAAACCGAAACGTCCCTTTTGGGATTTGAAAGAGACCAACTTTCCATTGTCCCGACCTGGATATTTTCCTTCGCACGACGATATGCAATTTTCCCTTACAGTGTTTTTGATCGACGGCTCAAATTTACGTCCGGTCACCCCTTCCCCCCACCGAAAAAAAAAACAACAGCAATAAATAAATAAATAAATAAATAAATAAATAAATAAATAAACAGAAAGAATGCCAAAATTTGGGCAGGTATTAGGTACTGAATGTGAAAATTTATCGGCTTGGAGAGAACTTATTTATTTCTGGAGGAGAGGTGGGTCAAAAATTCCAGCTTCGTAACTTTATTAATGTGTACGCTAATGCCCCAGATCAGCGACGTATCTTACATGCAGGCCATCCTTAACATCCAATAAGCAATGAATTAAAAAAAACAAACAAACAAACAAACAAACCCAGGAAACATGGGCGGCTTATGTGGTTGCGTAAAACGATCAGTGAAGCGCTTTTATTTTGTCCTCTTTATTCACGCGCTGTAAAACAGTCATAAAAGCGGATCAAAAGTCGTCCTATTATCTCCCTATCAATGATATATTGTACCAAAAATATCTAAAGAAGAGATAATGCCATTGCGACAATTAGCCGATGCTACAAAAACAAACAAACAAACAAACAAACAGCGCGTAATAATTATCGCAATTAAAACTACATCCGGTCAGCAGTTTTGCTACTCGCATTTCCGGTCTATATACGTTTGGTCGTAAACAGGTCGTAAACAACGATTTCTTCGCTTCTCAACCATGCACCACGGAATGTACGGCTCGATTTAGCCAAAGACTTTATTCAGAATCGTCGCAGACATGCATTTGCTCAGCTGTGATCTTGATGCATCTATTTAACTCCCTGGATGGATTGTATTGACGAATTATTTCGATACTCAACACACGGCTGTGTTTGACCTGTTCGACTGTTCTTTATTCGGGTTAATGCATCATCATCTTTGGTCTAAAAGTAGATGTTCGGCGAGGCTAGGCAGTTACATTTGTCCTTTCCGCTAGAGTCTGTGCAAGATTTGGTCAAGAAAATGGAGCGAGCGAACTGAGGAGAGACCCATCCTACACGACAAAAGCATCCTGAAGAAATTCCCAAAAGTTGCAAGGTGGGCTTTGTTTTCATCTATATTTCATCAAATTCGTTGGCCAAAACCTAATCAATCAAATGTAGATAACAGATAAGATGAATGAAAAAACCTCTGAAGCTGATATTCTCTATCTAAAGCCTGTTTGAACCAAATACTGGAGACCTCAACATTTTCAATTTTGCAATTTTTTGCAACTTGCCTCAGATGTCTTCAACACCCATTTGCAGAATATAATTTTCCCCAAATAGATTTTATAATATTTATAAACTTCAATATCTATGTAAGCCCTGCTGCTAATTTGGTTTATGTGGAATGAGTACTTTCGGAGAAATAACGAATATGGTTGTGCTTGTTTTTCCTTCTCGTCAAAATGGCTGACAGGCAACATAGTAATACGAACATTGTCTTCTTGATTATAGAACCCAAAATACTCTAACAGTAAATTTTATAAACTGGGAGAGTGGTTCTACCATCTGTATGAATTACATTTGAATTGGTTCAAATGTACTTGAGAACCAGACTCGTTTATTTTTACTATTTGAGAGTGAATTTTTCAGTCAAAACATAGACCTTAGGCCGACGTGATCAAGTGCGGTTTCCATGGCAACGACGCACCTGCCGATCCAAATATGGCTGTTTTTGTTCATCCCTCCAGGTAACCTACCTCCACACAAAAAATGAAGGGGGGGGTTAAAATCTTCATTTCCAACTTTGCTTCACTTTCCTGGAGAATTGCTCTTAAACACTAAACTAATGTCGATCGACTCTTGCTCTCTTTTCATCTCGATCCGCGGCTTGATAGCATGCGCTGCAGATGGGCTATAACCCCCGGTAATTATCGGCGGTTATAGTTCGTCGGTGGCACAGGCTACAGCTTAGCCGCGTTAGTAAAATCCTCGGTGTTCGTTTTATTGTTTTGCAAGTTTTCCATTATTGAAGTGGGGGAATGAGTATTACCTGCCGTCAGCTACCCGGAAACCACTCCTCCAAAAACTCAGGCTGTTCACAAGATGATCTTGAAGCCACTCAGGGAGGGAGGACTGGATAGCGTGCTCCTTTGGGGGAGAGGAGACGGGCTTTGGTGGCGCGATATTTGAATGCCAGGAAATAATGTCTTTCAAGTTTGCGATGAGGTTATCACGCACATGATTGGCCACATCCATACTGGAATTAAACAGCTTGCTGAAATGAAACAGGAAAGTTAAGCTGTGAGTTGAGAATCGAATGAGCAGTATGTTAATAAGAATCTGCGTAGCAGGCGGGAAAATAATAATTCACCCAGTGCCGCGAGCCGCGAGCTGGCAAATCTTTGCTCTCACGTAAAAAATTGCGCCTGCAACAATAATATCATCAATAAAAAATGTCCAGGCATGACCCAAACTCGTTTCCAGGGTCTCTCCTCTTCCCCTAACCTGGTTGTTGCCCGACTACCCATATTGGCCAAGCCTCTCTACTGCGCATGTTTCACGTTCCGCGCGCGACTACGCTGTATTCTTCAGGGGCCAAAGTCAGCACTTAGTTTCTTGACAATAGCCTATTGTCAATCAAACAGTAGCTACTGTTAAGAAACAATCTTTAGGATACGTCTTAAGCCGCCGTTACACGTTGAAACTTTTAGCTGAAACTTGGGCGCAACGGCGAACGAGACCAGTTTCACAAAGCGGTGTTACACGGTGAAACTCTTGTTTTTTCACCACTGCGACCGTTGCGAGCCGTTGCAGAAGTAGAAAGCGGTTCTACTTTTCGTGAAACTTGTCTCGCAACGGAAGTTTGAAAAAGTTTCACGAAACCGACCATGTTACACGGTGCAACGCCTGCTGAAACTTGTTTCGCAGCGCCGTTGCACACAAGTTTCAGCTAAAAGTTTCAACGTGTAACGGCGGCTTTAAGATAGGAAGGTTTTGTGATTCTGGTCTCAGGATCGATAATCTAGGGACCCTTAATCAGTCGTCAGAACCAACGGGCCAGACTGGTCGGTTTGTAAATATAGCACGTGCCATTTTGAAAGACTGATCAGGCCAATTCTTCTGTAAATCTGAATGACACGTGAAACAAGTACTTCAATTTACAGATTACAAGGATGACAAGTAGTTCCCCGTTTGAATCATTTCTTTTAGGGCCAGTAAAGTTGATAATTCCGTGCAGGAGAGAAAAAAGTTCTCCTGCGATTAGTTCGCTTTCAGGCTCGCGGCAGGGAATTTTAATTTCGCGCGCTCAAGTGTTTGGGTACTCGAAGCCCATTGCAGTTACTTATGAATTGACTCGTCCAGCCTGGTCAACTTTAAGCGTCTCCGGTTTGCGCGCCTCGTGCTGCGTTTTTTAAATGACTACCGGTCTTTGAAGAATTCCTGTGAACTTCCGAATATAAGATTTCCGAAATACAAGCTAGGTACATTGCCCTTCCCAGAAATTCCCAAAATTAGAAACCTTTTTGTGGCGCTAAGTTAAATTCATCCAACAATAAGCTCCCCCAAAATACGTGCAATAAAAAGATCAATTATATGCTCGGCGGCTTATACTCGAATTTTAAAAATGATCATGCTGGTATTATTAATTGTTCAAATACGTTGTAAGCGTTTTCCCTCCAGCCAATTCTTTACAAAAAATTTCGAATGGGTTAGATGCTTCTTTTATAAATTCCACAAATCGGTTAATTATAAAGCATAACAATGAAGAAACCTTTTTCTAATTTTCTCTTGATCAACGACTGTGTTTTATTCATGTTCTGTTCAAGGTTTTTCTTTTAAAAACAATTTGGTTGAAATTTGCATACATTTGCATTTGCTCTAAAAACTGCACGGTGTAAGGAATCGAACGGAATCGAAAGGAATTTCAACCAAACTCATTCGAACTTAATCCATGGATTGAATTCGATTGAGTATCGGTATAAATTGAACGCAATCGAACTCGCCAAAAAAAAAAAAGTAATAATAATAATGCTTGGTAGGCGAACGCAATCGCAAGTTGTGTCGACGTCACACGCTCAGGAGGTGTTTAATATGAGCGGGGATTTTGTTTTGGGAAGCGGGAACAAAAGTAAAGTAAAGTGAAAACCTTTCTTTAACTTTGATTTGCAGGTAGCAAACAATTATGCTATGATCTTCGAAGATATAAAAGATAAAAGTAAGATTAGACGATTATGTACAAAAATAAGATATTAATAAAAATGTTTAGGCTAAATTACAAAAAGAACAACAATCACGATTAAATTCGATTTGGTTCACTTCTAGTTTAGAAGCATATTACTTCGGATTAGGTTATATAGGGTGCCAGTTTCAAGCGGACTAGAACGAACAATTCAATGTTTTGAAAAAGAAAAATTTAGGTGAGAAAGGGCTATGAATGAGGTCAGTCGGGTCACCTTCAACGTGAACTGGTTGCTACGGGGTTGCTACTTCCTAGTATTAGCGCATATCATATTGTTGAAACTTTTCTTAATTTTTGCATCCTTTTATATCTTATATCTAGTATGTCTGTAATTTTTGAAATTCTCATTGATGATGATCAACAAAAAATAATATTTGTAGCGGAAGAAAGATCGTTTCCGACGGTATTTCTTGAGTTCACACACAACACAACTGGACAGGTCGAACTCATGCCAGGGACTCAGCGGCGCTCGATTCAGTTCGGTTTCCGAACACCATCCGACTGAGTTCACCAGAATGAGTTTGACTGAGTACGATTTCCACGATTGAATTCGATTGCGTTCGACAGGTTCGGTGAGCGTTCGGTCGTTGTTCGGTTGAATCGATTAACGAATTAGTGAACCAGGAAACTAAGGAATTGGTTAAAATCCGATAGTACCGTTCTATTTGATGAGATAGACAGTTGAAATGTAACGAGAAGGGCAAAATTAATAAAGAGTAAGGTTTTCGCCGATTTCTACAAGGTGATAATTCACCATCGCAAACGCCACTTGAAAGTTTATTATAATAATTAATTAAATTTCGCCCTTCTTGTTTCAACTGACGAGGTGGCCGAGTGGTTAAGGCGTTGGACTGCTAATCCAATGTGCTCTGCACGCGTGGGTTCGAATCCCATCCTCGTCGATAGCTTTTTTTTTTTTTCTGGATTCCTTTTCTTCTTTTTTTTCTTCTTCAGGACCTATTTTTTTCAGCGAAATATATCAGTTTAACCTTATTTTTGACATTTCATTTGTAATTATACAACGTTTTAAAAGTATAAACAAAATTTCATTGAATCTCAACACATCGATATTACACAGATTGCCTATAATTAAATTCCGTTCTCTGTACTCCCCAAAAAATGCTTTCTTTTATTTGTTGTTACAGTATTATTCGAAGTGCTCGCTAAACATAAATTTGGGCGATTTTCGCTGCGATACCTTGTGATATGTTTCCGTGTGACACAAGGAAGGAAACCACTTTGAAGTTTTAAGCGGATTATGAATACTGTTTTTATTGTAGATTCTGCTATTTGATTTTGTGACTGACCTAGCGGCCAGCGGGAAAATATCTTTAAATAATCCAGTCGGAAAATTTTAAAATTTATACTGATTTATACGATAACAACGGACTGAATATATACACACTTCGATCATCGCGGCAGAACAGGTTGAATAGAAACACTTTACCTGTAATACTGCCCAACTTTTTCGCCCGCATGATCTCTGTGAGGATAATACCAAGCCAAGATGAGAGTCAAAGTTTCACTAATGCCAGCTGCTAACCTTGCACTGACAGAAATCGTTCCGTGAAAGCCAGAATCTTCGACCCTCTTTCTCAATCTTCCACTTGATTCGAATGCGTCCCACACAGACCGGAAGTCATCCGTGACGGCGAAGGATGGCTTGTTCGAGTTGATTGACATCATGGTAGTACTTCCGCTGTTTGGAAAGTGTCCGGGTCTTTTGCAAGTCAACATTTCTCCGTGTATTTTCCATCTCCCTTTCACGCCTGTGAAATTATTTAGATAAAAATCGATTTATTTTCAAAGTTACAGATCGCGTTCGTAATCGGGGCGCGAGCAACCACAGTAAAATGTGACCGGTTACTCAGATTTTGAAAATTACCAAAAAAAGACAACAGGCATGGCAAAGTAACTATCTTTAGATTGTGGCCGGTTGCTTTTATTGTATTTGTAGAGCCGACTTATGACGTTCCTGATCATAGCATAAAATAAAAATAGTTTGTGTGGATTGCGTTACATCACTTAAAAATCACGCAACACAATTTGCTCAACCAGCTACCGTAAAATCCGGGTTAAAAGCCATGGGTTTCGGGAACTTCTTCAGGGGTTTTGGAAGGGGTTATACCGGGGTTTACATACGGGTGGGGGCTTATAACCGAAATAAACAAAAACAGTCTCGAAACAAGCTGATAACAAAACGTACCTTACTTCGCTACAAGACCAAATTCGAAACTCTAACTTTAGCTGTAACCGGAACATACCAAAACAAGATGAGACTTTATTCTCAGATAGTAAAAGATCATTGCTCTGTGCTTTACTTGTTCTTACTGTCCTGTGAATGTGATTTTATTTGGCAACTTGTCAAAGAAGGGGTGGGGGGCGGGGCTTATGAGTGGGGATACTTCTAAAGGAATACCATACCTTTTTTTAGTGGTGAGGGGTGTTTTCATAAAGATGGGCCTATATGCGGAAGGGAGGGGCTTATGAATACATGGTCCTATAACCGAGGGGGCTTATAAGCGGGCAGCTCACCAGAAGTGACGTCAGCCTGGTAAGCATGACGTGGCATGGCGTCCTTCAGATGACAGGTTTTCTTCTTGTAACTCCACGCCATGCAGTCATCATCCTCATTACACATGGCAGCACATTTGGCTGACGACTCTACATCGTCTACAGTGTCCATATTATGGCCGTTTCTTGACGTGTCTGCGGATTATGAAAGAACAAACATTGCAGACATGGTCCTTTAAGCGCATTTGATGCTTTCCGAGTCCGGTTTTTTGGAACCATAAATTTTTTTTCTATTTTTCTATTTTCCTTCCGGTTCGCGCAAAACAGATGTAGTCTGTGATAAGCAAAAAAGAAGCAAAGATAAAAAAACAACAACAAAAACACAAAACAAAAACACTAACATTAAAACTTGTAGTTTATGTGATGAAAGTACCTGGTTGTTCCCCAAGAGGCATGTTTAACAAGAACGACACGTTCATTGTCTTCCGGGTAGGATTTTTAACGCTTAGAGTAAACGCCACACCAGGAACAAACGATGAATCTGTTTTTCTTGGGTGAAGCATTCCATACGCAAATAAGTCCATTTCCGCTCCAAAGAATCTCTTATCTCTCACACTGAGTCTTGACACCGGAAATAATCCTGAGTACGACAAACCTTCCACACCAGGGTACCCATGGGGAGGGTGTGTTCGCAACAGGGCAGCTTTTGTCCCCAATGATGAAGTGATTCGTACACCGAGGACAGCCTTATCCAATGCACCTGGGCCGAGTTTGACCGAGCCACCTGGGGACTGGTTCTCAAGGGTCCATTCGTGGAATGATCCGTCCGCCCGGAGCTCTAAGGATCCTATAACGGAAAGAAGTGAATATAAGCCTTAAGGGTCCAGTTACCTATCTCGTTGCTAAGTTACACAGTTGCTGCACAAGTGCATTTTGTCTTCCGGTTTTCCGCAACTGACGAGCTCTCTAGGAAAGTTTGAAGTTTTGGTTGCTCATTTGCTGATCTACTCACACCTTTGATTCTTAGTTTATTCTTATTTCTATAGCCGAAACACATTGCTTTGAATTGGATTTGTTTTCGAAATTCCATGCTGAAAGAAAAAGAGTATTAAAGACAAAATCGGAAAAGAAATTTTGTGAAAAATTCGTCCAGTTGAAAACGTCGGTCGGGTGTGCATGTTTTCATACCTGTGCCCATTCCCCCAAGAGGCACGGCCGATCGCATACCAAGTGGCGGAGGAGTTCCATCTGGAGCCTGATACAGATATTTGAACGGCGTATATCGAGGCGTCGCCCAGCCATACCCAATCTTGGTGAAATTTTCCGGCTCTACGTACAGAGCACACTGTCGAAGGAAAATAAACTTCATGTCTGATGTAACGTTGGACTGGCCATTCAAAAACTGGATTGAATCAAGAATGTCGCCGATGTTACCTGAAACAAAAGCAGAAAATTTTCAGTAAAATGTACTCCTGGAGAAGAGAGAGAGATACGTGGGTCGCCAGCGTTTTGATACAGTGAAAGTAATATAAGTGCGGAGAATATTTACTTTATCTGTCAGTGACGCAGGCATAATTGGAGAAAAAAACCGAGTTCTCCCAAAAGGGGTCGAAGCTATGACCTTCGTTTTGCTAGTTCGGATGCTCCACCACTGAGCTGTGGGAGACTTTCGGAGCTAGGCCGTTGAACTAAGGTTAAGATGTATCAGTTATCACTACGGGACACTGACATACCCGGAAAAAATCGCAAATACCATGTGATAATTCATAATGAACTCACAGCCTTCACTGATACCACCGCAGTGTGCTATGTACATTATTCACTCACTGAATCATACATCATTCTCATTCATTCACCAGGCTTAACATATACTATCACGCTTTTTCCACTGCGCATATGCCACACATTGACATTCCAATCCTAGCAGTATGCAGGATGTTTGTCCCATGAACCTAGTTTGATGTCCTTAGCTCCCACGAGTCTCCTGCAGCTCAGTGGTTGAGCGTCCGAATTAGTAATCGGAAGGTCTTATGTTCGACTCCTGATAGGAGCACTCGGATATCCTTTTTCCGAGTATGCCTGTGTCCGGCATGAACTTTTTGACGAATTTGAGGAATAGAAAAAAAATTAAATTATTTCCCAATTTTTGCCTATTTTCGCGAATTTGAGTCCAAAAAGAGTGAACTAGTTGATCGATTATTGGCTATTTTTACGAGTTTGAGACCCAAACGGAATGCAATTATCTCTCGATTCTTGGGTATTTTCTAGAATTTCACTCCAGAAAGGCATTGCTTGATTTTTGGCTGTATTTACGAATTTGAGACCTTAAAGCAATGAACTTCTTGCTCGCCGGATTTTTAACTATTCTCATGGATTTTAGATCAGAAAGGAGTGAACTTTTTGACCGATTCTTGTCTAGTTTCACGAACTTGAGACCAAAAAGGGATGAATTTATGGCTTGATTTTTGGCCATTTTCACGACTTTGAGAACAGAGAGAAATGACCATGTTTCTAGATCTTTTACCATTTTGGCTATTTTCACGAATTTGAAGGCAGAAAGGAGTGAACTTATCGCTCGACTTTTTTCTATTTCCACAAAATTTAGAGCAGAAGGGAATTTACTTGTTCGATTTTTGGCCATTTTCAAGGATTTTAGACCAGAAAGGGATAAAGTTATTTTTCAATTTTTGGCTATTTTTACGAATTTGAGACCAGAGAGGAATGAACGTATCTCTCCATTTTTTCGCAATTTTCACGATTTTGAGACCACAAAGAATAGAACTGTCTTTAGTTTTGTCTATTTTGCCGAATTTGAGATAGAAAGAATTGAACTAATTGCTCCATTTTTAGCTATTTTAACGAATTTGGTCCAATAGAAGGGAACTTTTTTTCCGATCTTTGGCCATTTTCACGAATTTGAGAACAGATTGAAAGGAATCATCTTGATTCTCGATTTTTGCAATTTTAGACCAGAAAGCATGATGATCTTATTGCTCAATTTTAAACCATTTCCACGAATTTGAGAACAGAAACGAATCAACCTTTTTCTCGATTTTTGGCAATTTTCACGCAATTTACATCAGCAAGGAATGAATTTATTTCCCGATTTTAAACTATTTTTAGGAATTTTGAGACAAGAAAGGAATAAACTTATTGCTCGATTTTTTTTGCTATTTTCTTGAATTTGATACCACAAAGGAGTGCATTTATTGCTCGGTTCTGGCCTATTGCCACGAATTTGAGTCCAGAAATTGTCGCGCGCAAGCTAGTAGCAGTACGGTTATACCGTTACAGAAATCATCACCATACGATCCTTTGAGCTTTGCACGGGAATCGAACGGAAAATTTTGTACTTTTGAAGGGATCAACTGAAGCGCAGTTGAGGTTTACTCAACAAAATGACTTTACAGCAAACGAACACAGCTGATTTGCAATTACGTCAACACACCAACGATCCGAGTTCGCCAAGAAACCAAATTACGAAGACTGAAGCAAAGGTTGTCTCAGGTCGATTTATCAGACTCGGAATCCGTGATTGAATACTTGTCTTCCAATAGCTCAATACATTTGAAATATCTTACGCGAATCTCTTTCTATTCTTATCTAGCGGCAGAGTTTACAAAACGCGAATATTTACGACATTATTGCTGGTCTGTCTACATTCTCTTTCTTTGCGTTTAGTCACTTATGTTAATCCATTTTTATCATGTCAAGTTCTTTGCATTAATTATTCTATTGCTTCTTTTCTTTTCCTGTTGGTTAATGCGTCATGACGCCACTCGCCTCTGATTGGTTTGCCATCAAGCTATTGTTATTTGCCTATATAAGTGCGACACCACCCGGATGGTTTGGGCGGAATCAGTAAACCTAACGCACAGTATACAAAATGAACCCTCCTCATTCATAGAACCCATTGATTTCCATGATACACTACAATTCAGTACGCAATACATTATCTTTCCATCCAGTCACCCTTCAATAAAACAAAACTAAACACAAGATAACAGTAGACAAGGACAACACAATAGGACACAAGATAACACTAGACAAAACACAAGATAACACTAGACAAGGACAACACAATAGGACACAATCACAATGAAATGATAAAACATACCTACTGAACACAACACAACAAACACAAAACAAAGAAAACATACCTGCTTAACAAAACACTACACAACAACAGAGAAATACATAAATATGCAACACAGTACAACACAACACAACACAACACAACACGCTACGATACGGTACGATGCGATGCGAAGCCATACTCAATTTTAAAGACGAACACTGCTTTTCGAAATGTTTTGGATATGAAATGTTTCTTGAAAATTTCGAAACAATTTTTGTTTTCTCACAGCAATTTGTTTCCAAAAGAAGTATTTCCTTTTCACGAAGTCGAGACCAGAAAGCAACGAACTTATTGCCCGATTGTTAGCTTTTTTCAGGAATGAAGTTATTGCTCGATTTTTGGCTATTTTCATGAGTTGAAGACCGGAAAGGAATGAATTTGGGATCGAAAAGAATAACTTATTGCTCTACTTATGACTTTTTTCCAGAATTTGAGAATAGAAAAAATAACTTATTGCCCGATTTTTGCCCGTTTTCACGATTCTGAGAGCAGAAAAATAAATGAACCCATTGCATGATTTTTGGCTATTTTCACCAACTTGAGACCAGAAAGGAGCGAACTTATCTCTCGACATTTGACTATTTTCACGAAACAAGACCACAATGGAAATGAACTTATTTCTCGATTTCTGGCTATTTTCATGAATTTGAGACCAAACAGCAGTGAACTTATTGCCCGATTTCTGGCTATTTTCAATTTGAGAGCTAACCGACTCACTGAAAAATGCATAATTCGTATTATTCTTCTGTTGTTTGTTTGTTTCACCCGACACGTTACAAAAAAGCAAAATAAGAGTAACAATCTTAATGAAGAGAACAAGACTTTTAAATTTGAAAGACATGTTTCGGCAACTCCTTTGCCATCGTCAGTTTACGGATGGAATAACATTGATGAAATAAGAGTACAAAAAACATATATTACAGAGAAAGTGGTGAGGAAGCCTTAGGGCTTATAGAATAAGGCTTCCTCGTTACGGAGTTGTTACATATAATGTTTGAAGACTGTGAGACGGTTGATAAAATTATAGTTGAAACGAATAAACGGGAAACGATCAATAAACATTTCAGAAAAAATGGCATGCAAGGTCAAAAATAGAGATAAAGATTAGTAATCATTACCTTCTTTTGGATTGGGAACGTTGGTTTTCTTGTTTCGTTTTTCATGCTCGGCCACTTCAAGTCGCGAGCTCCTATTTTTACAATTTTGCCAGTGATTGTCCACATACGCAACCACGACATCGGAGAATTCCACCTTCCTGGATTCGCAGTCTTTCGCGCTAAAACACCGCCCAGTGTAACAACGACCATTCATGATAACAGCAATATTGCACAGTCGGTCCTGACAACAGAATTCTGCGCATCTTGTAATGTTGTTTGATTTTCCGTGCATTTTAAATTTTCCCGCGTCCATACTCGAGTGTAATGTGACGTTTCTTGCAATTTCCTTGATGTTGCAATCTTTGACTTTGCGCAAGCTTTTCCATGGATTCGATCTTGCCTGTTTAGTTTTACTCCTGACTTCCCGCGACGCTTTATTCTCAAGGAAGTTCTCTTGCTTCCCGTTTTTGTCTTTTTGAATCTTTGCGTTACCGTTAATAATTTGGAAACCGCATGGTTCTTTGACGTGCTTGTTAGATGGCGGTGTTGTAGTTTGCAAACTATCCTCATTGTTTTGGATATTTTTTTCTGCCGGTAAGAAAATTTGAAAACTTTGAAAATTTGAAAGCTTTTCAACTCTCAGACACAAATGACATCCTTGGGAAAATAAGCGCTCCCGGGTCTAAACCTATCGACAGCAAGGGTAAGTTGTTTTAGGCTCTATACAGTCAACCCTCGCCTTGCGGACACCTCACTATTACGGACAACCCGATAATACGGACAGCAGCTAAATCTCCAGCAAAAAGAAATTCCCACTATTACGGACTCTCCCTATTAAGGACACTAACTTGCGGTCCCGAGGTTGCCCGCAATAAAGGGAATGACTGTACTGGGTTAGTCAATTTCAAGCTCTCTATTTTTATTGCATTGTTAGCTTGGACTGACACTGAATTTTACTAGGGAACGGGGTTAGCAGAGCTCACTGCTTGCAAGAGGTATCGCCAGCACTTAGGATCTTGATTAAATCTAAATCGAAATATCATTATGTCGGCAAAATCGTATGGGACATCACCCCAACTCTTGAATAATAATAAATCAAACTACACCAAAATATACAAAATAACAATAAAAGTTAACCTACCGATAAGAATTAAATTAAATTAGTTTACTTTTAAAAATACAGAGAGATTGGCTGGAAACAGTTTCTTCTGGAAGTTTGTTCCATTCAGTTATCATCCTGGGAAAGAAAGAAAATCTAAAAATATCTTTATGTCCTTTCGGTACAATAAATTTAAAATCATGGCTTCCCCGAGTCCTCCTTTCCCTGCTTGTTATCAAATAATCCCCCCAGTCCCCATTTAGAAGGCCGTGGCACATCTTGATTATAGTATCGCCACAACAACAACAACAACAACAACAAGCCGTAGATCACTCCTGGCATTATAAATATATTTCTGCCCGAAGACTAAGTTCTTTCTTTTAATTTAACAATATAATTGCTACTTTATGGGTTCTCATTCCGGAAATTACTTAAAGATGAGATATTGTTTAAGGCCGGTGCGTACTAATACTGAAGTATTTTTGCGCGGCTTATGACTATGCGGGAAAAGCAGATTTTAACGAGGGTTATTGGAATCCAAAAGAAAATTGGGGGTAACCACGCATTTGTCAGAGATAATTAAACAACAATAATTCAAAACAACAATAAACACAAAGCACTGTATGGCGTTTTTTCCATTTTGAAGCTTTACTGTCTCTGAAAAATGTATGGTTACCCCCAATTTTCTGTTTGGTTTCCAATAGCCCTTGCTAAGTTCTGCTTTCTCCGCATAGTTTTAAACCGCGCAAAAATTTCCCTGCTTTAGTAGGCACGACCCATTGGAAACCCGAGTATCTCGAGATGCGCAGAACGTATGCGCAGTAACAAAAGAAGGCACCGTCCTTAAATGAATGTTAACTCACAACGTATGGTGTGAATTATGATACCCAGAACAATAGAGAACACAGTATGTGACTCAGTGAAACTTATAAGTAATAATTTAGTAAGCGTTTGTTAGCGGTAGTTAGCTTTACTGGAGGAGTAGGAAAAGAAGTAGATTTGAAAGCTGTGAAGAACTTACCAGAGCTAGGGTTAATTAATTTTAGCACCAATAAGCGCTGATCTAATATCGTTGTTAGTTTAAAGTTACAGAGTCGACTAGAAGAACAGGTGAAAGGCAGGTGAGAGTTATTCCCCGAGTTAACCAAGATAGTATAACGGGCAAATGAAAAAAAAAAAAAAAAAATGAGAATGAGTCACAAATAATATCCACTGGAATCCGTTTAACAACATATGTTTATGTTAGGGAAATTGACAAGAATTGTTCTGTCACCGAATTGTGGGAAACGATGAGTTTTCGCGCGAAAAATAAAAAGCCTGTGTGCGCTGCTGCAACCTGGAACCACTCGCAGTGCTTTTGTGCGCTACCTCTCTTTCTCTCTCTAGAATCTTTAAATGCCTGAAAGACATCGTTATGACTATACGCGTAAGGATAGCGAGCTTATGCAAGTCCCACAGGTTCAAGTCCCTAACTCGGTATCACATGTGTTGAGTTTGTCGTTCAAGATTCTCGCTTAGGTCTTGATCCGAGGGCCGTGGCTGTGGTGGTGACGCAGCGCGAGAGATCTTCGAATTCCCTGGGATACACCGGTTTCCTTTCAAATCCTCCCTCACACAGCTCTTACAGATTCTAAATTCTCGTAGATAGATGAGACTCAATCTAAAACCTTCCACTTTTTCGGAGCGCCTTAACTTTGCCCTGTGAATATCATGACTTACCTTCAAACACATTATTCAGGAAGACAGCCTTAAACGACCTCTGTCCTTCTACGGCGGGTTGAAAATGGCAGACATTTTCCGTTGAGCAGTACACACCATAACATAAGACGCCGTCAAACAGCACGAGGTCGCAGTTTTCCATGCGACAACAGTCTAACACGCACGAGTCCATGTTCTTGTAACACCCCAGTAAGGATTTTGCCAGTGTATCATTTTGAGAGCTCGAAATCACAGTGTTGCCGAGCGTAGCAACCGGGAGACAACCCTTCGCTGGGAAACGGCGGCTACCAGCAACGAAACCTTTGGTATTTGTACAAGAGATAAATATATTAGTGTCAGGTTGATATTATCGCGAAGACCGATGGGTCCTAACCAGCCGAAATGAAGAGACTTTCTCCTCGACGCCATTTAACCCTTTTTTGCTGGAAGCAAGAGGAAAGTGGGACACTTTCTTGTTCCATTTCAGTTTGGGTTTTCGTATAGGCAGAAAAAAAATTTATCTGGTCTAGTATGCCCTTATCGAAGTAGAGACTGATTCCATGTTTACTTACCTATGTGGAAGAGCAGGTTGACAAGAGCTAATGCGCATTGTATAGTTGAACAAAGACAAACAGATCTGAAGGAATTTCGGAGCATTTTTACAGGAAACGAATGTGCTCCTTACATAGCAGAACCACCGCTGAAACGAGTCAACAAATTTCTTTGAAATTACTAGGGCGTGACAAGAAGAATTCAAAGCTTTGATTTTTGAAGAAAGCACCGTGTCAACACAAACAGGTGCTTTTGTGATGCATGGGGAGTCAATGAATACCAATCAACTGATGAAACTAGCCAAGTGAATCAAGTGTCGTGACTCCATTAGAATACGGACATTCTTCACCTTATTTAGTCTAGGTGGTAAAATACACCCACAGACAAAAAAAAAAACAACGAAACAAAAAAAAAAAAAAAAAAAAAAAACAACGAAACAAATAAATAAAATTCACAAACCTCAACTCCGGCTCTCAAAGTTAATTTTTTCTTTTTTGCTCGAGGTAGGTTGATATTGTTCTTTATTTTATTCAAGATTCGGTCTGCCTGAAGGGTTTACGCTCGAAACATCAGCACTCGATTCTTTTTACGGTAGACAAATTACCTCATCAACTGAATTGATAAAGCCAAATATTCGTCTCCACTCCCCCACCGACACAGCCCCAGTTTCAAAAACAAATTGATTAGGGAAAAGAAGACTTTTTACAAAACCTTTATTTGCATGCAGATCTGAGAAAAAGGAAGAAATTCAGATGCTGCTATTCTTCAATTTTTGCGGATCGGCAGAAAGACCAACTCTGGCCTGGACTACATGGAATGATCCGAATTCTGCCTCGTATTGAAGACGTATATGGTCAATATACAGAGTCATTTATGGAAAATATAATGGAGGTAACAAGGTGTATAAGGAGCCGTATAAGGATCAATATCCGCCAGGATATGCAATTGAAATGTATAATCTCATACTCTTGATCAGGATCCATACACACAAGTATGAGGAATCAGAATGGTCAATACACAGTCCTTATACATCAGCGTCCTTATTGGTCAGTACATATCTCTCACCGCATACGTTGTGTATACACACTCACTATTCCACTTTTTATTGTTCAGCACATCATAACATTGCCCAGATATGGTCATGGTGCAGTGAATATTCATCGTCCGTAGTCAACAGATATCCTGCGATATACGTAATTTTGCGTGTTGGGGGTTTGAAAATGGCAAAATAAAGATCGCCTCCATCTTTTCTTGCGATAAATTAAAACTGTGCTTTCTTATCAATGCATTGAATAATAAAGCAATTATCCTTCTCAATTCTGTGATTTCGCAGGATAATCGTTTAAATATTTGTTATTTCATGTAGTGTGAGGGAAGTTGATGACATACCTCGTATGGAAAGGGAAGCGAAACACAGTCCCAAACATTGAAACCCTCTCGATTACCTCACGGACACTGGTGCAAGCTAAGACTGCACGGGTCGTCCAGACTGTTGCATGGTATTAAATGTCATTAACTACTTATATTTAGTGCTCAGACAAGTGTGATAAGCAAACCGTTTGTCCCCTTTCGCGTATGTCGCACCTTGTAAGAGACCCAATGTCATCTTGTCGGCCTACATGTCATAGGCAAATCGGAAATATAGAAATGTAAAAACAAAAATAAAAAATAATAAATAAATAAATAAACAAACAAATAAATGTCAGCTGTGGATCAGCTGCAGACTTCGTCTGAGTTGTCAAATCCGCTATCTTCACTGAGCTCATATGATTTGTGTGCACCATCACCTCTCCTTCCACCTTCTGGACATACCATATAATTCTCTTACTAACAATTTCCTAAGGTGGCATAAAATTTAACGGTTGTTATTAAATCTCGATTGTGACGACCTTGACCCCCAAATCGGGAAATTAACGATCTCAAGCATAACCTCACTCCTTGCGAAGGACGATACGATTGAGTTCATTTTGCAGTCTGCACTGAAAACTGCAAGTCAAAGACTTTTTGCTCTGAAATTTGTGCCAAAAAATTACCTTATCATGGCTCTTCACGTTTATCCGTTATAATTAAGAAATTTTGACTCATACACGCTACATATTTAAGTTAATTAGGTACAGGGCCTCTCTGAATTCTAGCCATTAAACTGAATGGGACACCCTGCCTTACCATTCAGGCCCCAGTTGTTCAAAGGCCGGATAACTTTATCCAGCGGATAAGTCACAATCCGACAGTTTCAATCTGTGCAAAGATTTCAGTATCTCCTCGTGCAAAAGCGAATATGCACACTCTGACCACAGCTTAATTGGGAGTGTACGAAAACCTTGGACAACATTTAACGTGAAGTATATTTTTGACGCTGAAGAGTGCCTTATCCAGCGGATAAAGTTATCCAGCCTTTGAACAACTGGGGCCAGATAAATACGACAATAGCTATCCGCCGAACGGTATCGACGGTATAACGCTACCAAATTCGAAAGTTACTAGCGTCATTTTTCTCGAAGCTCTACTGTATGTGCATGTCAGTGTATAGCTTCAGTTCCGCGCTGGCTCCAGACACGGCCTGTGCTTGTTGGAACTGTGCGATTTCAACGAAGCATCAATCCATTCTGACCTTTTATCTCAAGTCTTCATGACACCGATTAAGGAGACCAGCGAACTTTTGATTTCGTTTGTTAAGGGGTCAGAGACACGCCAATAGGAAAGCAGCTAAGTGAATATTTGTGCCAAGATGTTTTGTTACCGCAATAAAGTCTGGTACCGGCATTTGAAGAAGGCGACCAATCATATACACTGTTTAAATGATTACAGGTCACAGCGGTTTTACGCACCCGCCCAGGTCAAAAGAATCAGTTCGCTTGAACAGCTCTGGGAGTTTTGTGTCAATGAACTGAGGAGTGTATGAAGAAATGAGAAATGATATGCTAACCTTCGTTAATCTTACCTTGACTTTTGTGGTCTTTTTCCAAGGTAAGTTGAGTTCTTGATCTATTGTTCAGTGCTGTATTCAATGTTTGCGCCCTGACCAATGACTTGTTTAGTTTCAACTTATTTCCCGCGCAGTGATTTTCGTGGTTGACTGCAACTCGGTGCCCGAGCACAAGTGCACACAGCCTACGTCTTCGATAAAACAACCATTGGATGGTACACTCAAGCCCGATCACTTTAAACGGCTTGGCAAAGTCCAGGACATGAAGGAATGTATCGAAAAATGCTGCGATGTTGAACAATGTGATCTGGCGATGATGTCGCACGGAGGACAGAACTGTTATGGTGTGGCATGTTTTAGTGAGAATCTTTGCCAAATGCTTCCGTCTTACCCCACGAGAATAAGCTTTGATGTCGCACATGTGGCCAGGAGATAAAGATCGTAAAGGACTGAACTATAGCCACTTCAGGAATTGTCCGAAAGATTCTTTCATCGTTACAAATAATCGCTTGAAGCGGCATTTTAAGCTTTGGTACACTTAGGGATTTGTGTAGTAAGCGACAGTGACACACTCTTTGATCCTGGAAACCTGAGATAGTGAGAGCAAAGCAAAATAGTAAGCTCTTGTATTTCGCTTTTTTATTTGACCCGGTTTAATATCAGAACATTACAGAAAAAAATCCGTGAATATGCAAAACAAAAGGAGCAACAACAATTTCATAGTTCATTGTTTCTTTATCCGCCTCCTCCACGATAATCGATACCTTTAGATTCTAGTACGACTACAAGCTTTTCCAATAGACAAAGAAGACGCTGAGTGAACCAGTGTCATTTTGGCGGGAAAATAAGAGAGTCATCGTCATTTTACGAAGAGTTTTTGTGAGAACGTCAAAGTGGTGAAAACAAGTCCTCGAAAGTTATGTGATCGCGCCTTTTTGAAATCACAAAAGGGCTAGCTAACATAATTAAAAATAGCTTCGTCAAGTTTGTCGCTCACAAAGAGTAAAATGAAGCTTCCTAGAAGATATCTTTCCTCTTACTGACTTCGCTAAAAAGTGGAATCTCGTATTCGTCTATCTCGAAATTCCTAGCAGAGAACCGGTGCGCGTTCATGGCAACCAATGAAATCACTTTTGATGAAGTTTACTTGATTGACCACGCACAATATAATTACAGACCTAGATCCTTTCATGCACTGTTAATATTTGTCGCGGGGACAAGACGACATCTTCGTTACGCTTCGCGAAACAAGGACAAGTTAACGAAGCGTTAAGATACCACAAATATCAAAGCGATACACTCTTCAGGCGAGAAAGTTGGATTTCATTTTTTGCCACGAGGCAATTCTACGATGTTGAAGGCCATTGGTTTTAAACTTTGTAATCTATTTGCTAGAGCAGTTTGGCTAACTTAAATATAGCCTCGGCATTTATGCGAGGATGGAACTACAAAAGTCTAAGAAATCGTCTGGTAAAGTTGTAAATGTGTTTACATGGCTTCAAGGTAAAACACTTACCTACCACGATTTGGCGGGTAAGGTTTCCGGCGTTTCAGGACCCATAGGCGAAAGCATAAATTAATCAACATCGAAGGTAATCCTTGAAAAATCATAAACATTTTTTCTGAAAAATCATAGAAATCGTAAATAAACCAGTAGCTAGGTGGCAAGACAATTCTGTTCACAAACAGTTTTCTTCACTGCAGTATTCAGTCAGGAATTGATTTTCTTTGCCTCTGTAAACAAAGGAAATACGCCATTTTTAATATTAATAAATTTTCTTTGATATCTTATGACCTATGTAATTTTAAGAGTGCTTCCGGCGTCTTTAACTTATCAATACGGGGTGACGCTCACAAACGTGGATTATTAACGCCTCACTAGTGCGTGAAACAACATCTATTTAATGTTTTACCGACATGTCGAGGTCGTTTTTGCCATGAAATAAATATGGAACATTTCATATGGCGGGTACGCGCGCAAGGTATTTAATTTCGCAAGTATTGGTGAAGTATCAGTAATTGGAAGGGTGAGCACAGCGAAAGAGTGAGATTTTTGATACAAGGCAACGCAGACTGTGTTAATACTGTGCAGAGCACTTTCCATGCAGTATCATGATTATCATTAAAAACTGGATCATTGTATACTGCAATTCCATAGTTTTTGATTGGCTTAACTGTCGTGGTACATTTAACAATTATTCCACGAGCGCGCGTTGGATATGAGATGATAGTGATAGAGATAGTGGATTAGCTGTTTTATTAAAAGCAATCAAGAATTATTGCTAGATCTTGCTGATTCCGCTTTGAAAGAACAAGCAGAAGACAATTTAATGGTCGCCATTTCTCGGGCATGGTACTATGGCTCATATACCATGGTCGCTAAGCCAATCAAAGCTCTGAAATTACATTATACAATGATGGCCAATATACCATGCCCGATAAAAAGCGGCCATTATAAAATCATCTTCTGGTCGTCCTCGCGAAATAAAATAAGCTGCAACTAGGAACATTTCTTGGTTGTTTTTAATAAAACAATTATTCCACTCGTGCTCAGTGTTGGATATGAGATGATTATAGCAAACGCGTCGTTGTGCTCTCGTGTTAAACGTCCACTCGTGATACTGCATGGAAAGTGATTTGTAGAGTATTTATCCTAGGTGGGCTGTATATTAACTAAGTTCTGACTTTAACTTGTTTCAGGAGCTTCGAGTTTGTGTGTTTTAAGTTTAATCCAAGTTTTATCAGACGAAGTTGGTGCTTTACGACATACTCACCTTCGCATTCATGATCCGTCAGTTTTGGGATCAAAATAATTCAGAGACTGTTATTGAATAAAAATGTCCAACTTTATTATCCATGGATTTTACAAAACAACTTCAGTACGATAATATGTACATAGAATAGTGCAAATGTCGCACATTACCAGCATGGGACAATAATTGAAGTAAATTCAATTAAAACGAATTATTTTGCATCATAAAAATTTATACTTTCATTCAATTTGCACCTTTGAATAAGGAGCTTAAGAAAAAGTCAAAGCTAAATTAAGAAAGTGTAAGGCCGTATCTGTTTAAATCCTGAAAGAAGTAAAATTTAAGCAGGAAAGCACAGTCAGAACCTAATTTAAAAAGTTACATAGTGAAGCGAATATCTGCGCATGCATTCATAATGGTAAATACGCTACAAAAATTCCAGTTTTAATGTTTTTGACCTCTTTATCAATTCTTTGTAAACTTTTTCAGCGTGAGTGTTGTGTTTTTTTATTTCTTGCTCATTTAATTTATATTATTAAAAACCAAATTATGAAAAAAACAACCAAATAAAATAAACTTGCTTCCCAAAAATATGTTTTCGACCCTTTTATAAGGATTTCATTTAAGTTTTTATTAAACTAGTTTTTTGTTCAAAGGAAAGATTTACTTCAGCCAGTTCGTGAATAACGTTAAAATTTTCACAAAAAGATGCAAACGGGCACATCCAGGCGACGATTTGGGTCCGTAATACGAGGAGTCCACTGTAAGGGAACCTTATTCAGTAATCCTTCTTCGATGGGGCTACGATTTTTGTCCTTACTGAAAGGGTGTCCGTAATAGCGAGGTTCTCGTAAGGTGCACTAAAGATGCACCCGCTTAAACGTTAATGTGCACCTCCGAGGCGACGATTTGGGGTCCGTAATACGAGGAGTCCATATTAAGGGATCTTATTCAGTAATCCTTCTTCGATGGGGCTACACCTTGAGTCCCTGTTCCCGTTATAGCGAAGTGCCCGTAAGGTAAGACCGTAAGTTGACTGTACCTCCTGGTAGCTGCCCACCTGGGTAGATCATAACTTCCTTTTTTTTGCTCTTCTCGCAGAGAAACGTTTGAGCCCACGCGCTCGTTGAATTTTAGCACCAGGTCTCCTCATCATTGTCCATTATTCCGTAAATAAAATATGGACTTTGTCCTCGGTTTATAGCTTGTGCCACTTCGGCGTTTATCTGATTAATTATCTCTCTAGTTCTCCTCTCGTCTAACGTTCTACCGTGCGCCTCGTAAAACTCGGTCAGCGGTATTAGCGAATGTCGTGGACTGCTCTCCGCTGATTTGATAACATCCGGAAAATCAAGAACCATTAGCGACCTGTCCCTGTCCGCTGCAAATCGTGCAGGGGGCTCCTCTATATGGCCCTGGGCCTCAGATGGCTGCGGTGATGCTACTTCTATTCGCACCATGGGTAGGGAGAGTGGGGAAGACAGTCCCGTTGAGGACCGGGAACGGCTTTCAGAACTGGTTTCCATCTCGTCTTCCAGAGCCTGGAATAAAATAAAGAAGTTAGGTAAGCTACTTTTCAGTCTAAGGAAACAAGACGACAGCAGGCACTAGGCGAAACAACGCCATTGGAAGGGACGTGAATATCGACATTCCTTGGTGTTGAAGGAGAAGTTAGATGTTGATCGCTCTTGGGGTAGCTTCTTAGTCAGAAGTTGCGAAGGTTTGGTTTGCGAAGCCATCAAGAAGAAAACAAAGAACACCAGAGCGGCCTCTGAATTGCAATTGATATTAATTATCGAAACGGAGCTTTTTACAGTTAGCAGTCTTAATGGAAGTGTTAAAATAAAGAATTCCTGGTGCAGCCTAACCACGCACTTCAAGTTCGACAAGACACGTTAAACAACCGAATATTTCAAGACTTCCAGCAGTCTAAAAGATCTTAATCACCAAACATCAAGCATAACCACAAGCTTTATTAAATTTGAAAGTGACCGCTGCTTAAAACCGCTGACTATTTTCAGCTCTGTCCGTGTTATGCAATAAAATTTTTACGTTACATTCTTACTGCCCATTTACATAATTATCCAATTCCATTCCACGCTCAACATAAGCTTATGGCATTTTTAAACTTTTTTGTTAAAAGGTTTTAATGGTACATTGCATGATTTACTGAAGGTTTAATTGTTAAGTCGTTAAGTTAAATCAGTTTAGCGTAAGTTGGACGTCGTACAGCGTTGCGTTAGTAAAACTGAACCTTGACTGTCTTGAAAACGTTCCGGTAAATAACTGGTGATATTTTCACGGGGTGGACCGACAAGATATCGTAGGCTGATGTCCAGATCAAATAAATGCCAGTATTTACTAACTAACCGTTGGGAAGCATGCAGTCCATTTCGATCTTCTGTCTGTTTGGCTGAAACGCACCGGGGCAAATGAAAAAAGAGAAAATTCTTTGTTATTGTTATTCTTTTGGTTTTGTTTATTAATCTACGTCATGGGGAGATTTTTGCAAATTCTTAATTCTTAATTTTTGTTTTGCCCATTAGAATGTTTCAAAAGCAGCCAAAATTGTTCTCTCTTGAGCGCACTGGCTCATAGAGGGTAAATTCTAATGTGGAAATGTTTTTGGTTTGTTTACTGATAACAGGGTTAATAGTTAACTTGCAAATTAGGATAAAAGTTAGAGAAAAATTAAGATAGTACCTCAAACTTCCAATGAAATCCAAATGCATGTTGAGCTTTTGCATTTACTCTTAAGATATAACTGCGGGATGACTATTTTTTATTTTCAGCGTTATAGCCTTCCTCGAGATAGAGAGATTAACCAAGGCAAGTTTTAAAGAAAAGAGTAAGAGCCGTAAAGATAAAAGGACAGGATGGATTTCCCAGCTTGTTCCTGGGATAAAATCTGACAAAAAATTCTCCCTTTGTCTATCCTTTGCGATACTCATTAACATCTCAGTTCTCCTTTCAACAACGACTTAAGGTGAAGTTATCAGGTCAGAAAAATAATCTTAAAAGTATTATTCAATCCTTAGAGAAGTTTTCTCTGGACCGTCCGAAGTAAATACAAGTTTGGTTTCCTTTCGAGTTTCTCTGCTCTGTAATTACTTTGACAAATTAAAGGGCATTTGACATTCTTCTGCGCATGTGCGGCGATTTGATTTCTGATCCGACGGAACAGTTTTCAAAGTAGGCATCTGCGAGGAAAATCTTTTTCCATCCACCTTGTGAGGCTTGTAGAAGTGAAAATAACGATATCGAGGAACTGTTTGGTCGTTTGTGAGGGATTGAAATCGCATATTTTGTATTTTTATTTGAATATCATCGAGAAAATCAATGTCCTCGAGAGGAGGTATTCGAACCGGCTCTGGACGAAAGCTCCTGTCGCCTCGTAGCCGCCTTGTTTCAAAAGAAAAGAAGAAAAAAAAAAAAAAACGAAGAAAAGATGGGAGGACGAGCATGGAAGGACGAGCAAATGTTTTCCCTCACCTGTACCTCTTCATCGTCTACACTGTCTAAAGTACTACTTGCCATTGTAAAACATAAATATCTTACAAATACAAAAGGTTAAAGGGCAAACAAAGAGGTTTTAGAACGCACGTGAAAACTTCAGACTGCCTGCGGTTAGCGCTGCCGCGCAGTGTTGATTATTACGATTTCCTATTGGTTAAAAAAATTGTTGTCAATCAAGATCGCACATGCGCGTTATCGTGACAAAGGCCCTTTAATGCAACGTACTATAACATTTAGGTAAAATATGCCATTTGTTTTAGCCATTTGAGAAACAAGATAAACTTATCAAGACTTGGTCATCGTGTATTCTCTTGCACTTAAAACTTGCTTAATGTTCTTTATGTGAGATTAGTCAGTTTAGAACAGTGTAAGACAATCATTAGAAAACCACTCTAGTATTGATTCTGTAGCACTGCTCCTCAAAAACAAACAAACAAACAAACAAACAAACAAACAAACAAACAAACAAACAAACAAACAAACAAGAAGCAAATCAACCAAACAACCAACAAAGAAAAAGACAAACAAACAGACAACAAAATCCAACAAAAACAACAACAAAAATTAGTGCTCTTGGAAGCCACCTTACCACTGGATTTTTGAAACTCATCTTCCTTTTCAGTTTGTGACACGCGCCGTCTGCATGGTCCTCGTCTTCAGTGTCAGTACTGATAATCGTTGGGTTGATATCTGTCAGGTCCATGGGGGCGTCCTGTGCCACAATGATAACAAAAACCAGTCTGTTATTACCTTGTAGCCTAAAGGGCAGCTGCATGCTATACCCAACCCAGAATAAAAACGGGTGTGTACGGCTACACGAGGGCTAATTTACTGGATCATTTTGGAATCCTAGGCTTTACTTAGATTAATGGGTGTTATTGACTTGAAGTAATAGAGACCTTTGCATTGTAAAAACTGAGTGCGTATGTTTCCCTCTCTACGTACTGGCAAACATCGTACAAATCACACCGCTGAATCTTGTTGGCGTTATTATGAATTGATTGCTGTTTCCAAAACACTGAGAATTGATTTTAAGTTTTTATTTATTTTAGTTATGTTTTAATTTTTAATTTTTAAGGCAATTTTGATTGAAGCGCTGGTGGACTTCTTAGGAATAAGCGCTATAGAAATAAATTATTATTATTATTATTTTTCTTCCGCCGTTTAATATGTTGAAAGTTATTGAAAGGAATAGGGCCTTAGTGGCTTTATTCCGTTCAAAAACTGTCAGCATTTGAATTTTTATTACAACGTTACGAAAAGTATGTTACACGGTTCACCATTGTTTGACAGCAGCTCCCATTAAACATAATTAAGCTCGAGGTTGATTGACCGACTAATTGCTTGACTTGGAAAAAAAAAAACGTTAAATATGATGCGAATGTCATGCATCATTTTAAACCTTTCTCGACTCATACCGGTCAGCAGTTTTTCCCGGCCAAAACATTGTTCTTTTCGACAAATAATTTTGTCCATTTCGTCGGTGGAGCAGTGGTACATATCACTGTGATGAGTTCTTGATGAAACATGAATGAAAATTCTCTGGTTTCAATTTACTCGATTTCAGGAGATGCCGATACGCAGTTCAAATTCGTGTTTAACATTTGTTGCTCAACAGATGTTGAACAATTTTGGACCTGTTCGGCGCCATGATAAATTACAGTCCGATAGCTCAGTGATCATTCGCAGCTTTACCTTAAAATGAACTGACTTGTTAGGTGCTCTCCCATCTTCATCTTCACTGTAGCTGTCTGATCGCCCAAATGGCCGTCTGCTGAAGAACTTCAACGAACGGTGCATGTGTCGCTTGGAGTTTAGCACTTCTTCTTTCTCTTTACTCCTAAAAAATTGAAAAGAAAACGTCATTAACATTCAGATCGGAGGTTTGAGCTGGAACGTAAAAGGTAAAAGATTTTAAAAGTTCGTAGCCCAAATGTACTCTTACCTTATGTGAAGTTCATTGCAAAAATTTTAGAAATAAAATTAGAGTACTGGCTGCCTGGAATAACCATAGGGGATAGGAGAGCCAGACAGCCAGTTGACATCAGCATTAAATGAAAATAACATTAAACCGAGTATCAGTCCTTCCCAAGGGAAGGAGGAAGGGGGAGAGAGAAAGGGAAGCATTGTTTCCCCCCGTTTCGTTCCCCCCGAAAGCCTGATTGTCAGGGTACTCATACATACATAGACTTTATTTAATTACAGCGTTGCCTATTGAATTAATATCATCGATATATCTCATTTATACACCAAATGCAAGTCAATCGGGTTTTTTCAGCGTTTTATAGTCCATTTTGGCATGATATAGAATATCTCGCCAACTGACCTCGAAAGAGCATTAGTTTCTTTGCGGCCGATTTGGCCCAATAAAGATAAAGTAAGTTACAGCGGTTAAGATGGTCTAAAATATAGAAACAGGGGAACAACAATAACAACAACAACAACAACAACAACAACAACACCAACAAAATCACTCGTCTTGTATTGAAATAGGTTTTGATCTCTATCTCAAAAACCGATCTAAACTTCTGAGGGGAAATCCTTAAGGAATTTAGACCCTACTTACATCATTGATGGTAGAGCAGTGAATGTCTTTGATCGTCTCCTTGTCGTTAGGTACTCGGGAGGAGTATCGATGTCCGCTTCTTCGTCGTCGGAGTTCGAGTTACCGCTCCGAAGGGCTCCGACGAGTCGACGAAACAGCGAAGGTCTCCGCTGCAAATCAAAATAGAAGTTAAGGCAACCTTACACCGATGACATCACCTGAAAAACGTGAACTGATTCTGAGTTTTAATAGCGCAACCCTATGGCGGGCACGGAATGCTGGGAAACAATTCAGGATATTGTATAAAAAGTTTGGTAATACATAAGTAAAAATCAACGATAAAATTGAACGACGTTCAGTAAGAAAATTAATAATTCCCTTAAGACCAATAAATTAAGTTTAAAAACGTCAGACTATTTGGTGCCAGCAGCATTAACAGTCACCTTTTTTTTCTTTTCAAGGCGCTTCTTCTTCATGTGTTTGTAGTTCTCATAAATCAGTTTTGCGCAATAGATCTTGCCGATGGTCATTTGTTGGGAACTCAAGACTACAAAGAAAACAAGTGAAATATTACTGACATGTCCTTTTAGAGAGGGAGATTTAACTGTTCAAAATAAGGCTGCCAAAACCGTCCGTAACAATTTATAGAAACCGCAACCAGACGTAAGACTTCCTTTTCGCATTCTAACCTGACTGAAGAGGTATCATTTTGTCCAAGATCTTCTTGGACGTTTTTGGCCAAAGTTTTTTAATCGTTCTTCTAAGTTCACTGTCGGCATATGCTGGGTCCCCTGTGCTAAATATCCCAAGAGCTGTTCTGATGAGCGCGAACAAGGTGGAGGTGAAGAGGACTGTGTTGTCTCCCATGATTGGCATGTTCATCTTAATCAGGCGCTGTAAAAAATAAGTGAATTTTTGAGTATTTTAAATCAAGTATCGAAGATTGTTATTGCTCGTGACAGTCACAACAGACACAATCAACCCGATGAAACAATCAGAGCAAATACTAGTGTTAGACGCAGGAAAACAGGCTTGACTAGAACACTGTTGATTTTGGCTTTAATTTTAATTGGTTAAGCGCGAGTATATTTTTTTTTAACAAATCTCAACACTTATGAATTAAAGCAAAACCAAGGCAAACTTAAATTACGTTCGGCCTTCAATAAATAAACCCCTCAATCCCTCAGGAAACGCAAAGTAATGTCGGAAAAGCCGCGTTTCTACTGCCCCTTTGTTTAAAACAAGGTAAGGAAAATTTTCCACAAGGGTTTTTTTCTTAGGGAAATAGAAAGAGTGTTCGCGCCCGCCTTTCCATAAAATTAACAGAAACAGTGGTCACGTGAGGCGTGTTTGACTGGTTTGGGAGGTCCAAACAGCATCAGAATTTAGAATTTGGTTTTTAGTCCCTTTTATCTTTGTAAAGCCCATTTGATAATGTTCATGTAATCTGCGCTATATAACTTTTAATTACTATTAATTATTATAAACAATCATCATCTGGGCTCAGTTTATTTCCCCAAAAGTGTCTTGTTGTGCCATACTTCTAAACGTTTTCTAGAAACACGGAAGTTTATTATCAACGTCAGAAAATAAATTAATAGAAACAGAAAAATAATTCCGCAGGATCCGCTTCAGCTTCACCTGTCATTTGCACTCATTTAGAGTCGGAGCTCTACAACGTATCATGCTGCTTGGTTTCACATTAATGTAAAAAATGACAAGTCTTGTGTGGACTTAATTTACATATTAACCTTATAAGCGATGAATTTGGGGCACTTCCTTCCAAAACCAACAGGAGGTGACATGTCACACATGAGACGGTAAACCTCTGTGTGCGGGATCCGTCCTCTGAAGAAATCAAGAAAATAGTTTTGTCTTTGTAAATTAGTGCAAATAACTCGGAAGGTTTTCTTGTGTTCATTGAGTGAAACAACAGCTACAAATGACGCCTGATCTCGCAGGTTAATTACTACAGTTGAACCTTCGTCCAAATATACTTGTCCTTTCCGGGGTTCAAATGGAAACTGGGAACGAGTTTTACGTTTTTGTTTAGTCAGAAATTGGATTCCAACATAAGAAAGATCCCATTCAAATTAGTCAGTTTACCAATTTTGAGATTCTGTCGTTAGATTGCAACCAGGTAGAAGGCTTTCACAAATCGGAAAAAATTAGGGACTGTATGGATTTAGGGGACATCATCGTAGAATTAGAGATGTTTGTATGGGACTTGGCGACCTTTGAGAGGTCACGGTCTGGTAACTACGCAATGAAACATAACCAAACTTGGCAAACGTACTAAATGTTGTGTGATCTTTCTGGCGATGGGTTTCATTACTTCAGACGACGCAATTTGAAAAATGTGTTAGCTAGGGCCCAGTGCCTTTATAAACTTCGGAACGGGCAATCCAGGTGAAAAACTCAAGTTCAATGTAAAATGACGCACTTGCCTCGTTTGTTTGTCAAACCATTCATAACTGTAATGACAGCTATTGTTAACATAACAGGCAACTTTTAAAAATGAAGTAAAACCCTTTTTTCTTACGTTGCACCCGGATCGTACTCGCTCCAGACCCTCACAAACTCATCCAAGTGGTGTGGACCGAGGATGGACTCGTCACGAGTCAGGTATTCAAAATTGTCCATAATGACAGCAACAAACAGGTTTAACATCTAAAATGAACAAAATGCGGAAGTTACTTGACCGAGGGGCTGTTTACATGGAGGGAGGAAGAACCTAGCACTAGGAAAATCATAGAACGCGGATCATCATAACACCATGTACTAAAATACCCTCGCTCGGGAGATCCTAGTACGAGGGACAAGAAAAGCAAACATGGCGGCGGACGGGTGGGGCGTTCTGCTGCTAAAGCCGACAACTTCGTCTTACTTTCCTTTTCTACTTGATAAATACTCCGACCGAAATTTTTACGAAAAGTTGTTTCGCCTTCTAGGATCTTCCTTCCATGAAGCGAACAATCTGTTTTGACGGAGATGAAAAATCGTCCACATCTCAGACGGTATCTTCATCATACCACAAAGTGATTTGACTTAATACTATTTCCTTACATGATACTGGTCCAGATCTAATATCAATGCGAGTCATACAAGTGCAAGGTTACTCGATAGCTGCACCAGATCAAGATTCTGAGGTTTGTTTCAAACGGCGTCCTAATCTGGCTCGACTTCAGCACGAATTTTGCGCGACTTCATTTCAGATTTCGAGTTTACTTCTTCGAAAAAAAGAAAAAAGAAAAAAGAAAACTGACAAGCGGTTGTACGAATAAATGAGAGATGGCCAAGTTACTGACCAAATTTTATAATATAGTTGCATGGTATTCATAATATATGATTTGAGTTCGGCACGGCAGTAACACAACGTTTGAAATCAAGTCATGCTATTGGCATGTAGCGCGACAGAGCTTGCTTTGCTACACGGCATGGCCGCATTACTTAGCTCAAATGTCGTGCTACTCAAGGGTGGTGCGGGGAAACAAGTTGTTGTATTGAAAATTCAAAAACAGCGTGTTTTTATATACTTACCAAGAATGTACAGAAAAAGTAGAAGGTACAGAAGTAAATGATTGAAGCAACAGTATTGCCACAAGTCTTATCCTCGTCGCCATCGCATTTCGCATCGTCAAAACAGTGGAGCATTATCTTATGCCAGTTCTCGCCTGTGGATGCTCTGCATTAGGAAAGGAACGGACTCAGTTAGGTCCAGACAATGGTCCTATCCTTTTCATTGCGCTTCTATTAGAGACAGATCTAACGGCCTTTCAGTTTCAGCATCAGTTTATCAGTGCCTAAATTAGCTAGCCTTATCCGGGGACGGCTGCTGATCCGCTTTTTGAAGGTGACAAAACTGGTGGAACAACCTCGAAATGAGCTAAAGTCTCATCTAAGGGTTTTATTAATCCTTCTTTTCTGAACTAAAAGTTGAAGTAAAGTTGAAGTTTTGCTTGATTTGAGCAATTCAGATGTTATCGGCCGCGGGGACACTGGGGCATAATAGTTTCCAGGGGCTTATGTGCTAATGAGGCTGACCATGTAAACAAAGATCCTCCTATTGATAATTTGCATCTGACGTCATGGCAGCCATGTTGGTGGTTAGGAACAATAAGATTTTTACCTCTGGGGGTTAACTTCTATATTTATGCAAACTATTTGAGCACATTTTCTTTTGTTTTGTACACCAACATGGCGGCAATGCAAACCACCTATTGGCTTCTGATAAAACCTCAAACAATTCATGTACCTGAATAGGACTTGAAGTGCCATGAAGAAATTTCTGAAATTGTTATGGTGGTTTATCTCCTTGCTCCAGTTCTCACTGAGATGAATCCTGCCGAACAACTAGAAAATTCATGGATTCATTACAATGAGATATTCATGAAGATGAAATGAAATGATTATGGTGATAATGACGATGATACGAACGATGATGACGTTGATAATATTAATGATGTAAAAAGGGTAAGGTTGCACTTCGAGTCTAAGTATATTGCTGCTACGCCCTGGATTGTCCATCGCAGGGTTACCCCCAGCAGTATGTCGCTGGATCCCATTTGTACTCCTTGATAAAGAGAGACAATGTCGGATAAAGTTTATAACGGCAACAAGAACATTTTTTGTCTAAGGATACAACAAACCAAGTTATGCAGATATTAACTTAGCCTCCAACCATCGCCCATCCGATCTTCGGGACCGAAGGTCCGACGTGTTGACCACTACAGTACCACCCCTCAACTTGACAATGATAATAACGATGATGATGATAATGACGAAAATAATGATGATAATGGTGGTGGTAATGATGAGAATAATGATGATGATGATTCTGGTGGTGATTTCAGCCCGGGGGACTCTCATAAGAAAGGTGCGGGGATGCTTGTCGTCTCGCTTAGGGGTCTAAATTTCGGATTTTGGTCACACTTAGGGTGTTCTGGGAAAAACGCCATTATATTTGATTTAGCCGTGAAGGTTTCGTTTAGGGTTGCACGCGAAAAGTCACTGTATTTTTTATTTGTCTGTGTTTTAAAATGGTCTCCTAGTCTTTTAGTGGTCGAAAAAAAGCTTGGGCCACGCCGAGATTGGCCTACTTTAGGGGTTTAATTCAAAACTTCCGACGAACATTCCCCTACACTTCCATATGAGGGTCCCCCACCGGGGATTTCAGTAAAAGTGACCTGTCTATTTCTTGAAATAAGGCACACTGCCGCCACTAACACTAGGTCGAGCATGGACTCTTACCTGCATCCCGATGACGGCGTATACGAAGAACAACATGCCAATTAGGATCACAACATATGGCAGAGCCTACAAACAAGAAATTAGAACTGAGGTCAGGGGCAAGATTCACGAAGCCTCAAATATAGACTATTATTGGACTAACAACAGGCTATTTGAAGAAACAATTAACAATTATTCACCACCGAAGTGGGGGTGAATAGTGATGGATATTTACCGAGCCGCGAAGAGGCGAGGTAAATATCCATCACTTTCACCGACACTGAGGTGAATAATTGTTTTAGTATATACCACACAAGCTGAATAACTAGTGGACCAAAAAATTATTTTATTTCTGACAATATACCGACAAATGGTATGAAATTTTAAAATCTCGCGCGCCTCGCGGTAAGCGATTTCTTATTGTAGAAAGTTCCGTCTCGCTTTCTTGCAGACAAATAAAACTTTTGGAGACACTTGTATAGTTCCTTAAGTGTCATTTCTTCAATTTTCTGTGAAATTCGTCTTGCTGTTGAAACCATGCTGAAAAATATTAGATGTTTCATTGTTTTCATTGTAATTTAAGTGCTTGGCAGTTTTCGTAAACAAAGGATTGTATTTTCACTTTTCGCCTTAGAATACGAGGTTGAAAAGATTAAATAACTTACCATTTAATGCTGTCAAACCAAAGTTTGTTGCCATTTACGTATTTTTTTTTTAACAGCCGTCTCGTTTATCGAAATAATTTCCTCTTAAGTAAGCGTGGCGAAACGGGAAGCCATCTTGTTTCTCTTCGGCTGCTCGGAGGTGAATAGTACTTGGCTAATCACCACCGAGCTAGCCAAGTAGCGCGCGCGAAAAGTACTATTCACTTGTGTGGTGTATACTAATACATAGAATACATTTTACATTGGAAAGACTTTGTGAATCCGGCTCTGGTCAGGGAATTGATCATAGCCTTAAGATTTTTTTTAGCCAAAAGGAAAGTCACGAATTTATTAACTTCATAATAGTTTTCATGGTAATGTTATGCAAACGTGACCCCAACTAATTAGAAATGCTATTCATGGGTATAGTCTAGTCCGTAATTTATTAGTGACCTATAGATTGGAGTTTAGGGTACGAAGTCTTAAACCAGTGACGTTTCCAGGGTCCTCGCTCGTAGGTTAGAAAGGAAGTCTGGCTTCTGTTTTTTTATCTTTTATTTACACACTTCCCTGTTAACACTTACCTTGAAAGACTGGAGGAAAGTCCAAAGTAAGATACGTATTGTGTAGCCTTGCCTCAGGAGTTTCACCAGCCGCGCAGCACGAAAGAGTCGGAAGAAACTTGGAGCTATTTGAAGGGCGTCGCTTTTCTAAAGAGGAAACCACAGATGAAACTCTAGTCAGATAAATTAAGTTAAATTATGTTTTTTAATATATTTAGAAATAGATTTTCGACTAAATGAAACAGACGGTTTTGCAAAAACAAAGACTTCCCAGTTACTGTTCAACTATAGATGTTTTTAATAAGTATATCCAATACCGTGGCGAAACCAAGTCGATGAAGCACTATTGTTATTGAAGCCTGATTTGGTTATTTCCAGATTCGCTTTACAACGGACGGCGGCAGTACATTTTACCACAATACCTTGCGAACTTAACACAGCCAATATTTTTCTTCACAGCCATTTTTTATTTTTTTGCAAAATTCGTCCTATACAATAATAATAATAATAATAATAATAATAATAATAATAATAATAATAATAATAATAATAATAATAATAATAATAATAAGTATCTTTATTGTGCTTTTTTCAGTGTACATAGTTGATCTTTACAATCTTGTAGAGGTAATACATAGAATTTGATTAATTATTAGTTAAAATGATGTGCAAGCAAGGAAGCTAAATGAACCATTTGGTTATCTTGTTAGCTCCCTGGCTAATTTAGGTTCTTCTATTTACTTTATTATTTATTATTTATCTGTGCGTTTTATGAACGCTTTTTGGGATTTCGCACGCTTAGAATTATGGGTATTTTCGATAGGGTGGATTGTGCGTTGCTTTGTAAATAATGTGGCTATGAATTGAATGGGTCCACCAAGAATCAGGTTGCACACATTCTTAACCCTTTAACCCCTAATATCAAAGAACAAATTCTCCTATCTTGTCCCCATACTTTTCTTATAAAAGTACTGTGGAAATGTTATTAAAATATCAAGAAAATTCACATTGGGTGATCATATCCTTAATTCTCATGACCTAAGAGATTGAATAAGCGTTGTTATTACAAGGAGAAATTTGATGCTGGTCACTGTTAGGGCTTTGAGGGTTAAGCAAACGCAAACCAAGGCCTTAGTAAACTGATAGGGACAGCCGAAATCATGGTAAAACATCTAGGTTACGAAATAATCGGCGAGGCACTTAACGTCACATAAGTAAATCACGAGAATCTCTTACATTTAATTCTAGGATAACACCGACCAACGTGGTGATCACAATGATGAAGTCAAACACATTCCAGAAATCACGGAAGTAATTCTGCAAAAAAAAAAAAGAAAAAAAAAAAGACGAAGAAATAGAAAATTCATTATTAAGACGTAGTACCAAAGAATCGTTGTCAAGTGCGGGCATTCATCTGTAGCAATTATGATCTTTTCTCAATCCGTTTTCTAAAAATAAATAGTCAGCTTACCTGTCTAAATGCGATCAGCTTTAAAATGGCTTCTGATAGGAATACGAAGGTGAAAGCGGTGTTTAGATTACTCAGGATTTTGTTATATTCGGGGGTAGCACCATCGTACTGCAGCAGGAAAAAAGTGAAGGAAAAGATTAATCATTTGCAGTTTCCAAGGGTCCAGAGGATTAGAATATAATTTATTTCGTAGATACTGACACCTAAAAAATGCGTCTTTATCAGTTCCAAAAATTGCCTGTGGATATCATTGAATGCTTCATATGAGAAGGTTATTATGTTATTTTCAATTGTAGATTAAATAAACCGATGAACCTTTTTTTTTAAGTCAAGAAAAGTGAAGGATATTCACTTCATCAACGACAAAGTTTAGTGGAACCAACCATTGTACAGAGCGGCTGGTGAAGGGGGTGATTTGCACACTTCAGAATTACATTACATTCTTACTAAGAATTCTTACCGAGACCATGAGAACTATCGCGTTGAGGACAATTGTGGTCATGATGAAGATTTCGAATGGCTTGGAATCCACGATCCTCCAGACTTTATAAAAGCATGTGTTTTTGTTCTCAGGCATGTAGCGCTGTCTTGGTTTGGCTGTCATCGCGAATTGAATACAGTCTCGCTGGAACAAGTAATGAAGACATCAGGCTGTGTACAATTGATTTGCACGTACACTCTAAATAAAGCAAGTAATCTAGTCGTACAAGCGTATATTGAAAGCTCCTCTCTTGGGTTTTAGCAATCACTTAAACCTTTCGGTTTTCTCATTATTTAAGAATCCCCCAAAACCTTGTGACACCCAATGATCGTACTCTCGCTAGCCTTTTAATATTTGTCAGTAGCAAACTTACTTGAATCTAGCATCGCGTAGAATGGCTATTGTTCTTGTGACATTTACTTCCAGTTATATAGGTCTGCCATGACGCTTGTTATTATTCATAGAGGCCCAAAAGGAGCTTATTCATTGGTTGTTATGAACGCGCGGTAATGCTCATTTGTCTGATGGAGGCAGCGAACAAAACAATGCAACCAGTGCACTATTGTTACCCTTTGTTTCGATTACCACAAACCGCTTTGAATAAACTCAGCCCACTTTTGTTTTCTAATTTGTTCCGCGACTGATTCGCACACCGATGTATAATTATAAGTTTTCCCTTTCGTTACGTCGAAAGTGAACTTAAGACCCCAACACTAGGAACAAAGCGTATTTTATGGTGCTGTAAATAAATTCGTTATTTTGCTGTATGCAGTTTGCGCGCGCGGAAGCGACCAAGAAGTATAAAGAACTCTTTCGATTCTGTTTTCGGATCTTTGTGACTTTCGTGTTACCAAAACAGCGGGTAATTTAACGACAGTTGCCATATGCACGAACGCACAATCGCTGGGAACATTATAATTTGTCAGCTAACGTAGCGATCGTTATCCTGATAGTCGATTTGATCTCGGCGAATCCAATCGAATTGTTTAGTAATCGAACCCAAGCAAACACCAATCTTTCCGGTACCGAACGGTCTATTATCAAGCTCAACGTTGGAGTTAATCTCTTAAACTGTGTTTTATACACCCAATTTTAATATTTTGTTCAATCTAACTTCAACCACTCATAAAATAAAGTAGTCACTTCTGTCTCATTCACCAACCAGTGTTCCCGCCAAAACAACTTGAGCCAGCCAGCACCAAATTAGACTATGATCATGCGCATTTTTGCTAAACAAGATGGCGAAGCATTGAAGACCATATTTACTGTAATGTTCGTTCGCTTTTCTTTTAAAAGTAGTGGATACGTGTTTGCAATCGATCGAGTTATGAAAATGTCTGAAAAGAGCTCCCGATCACTGACGTTTTCCATGTGTGTATTTATTGCGCGATCTGATCGGCTGTTTGAATGAACAAGCTGGTAAACTCGGTTTTAAAATGCGCGGCAATTGTAAATGATTTTCCGACTGAATGGTTTTATGAATAAGTAATTATTTAGTCTTGGCAACCATTGTTATTCAGTCGAAGGCTTAAAACAATAGCTCACTCGCTCAAGACGCGCCATTTTCAAACGAGAATCCAACCAGCAGTTTTCAAACTTAAAAGGACAGTGGTTCCCGATGACCAATTTGTAAACTTTTAACAGATTCTTGTCAAGAGAAGATCAATTTTCCATAAACCGTGCGTAGGTTTTCTAAAATCAGTATACTTTTTTAGAAATTTGCTTTTGAAAACGGCCTCCATACAAAAGAAGGCCAATTTTCCCTTATTTTCAAGTGCAAAAGGACAGCCCTTCCACTTAATCAATCTTCTTTATTTTAGTCTTAAAATATAGTTACAACATTCCTCTTCAAAATGCCGCGCGTAGGTTTTTAGGTTAATCGTTTTAGAAAGCATGAAAGCGAGTTTTATCAACGCTACCAGGCCAATTTTCGCTCTTTCTTCTCATATTCGGGGCTTTTCAGAGCGCGTATTTCCGCTTCGATGATCATGAATAGTTAATGAATGTCACAGCATTCTGCCCTATGGTATTGAAATCCTGCAGCAAAATTATTTTTCTGGATCAAGAAGAGTTTACTCATAGCAAGGAACCGTCACCATCATCATCATCAACATCATCATCATCATCATCATCATCGTCGTCATCACTGTCATTTCCATTGCACGTTGCCATGGCGAATTGCTTACCATTACCACCAACGCTGCCATTGTCATTGGCGTTATTATTGCAACTAGCATTGCTATTACTACTGTAAATTTGCCCTTTTCCATTGCATTACTATTTCCTACCATCATTGCCACCACTATTACTGTTATCATTGCCACTGTCATTGTTACGGTCATTGCCATTATTATTACCACCATCGTACCCGTCAGGGAACTTAAGCACAGACGTTTTTGGGCCACGGACGGCAACCGGAGATTGCATTTTTCCCTTTTTTGATCGTTTTTACGCCATCGCGTTGGCACCGTCAAGCCACAGTCATCAACAAGAGCTTTTCCTGTCCGTGGTAAGAAGCAAAACCACGTCATAAAACGAAACATTCGACTTCCGGTTGCCGTCCGTGGCCACCATGATCATTAGAGAACTTAAGCACAGACGTTTTTGAGCCACGGACGGCAACCGGTGCGTTTTCGTGCCATCTCGGTGGTAACGTCAAGCCACATTGCAGTCATCAACAAGAGCTTTTCCTGTCTGGGTAAGGAGCAAAACCACGCGAACCTCACGAACGTCTGTGCTTAAACTCCCACCGCCATCGTCATTGCCCAGCCATGACTATCACCATCACTATTTTGTTATTCATGAAAAGTTTCCCTCCCAAACATGAATTTCCCATATTCGAAGGTGGTAACTTTAAAATTATGCTGTCGGAATTCGACTTAAATAAAATACATTAAGGACGGTGCCTACTACTACCGAAGTATTTTGTGCGGTTTATGACTATGCAACAATATCTCTAAAAAAGCGCTAAAATATATATCAATGTATGGGATTTTTTCCTAAATTGAACTTTAATTATCTCTGAAAAATGTATGGTTACCCCCAATTTTCTTTTGAGATACCAAGAGCATTTGGTAAGTTCTGCTTTCTCCGCATAGATTTAAACCGCGCAAAAATATCCCTGTATTAGTAGGCACCACCCATAGGAAACCCGAGTATCTCGAGATGCGCAGAACGTATGCGCAGTAACAATAGTAGGCACCGTCCTTAAACTCCTGATTACCTGGTTTCTATCGAGTTCACATCCGTCCATCTCTTTTTCTCCTTGTTCTTGAAACGTGACAATGATGAGAGCCACAAACATATTCAGGAAGAAGAAAGAAAACACTACAACGAAACAGACGTAGTAAAGAGACATCTGTATCTGGTTGTCCCTAATAGGTCCCATGTCCTCTTGAGTCGCGTCAACCGTGTGATGCATACCTCTAAAATGGAAAAAAGAGAGGGAGAAAAACAAACATGCCTGCTATGAGCGTCAACTCAATGAAACAAGCCCTTTGCTCAAATTGAAAACATTTACCAATCATGATCCAAAATTAATTATTTTGCAACGAACAAGCTTTCGATTCTTGTCACGGAATCTTTATCAATTAATAGGGGTTGTTTTGTCACGTGACTTTAAGCGGTAAGAGGCACGTGACAAAATGTAAAGGTAGATCTCAGGAAGTTCCCACCTAAATCGAGAAAACGAAATCATACTTCCAGCGATCTACCGTGACACGTTTGTCATATGGCTCCCACAACCTCACCTGAGTCACGCGACAAAACAAAACACATCACTCCGTGAGGGTACCGAAAGCTTGTACGTTGCAAAAATCCGTTCTGGATCCCTATTGGGTAACAGGGAGTGTTTTGAATTCGATCAACATCATGACAGTATCAAATAGCAACATTTTTGATAATGAGCCCTCTATTCCATTCAATCTGGATTTTTCTTTTTAATGTTAAGTCACTCCGCCGTTCGTCTATCCAGTTCCACGTTAAAGTTAATTGACCCTAATTCAGATCTGAAGACTTGGATACGTCACATCTGATTATGGCATTTTGTAAACAAAATAATCGGAAATTGTGCCTTTTTCATTTGTTTCACCAGCTTTCAACTCCAGTAGACTTGCACGTTTCAAAAGCCCTATTTTTACTGGACGATAACCTGCAGCTGCATTTTTTTTAATGGTTGGAGACATTGTTCTGTTGTTCGTTCTTTTGTTCTCTGGACCAACCATGTAAGACGTTGCAAACGGTGCATGTCGCCCTTCAAGTCCCCCAACCTAATGCAACAACGTAACGCGCAGTGAAGAGACACAAAATAGAACTTACGGATTAATTTACAGTAAATTTGAGCGGAATAACTGTTTGACTTACTGTGGCCACCCTTCTCCAGTAGAGGAAGAAAATAAAGCCAAAAAAGCGTTAGGCACATTATCAAAGTTAAACTTGTGTTTGTCCCACTTTCGAGGCATAACCTACGGACATAAAAAAAAAAATAGAAATTGACGAATCTAATAACTAAGAAGAAGAAAGACAAAAGGAAATCAGTAACAACATACAAAACAATATCAAGGAATTGAAAGAGAAATGAGCTCGTGTATTGTTGTTTCATAAACGAATATGATTAATTTATAGAAGTTTGGTGATTTATTCTCTAACGGGGAATAGAGCAATTAAAAGATACTTCAATGAAATTAGTTTTTAACAATAGATAGTTCATAGATTCATGAAAGGAATTCTCCTTAATAATAAATCCGCCACTTCCTTATCTATTTTTATTGTAACATTTCTAATTTTCTTGAATCATTAATGTTTACCTTAAAGTTATCCAAACTTATTTTACTGTTGATGCCAACATTGTACTTGAAATACTCTCCCCTGTGTTGGAAAAAACGAGAATAATTCGTTTATTGGTTATTATCTCTTGCGATGTATGAAAGATGTTATTTTTTCTGTATAAGGCATAAAGAGTTGAGTTGACGTCAAGTATCTCTTATATGCTAGTAAAGAGAAAGATGTTTGCTGCGGAGCTCTGTTATGTCTTAAATAGCATCTCAAGTTAATGTTTATTGTATTTGATGTTTCACAGTTCTGTAGTAGGGTAAACGAAATAGAAATTGGTGGGCTGATGGTCCCTTCATCTTAAATCAAGTAACGAAAGGGGCATGGTCTCTGGCTTGCATTAGTACTAATGATGTATGCAATAGATCATTCGAAAGACTAACAATAAAAATAGCGAAAGATAAACCCTAAAAACATACAACAAACAAGAGCATTGCGTGGACAAGAGGACTGCATGGTGTTAGGTGTGTGTTGTCGATTTCTTCCGCCCCTTTGTCGATTTGCGCACCTCTTTTCCGAGAAATGTTACGTACATGATAAGTTGTTACACGGGTGTTGACTTAATAGATTCTAAACTACTTACTGGCAGGTTTCAATTGTCATCTTTGATTGATCAGTGCAGAACCAAAATTTCCCCTACAAGTAACAACAAAATTGATAAATTATTCAGTGACACAGGAAAGCGCTCTTTCGATCGAGTCCGGATGTTGCAGCAGAAATGATTGGAAAACTCTTAACACAACTGAGTTAATCCGTGTATGATTTTCCCAGAGTGGATCGCCCATTACTCTGTTTAATCGAGATGCACTTTTTAAAAACCGTTAATCTCTAACAGTGATCAGCATCAAATTCATTCTCCTTGCAATACAAAGGCAATGGTTATTCAACCCCTGAGGTCATGAGAATTAAGGATATGATCACCCAAGGTAAATTTTCTTGATATTTGTCATGATACTTTTATAAGAAAAGTATGGCACAAGATAGGAGAATTTGTTGTTTTATATTAGGGATTAAAGGGTTCAAAAAGAGACATAAATTGAGTGTCAGTGAAAATCTTACCTTAAAAAGTTGTACCCCAACTACGGCGAAGATAAAGTAGAACAACAACGTGATGAGCAGAATGTTGCGGACATTCTTTAGTGAGTATAACATGCACTCGAACACAGCCTGAAATTTAAATTTAAAAAAATTATTTAGCATTATCCTGGTAACCACCACCCAAATAAATAGTTATGCATGTTGGACAAAGAGAAAGAGAAACTGGGTATGCAGGCAGAAAGAGAGAGAGAGAGGGCTGTCAGACTAAAAAAATAGGTAAACAAAGAAACCACTCTGATAAGCAAAGGTTTAAAGCAAAAAGAAGGAAAATGACGAGAAAAAGATCAATCAATCAATCAATCAATCAATCAATCAATCAATCAATCAATCAATCAATCAATCAATCAATCAATCAATCAATCAATCAATCAATCAATCAATCAATCAATCAATTCAAACGTACTACAGGCTCACCAAGACATCAAAATGCTACTCGACACTAACCTTGAGTTTCTTCGACTTATTGATGGCCTTCAAAGGTCTGAGTACCCTTAAAACACGAAAAGATTTGATGGCATCCTTCCCTAAGGAGTGGTTGCTGTCGCCTATGCTGAGAATAACACAACAAAAACGCATCAAAATTGAATGTGCTTCATAAATTAAAGAAAATGGCGGCGTTGATGTCCACACTGCAATGATGAATCAGATGAATTAGTATTACAGAGACAACAACGAGAGCGTACACACACAAAACAAAATTTTAATGAGCAAAGCAATGGTTCTGCAAGTGGGATAATTATACATCATGTTCAATTCTAATAAGACGTCTGCTAAACAGAAACTAGAAATGACAATGTTTCATGTTTTATTGAGAACGTGAACACACCACACGGTGAATTGATTATTACTATTATTATTATTATTATTATTATTATTTATTTAATTTTTTTCTGTCTGAATCTGAACGCCATCACTTTGGGTTCAGTTCACCATGTTACATCAACCAAACAAGTTGGAATAATCAAAAGGTAATTTGCACAACGCGAATTAATTTTTTAAGTATGTAGATTAACTCTGATGAAGTTGCCTTGTTGTGAAAGAAATGTGATGCTATGTTTTAAGCCTCGTGAATAAAGAATAGAGGTATTATTTTGAGTCCAGTCAGCGACACAGGCATACTCGAAAAAATACCTCTATCATTTGTTTTGCTGTGCTGTAAACTGTGGTGAAATTGTGTATTGTGCCGATAAGAGGGCTGCAGGAAATAAAATCGAAGTCGTTTAATATGTAGATCGCGTAACACTTACTCTAAAAGCAATGCAGCGATATTGCAGCTCACGACAAAGGCGTCGATGATATTCCATCCGCTTCTTAAATATGATCCCTTGTGAAGGATAACACCTAGATCAATCATCTTTTCGGGAAAAGAAAGAAAGGAAAAAAGAAGAACTTTTGAGTGCTGTTCTATACGTAAAACTTCGAAACCTAAACACGACCTATTTTTATTCGTATAGTTTGAGGAAGATAGACTCAGCCGATATGTGGCGCCTTGTATGATGTACTTCAAGTACTTTTAAGGAGGAATCTGTATAGGCAGCCAAGTGAAGTTAAAGAAAACTAAAAATGAAACAATGCTTCAAAAATTAAAAGTACTTAAGTAAATTGAGGCAGTAATTGTTCAATTTTGAACCTACAACATAGTTTTGTTTTGTCGTTTTGTTCTGTAGCTAGTTCTGAGTTTACGTTTGTTCCTACGGCAGTAATATTCCATTGTGCAAATTAGCCGTGGCTTCCATTAGAATTATTTGAACATGTACTACTAGCTGAGGAGGTCGATCTGAAGTCGAAGGCATGGTCAGTAAACGTTGGAGAGCCTTAATATAAGGTTTATTACAAGGGTAAAGGTGTATACCACTAACCTTCACTAAAACCTCTAAGGCAAAGATGCCTGTGATTCCATAGTCAAAATAACGGATAACCTGCAAAAATATAAAAAAAAGGAATAGAATAAGAATGACGTAAAATAACTTTATTAAATATGGAAGCTATGACAATGAAACTTAGAGAGTAAATAGTACGTCCAAAATATTTTTTCTTTGAGGTCAACAACATTAGTTTATGACTTCACATGATTTGGGACTGATTACGTCATGATTTCCAAAAGGCGGCCATCTTGAATACTACTAAGTTCTTGGTTTTCTTGATCTTTCATGATCAAGAACTACCTAAGGCCACTAGTATTGACCACAAAGTGATAAAAGCCAATACGAGAATACCAAGATGATACAGAAATCGTAAAGTTGCTGCAATAAAGTTATCTTAAAGCAAACTTCAAATTTTGAGGTACACGCCTAAATGTTACACCAAATTGTTCTTTGGTTAAAAATGTCAGAAGCATTCTTGCGGGCAGATTCCTCCCTCCACCAAGCATCCTCGGAGACCCAGGGGTAGTAAGTCGGGTAGAAAGAATTTCCAGAAAATTTTTTTTCTGGCCAATCAAAAGCGGGGAATTCAAATGCTTCTGGAACTGGTTGGGTAAGAGTAATTGCCCAGGGGCCCTTCCGTTCTTACAATAAACTTTCGCCCACGAAAATCTCTTCCACCCGAATAACTGCCTCTGGGTCTCCGAGGATGTCCTCCAAGGTGATCAAGACAGGGTTCAAATAGTCTTGGAAATGACAAAAAGTGCAGATGGACCTGATAAAAAACGATCAAATTTGAAACGCTTTGTTTCTTGAATGAAGTCTTTTTGAGTAAGGTCACCTTGGCATACCTTGTTTCTCGGAGCGTCTGGATCGACTGGATCCTCTACTGCTAACAATACACTACTGATTAAAATGACAGCCAAGATGAAGTCATCAAAATACCGAAGATTTACAACCCAGTGACAAGCTTGGCGTATACTGCATAAAAGAAAACAGAGAAAAAAATGATGAAAGAACTAATCTTACTAAAGTAGACCCACGGTGAAATAGTCCCTTATATACAGGGCTCCTTCGTCATCGCTCTCACTAATAATAACAACTTTAATTTAAGTGTCGAAGTGTTTAGCCCTGCAGTGTTAAATGGGGAAACTATAAATTTGTGAAACAAATATACAAACTGAACATCACATTGGCTAAAAACCCCAGCTGGTGGGAGGCAAACCAGTTGGCTATTTACAAAGCCTGGCCTTGGATTTGAAAACGGGGCCACCGTGAAACAAATACAAGTGGTTTGAGCGGGACTTGAACCCGGGACATCTGGATTACAAGACCGGCGCCCTAACCACTAGGCCACCCCGCCTCCCTAAAGTCGCCTACCATAAAGAAACGGAACAGGATATGCAACCGACAGCGAGCACTCAGAACTTTCTATACACTAGTAACTTAAAAATATGTCTGTATGGCGCTTTGTAGGATGTACTTACGGATTGTCAGATCCGAATATGAACATGGAACTCTTTCTTATGATTGGCACATTCCTATGTATGTTTCGCCTGCGTATGATCCGTCCCGCATCACGCAAACTGAGCAGAGTTCTACGAGGAACTGTGGTCTCTGCAAAGGTCACAGAAACATAAAATTCGGAATGTTTGGTTAAAGTCGTGTTATGCCGCAAGCCCTAGCCTTGAGATGCGACAACCTTTATTCTTTAAGAGACAGCGTTCTTTGGGCGAGGAGGGGGATGTTGCTACTGACCGATATTTCCAGGCCGAACGGGGAATTCTAGTTTAATCTAACATTGCCTGTCAATGTTATTTTCCATACGTTCGATCGTCAACGATTACCTGATCGCTAAAAAGGGAAAAAAATTGAAGCGATGATATGAAGACTCTGCAGACATTAGTACATAACATCCTCGGCTTCAATATTATCGCTAACGCATGTTCAGTTTTGGTTAAAACAACTATTACAGCATAACTGTTGATTGGTCATCATAATAATATGGGAACAGCTCAGTTAACATCTGGAGAGCAGTGCGACTGTTGGCACTGATTCAAAACTGAGCAAGAGAAGATAAAGGAGTCTGTGGATTTTATATAGCCTCTGGATGATTTGTAAAGCATTTTATCATCGATTGGGACAGACACGGGAAGAAACGTTCCTTTACTTTATTTGACGTGTTTTGAACTCACCCCTCCATGGTGAGGGTTTTGCTTACCCGTATCCTCGCCTTCCTCTTCCCTATCGGGATTTCCACTTGCTTGTGATTTCCCGTTGGAAATTTTTCCATTTGTTGTTGACTGGCGAGAATTTTCATCTTGAGAAATTTTCACCTGTAAGCAACCAAACACAGAGACACAAAAATATTTAAGTAATTAAATAATTAAATAGACAAATATTTAAGTAGGTAAAGGGATAAAAAGATTAATAAATAAATAGAATACTAGTCAAACGTGAATATAAAGTAAACAACTTACCCTTAATGCCGACTTCTTGCTCCATCTTGCTCCCCTGAAACAAAGTCGGAGAGGGATAACGTAGGTTACTCTTTTGAAAATCAGAAGTCGCAACTGAGGCAACTAAGAATATTTCTACTCCTTACCCTTAGCATGCGCAGTATATCATCGTTACCGGTACCCGCTTATACACGTGGAAATGGATGGAGAGATGGAATGTGGATAACTACTGTCTTGAGAATGATGTATTATTCTAGAAAGTGACACAGGCATACTCAGAAAAAAGAAATCCGAGTGCTCCTATCAGGAGTCGAACCTAAGACCTTCCGATTACTAGTTAGGATGCTCTACCACTGAGCTACAGGTGACTCGTTGGAACTAAGGCCATTGAACTAGGTTCATGGGACAAACATCCTGCATACTGCTATGAACCTAGTTTAATGGCCTTAGCTCCTACTAGTCTCCTGTAGCTCAGTGGTAGAGCATCCGAACTAGTAATCGGAAGGTCTTAGGTTCAACTCCTGATAGGAGCACTCGGATTTCTTTTTTCTGAGTATGCCTGTGTCACTTTCTAGAAGAATACATCATTTTCATTCATTCACCAGGCTAGAAATATACCATCACATTTATTTCATTCAACAACTTTCTTGTCTAACGAAACAAAATGACAAAATGATCACTCCAACCTTCCTACAGAAAGCTAGAGTGACCGAACGTGCGACGAGTTTTTATCACTACATATACACCCCTGCATTTCCATACATGTTTGGACCCGTCATATACACGACACGAAACGTACCTCGGAGACACGTGGTCCACGGAAGGGTAAACCGGCTTCATGTTGCGAAATGGATTTTCATGGTCATTTTTATTATGATTAATATTTTTTATTGCCATGATAACAGGAATCTGGCGAACTTTGGCCCAGCCAGGAGACGTTCTTTTTTCCATTCTTTTCCTCCTCATTGCTTCTATTATTCTCTGTTCTTCCTTTTCGTCTTGTGTCACTGCTTGAGCGTTTGCTAAGTTGTCAACTGCGATGGCTAAAAATACGTTCAGCAGCGTGTCTGAGTGAGCGATCGTTAAGGAATGTTTTACAATCTCTGTTAAAATTGCCGCGCGCTGATTGGCTCGTAGATATTGTCTGTAAGAGTACAGACCATAAAAATGACGTCAGATGTAAAGCGCGCGCTTTCTCGACAGCAATTAGAGCCAATTCAAGCTAATTCCTGCCTTATTTTTTAATGTCATTGGCAGTGAAACTTGAGGTTTGAACATTTTATGACGTCCTGCTATGGTTTATCAGAGTGTAGACCATAGAAAACTGGTTGCCAAAATCTGTTGCCAGAATGATATATGGTCAAAACATTATTATTAAACATTAAGTTTATCACTAATTGTCTCAAGGATACAGTTTCCTAAAATCACAAGAGAAACGAAATACAGGGAGGACAATATTCCTGTTATCGTGTGTGGTCCTCCAGACGCAACGATCCCATCATACATTACGGCATTCCAATCCTCTCCCGTCATAATCTGAAAAACAAAAGAACAACAGGTAAGCAATAAAAAATTATAACAGTCATAAATTTATTTGATGGTACAGTAATGTGTTTAAGCTCAAGGTAACTGTCACAATATTTTTAAGTCTAGCCTTACACCGCCAAAACCGGTACCCCTGACATTCAACTATCTTAGCCTTTAACTTTAGAAACGTTCGAGCCTTATTTGCAAGATCGTCTTACCCATCATGGCAATTTTGATCAGCGCCTTTCATTTTCCTACCGTTTCCCTCCTTTGTCCCTCCCTTCCTCAACTACGCCTTCGCCTGGCTAATTTTTGGAGAGGGGCAGCTATCAAATTTGCATGAAATCGGCATGTTTAACTTAGTTATGCATGGCATAAAAGCCCAGTCAGCGAAGTCAAGTTGTTGGAGACGGTGTACTTGGAATCTGGAAGTCCTGGGGCTAGGTTCTGCTTTTTGATCACTTAGTGGATTACATCGAAGCCCCCAATCCTCCTTTATATAAAGCCGGCTAATTCAGCCTCCTGCCCGAGAAAAGTGTTTGCAAACATACTGTGCGGCTATGTGCACATCCGCTATAAACAGCCTATTTAACTTAAATATGACTGGGAACAGAGAGGAAGACAGCAGCGAGAGAAATTAAACTTTCCTCACCTGAAAAACTGCTAACATTGCTTTGAGAAAATTATCAAAGTTTGTTTGAGGAGCGTCATGGCGTTCACTGAACCTGTCAATCATAAATTGATAAATAAGCCATCGGTATAAGTTATGGTTAATGCAATTATAAGTAAATTCCCCTCATTTTGAATTAGATACATTTTATCACTCCAATAACACAAAGGTTTGAGATGGGATTATTAATAGCCTAAGAGGTTCTCTCACGTTTTAAAATATAACTCAAAGCCTAGTAAATATATTTTTTGCTTAACTAGAACCAGAATCAGCTTCTCCACCCTCAATACTTAATTTTATAAAACCATGTTTCATACTTTCATTTAGACGAAGAAAGGTGTTGTCCTGACTGTTCGAGGTTTTAAGATTCAATTGATAGTAAGTAAATAACAAGCATGTCATGGAGAACAGTTTTTATTTTCCTTGTCCGCTGAAACGTGTAGATAAAACGAATCGTGCAATCTGATTGGTTCCAGGAGCGGTCTTACTAACCAAGCTTGTTTGGTCCTGAATGTATAGAACGATATTTACAACAGCCTTGACTTCCTGTTGGTTTGGGCCAAATGTGAACAATAAAAATAATATTTCGCGATAATCTTTAATGCACCACAGCGCTGGGAAAACGTTTTACGCCACGTTTTGTTGCAGAAACGTTTTGCAAATTTTTGGACACTGATGCAACGGGATGCGGCAACTAATTGCTTTATTGAAAATTGTCTGCGCACTATGTTGCTTTTATCCTTGTTACATCATTTTTAGTCATTGGAAACAGTCACAGTTTTAATTTTAGTAATGTTGAATAGGCCATTTAAGACTTGCTTTGAACCTCATTGTAAAAGCGAGGATAAGTGCAAAGCTTTTTTTATGAAAATTGCAAACATATGAAGGGATCTGCACTTAGCCTCGCTTTCATGATGAGGTTCACAGCCGAAATCGAAGATGGCCTATTGTCCCCGTACTCACTTTCCTCCAAAGAGCTGCATTCCAAGGAGAGCAAAGATAAAGATGAAAAGGAGAAGAAGGAAAATCAGGCTGAGGATGGAACGCATGCTGTTTAGTAGTGACGTCACAAAATTACGCAGCGACGCCCAAAACCTACAAACGGGGAAAAAATGAATAGAAAAGTTAAGTGACACTTGCGTTCTAGGCAGCCCATGTAATCGGAACTGAACTTCGGTTTCTTTAGCGTGAAGCATGTTGAAGTATTACTACTCCCCCCACAGCGGTATGTCTCCCCTCTGGAGGGAAAGCTATTTCATCACCAGGAAACCCTGCATGTGTCTAAGAATATTACTAGTCTCTCTTGGCTGGAATGCCACCCCATCACAGGATACCCATCCTGGGGTGATTAGGAGTATTACTGTCCCGAGTCATGCGCACTGTAAAAGATATTATCTTACCTCGAGATATCGTCTTTTACTCAACACACCGTGCTCGCCGGACGTGTTCCTTCGCGCTCTGCAAATTACCGCCATTAGCATGAGTCAGACTCCTCAAGCACCAGGAGCGAGCGTCGCCACCATTTTGGCCGCAAACCCTACACCCCCTCCTGGGTCAGCCACCACCACCACAACGCCTGCAGCGTCGACAACTGCAACAGTGTCGGCCCAACAAACTGATCAAGGAGCCGCGGGCCCTTCAGCTCCGTCGGTGAGCCCTTCAAAAGCCTCTTATCAGGTTAGCCTGCCTTCTTTTACAGCACGCACAGTAGTTAGTGGTTTTGCAATTATAATGGCCTTTCGGTCCATTTATATGTTTTTCCGCCCCGAATCACTAGGGCAGGTCTCTTTACTGTGCCACCCTTTCTCTGTGGGATACAATTTGGGTGTTAATTCAGTCAGCTACTGTGTGGTTTCGTTTCTCGCCCTACTATGTCCCATTGCACAGTTTTCCCTTGGTTACACCCATTATCTCATTGTGCCGCGTTCGGTTTTTTAGTTGCGTGCAGCCATGCCTTGCTGCCCTAGCTTAGTTTCTTATCAGTACGTGCTTATCATGCCTGGATATCTATACCCCAGTCCATATGGTTTACTAAGCATCTATTGACAAGTTCGTGTCTTATTTTTTCTATGTCGACCGGCATCATCTAATATGATATTCCCAGTCTTTTGGCCTCTGCAGTTTAGTAGGGTTGTACACAAATTCATGTTATCATTTTCTGAGAGCTGTCAATTTGGGTTTTGTTGTTTATCACCCGCCTTATTTTTTTACGCGGGTTGGACGGCACGCTAGCGTGTGATGATAGCTGCTATACAATCGTGCAAACAACGCCGAACTGTCATGTGATAACGGAGAAAGAGGCAGTTCAGTATCGTGTGACTAGATAGACCATCGCGTGCGATAACGGGTCAAGATAGTATTGCTATTGTGCGACCAACACAGAAAACTGGCGTGGGGTCAACATGTTTTTTGATAGCTGAGCTATTCCGTGACTCGGATTGTGCGACCATCACAGAAAATTGGCATGTGATGTATTGTGCGACCAACACAGAAAACTGGCGTGTTATACGTGCAGTGATACAGTCAATATCGTGTGACTAAGATAGACCACCGCGTGTGGTAACGTGTCGTAATAGTATCGCTATTGTGTGACCAACACAGAACACTGGCGTGGGGTCCACATGTTTTTGATATCTAAGCTATTCCGTGACTCGGATTGTGCGACCATCACAGAAAACTGGCGTGTGATGTATTGTGCCACCAACACAGAAAACTGGCGTGTGACGTATTGTGCGACCAACACAGAAAACTGGCGTGTTATAAAACGTGCATGTGATACAGTTAGTGTCGTGTGACTAAGATAGACCACCGCGTGTGGTAACGTGTCATGATTGTGTCCCCTATCGTGCGACCAATGCAAACTGGCGTGGATCGCTGCACAGTTTAATACAGTGCTCAAAATGTAGCTACCACACAGAGAGCCGCCATGCATCGTGCTATAAAGGTTACACTATTGTGCGACCGAGATAGCGAAGTCTGGTTTGCACCTACCCCACTGACAGGGACATTGCCGAGGCGGATTTATTGAAACCGTTTGTTTCTCGCAAGCTATTTTGCGGGTATTCCCTTGCTTACCTGGAAAAATCGAGCACATCAATTCGTGAAGCGTGATATCGCTAGATTTAAGAGCACCTCCGATAGGAAGGAATTTCCTGTTAGCGTGTTCCGTGCGATAAAGTGATGTCTTACACATCTGTTTGATTTGTTATCTGTTTTCTTATTTCCTGTCATTCCCTTTGCACTCAGGAACTTGTCGGCCTGGTAAAAGAGCTGAAAGGGGAGATTAGTTCTCTGAAAGGGACCGACCACACAAGGAGGTTCAGCCGTATGCGTGACGAACTTAAAGTCTATTGTCACGCCATCGATTTCAACGAGACAGTTGCCCTAAACAAACTAAGGGCCACTTTAGACGAGGCACGCTTGTCAAAGGCGGACGACACAGCCCAACTGTCAGCTCTATGGGACAGACTCGCCTTTGCTAAACAAGCTGGGCGCCAGGTCGACCTACGTGCCACCATCTTTGCCTGTTTGGCATCGGAAGCTGAGCGAGAAGCCGACAAACTTGTCCGTCGATACGAACAGCGATCCACCTCCAGGCAACCAGCGCAGTTTCGTGGGGAACGCTATCGAAGCTCCCAAGGTTTCAGACGCGACCTGACTGACCGCCGCAGGGGTGCATCTAGCGACAAATGTTTTGCTTGTGGCGAAGCTGGCCACTTCGCCCGTGATTGCCGTAAACGGCGCGAGCAACCACCCCCCAAAAAGCCGCGCACAGATTGAATAAAAAAGCTTGGTTATGTATTCAGTTAATTACCTGTGTACTTCTCTCTACGTTGTCCTAGTTTCCATGACACACGCTGTCTTACATTATCTTTCGTCTGTTCAAGTTCAGTTGACCGATTCATCCGGGGTTAGATCTACTGTCTGGTAATCAAACCTTCAGCTGCTTGTATTCAAGTGGCGGGATGAGTCGGTCCTCCCTTTCCTAGGAGCTTTTTGTCACGCGTTCTTTGTCCTTTTTCTTTAGAACCCGGCCATCCCCAAATGGGAACTGGATTGCGATTTTCGTCCCTTAGAGGCTGAACGACGTTTTCAGCAGCGCGAACTACGTTTTACGAAATGGCCCTTTGGGAAGGGAGGACCGAGCTACTCATCCGCCGAGCCATCGATTGATGCGGTAGTAAGCGGCGCCATAAATGCCTCCGCTGCAGATGTCTGGGTACGGGACCCTGAAGTGTTTATGGCAGGGGAACCCCATCGTCACCTTGCCATTTGGGATCGGTTAACCCAGGATCATCCCCAGAGGGACTTGATCCTTGGATGGTTAAAAAATGGTATCTCAGTTAAACAGTTCATTATCCCCTTCAAAGGGAATTACCGTCAAGAACAATTCAATCACTGTTTCCCCCCCAACAAGTACTATTCGAACAATAAAAAGTGCAAATTTTATCGCGATATAATCTCGAGAGAGATTGAACAAAAGATAGCCATGGGGGCTATAAAAGTGTGGGGCAGAGTAGGAGAGAGCCCTCCGCCAGCTGTTGTCATGCCTCTCAGTATTGAGCCTTCCAAGCCTCGTTTAGTTCATGATCAACAGTATCTTAATTGTTTTATGCGTCATTGCCCTTTCTCCCTGGACCAAGTGGTTAATTTACCACGCTATTTGTCTCGTGACTCCTATCACACCAAACTAGACGACAAATCGGGCTTCGACCATTTTCTCCTATCCCCGGATAGCTTGCCCTACATGGGTGCCGAGTGGGGAGGCTGGTGGCTCGTGTGGCGAACGCTTCCCCAGGGATGGAAAGAAAGTCCCTATATTTACCAAACATTGGGTCAGGTGGCAACGCATGCGTTGAGAAATTATGGCATCCCATGCTCTCAGTACATCGACGATCGTCACCTTGGCGAGTTATGGGGGTCAAAGTGTAGGCGAGCTTCAAGTTTCGAGGCAGCGAACTGTGCCTTCTTCGTGGCTGCAACCCTTTTAACCCAGCTAGGATACTTCTTACACATCTCCAAATGTGTTCATATCCCTACGCAGCGGTTAATATTCCTGGGGCACCTAGTTGACACTATACGTCAAACGTTCTCTATTCCAGAGGATAAAAAGGAGAAGTTCATCGCCCTGCGGGAAGAAATCTTGTCCCTTGAGCGGGTCGCTCTAAACATGTTGCAACGTTTTCAGGGAAAATGCATATCTCTTACCCTCATGGTTCCCGCAGCACAGCTGTATACTCGGGTGGTCGCCCGCGCGATTTCACGTTGTCAAAGGCTAGGGGTGCCAATAAAACTCGAGGGAGATTTACGCGCAGAAATTCTTCACTGGCGTTTTCTGGACTCATGGACGGGATGTGTCCCTTGGCGCGCCGAAGAACACAAAGTTGTAAAACTCCTAGCGTCCGACGCCTCACAGTCTCGCTGGGGTGCAACTTTATCTCTTCCTGGAGGGGTAGAGACTACTGGCGACTATTTCAGTGAAGATCTAGGACACAAAGATATTGCTGTTAAAGAAGCCTTCGCCTTGCTCAGTGCCCTTCAAGCCTTTTCCTCGAACTTAGAGAACGCACGGGTGGACGTGTTGGTTGACAATAAAGTACTCTATCATGCATGGCTCCGAGAGGGCTGTAGAAACCAAGGCGTAAACTCCGTTCTAAAGCAAATCTTTGAGACCACCCTCCGCCTTAACATAGCTCTTCACCTAGAGTGGGTACCGAGTGCCTTAAACCCCGCAGATCAACCCTCGAGGGAGTGGTCAGACGCTGACGTCATGCTGGCTCCAAATTTCTGGGAACGCGTGGAAGCTCTCGCTGGCCCCCACTCTATTGACCTCATGGCCCTGGACTCTAACAGTCAGTGTCTTCGCCACTACACCCCTCACCCCACCCCTTTGTCCACCGGGGTAAATTTCTTTGCACACAACCCACGCCTTGATGAGCAGGGAAGGGAGGAAAACGGTTACTTATTCCCTCCTATATATCTTATTGGCTCTGCAATTCAACACCTGTTATCCTCAAAGGCGAAGGCAACCATTCTCGTCTCAGATATCATTCCCAGACCATATTGGTGGCCCGTACTCTATCGGTGCGCGAACGAGCGGCACTTATTAGGCAAAAAGGGGAACCACGAGGTTCTGCTCTGGCCATCTAAGCAACACGGGTTTCATCAACCACGCCAACTCCCGTTGCCATGGGATTTGTGGCTTTTTCTTATAAGAGGAGATATCCAATAACCAATTTGGCCTTTCTTTCCTTCAGCCTGAACTCCAGACATACATGCTCTGGAAACCTGTTATCCAAACGGAATGTTCTCGCTGCTTTACGCCAAACGACCTACATTACCTCTTCTGTCAACAATGTGGCACACCACGACAGCCAGTTACCCCTCCCAACAAGGACAACCAGATGTCTGTTATTGACCAGTGTCCCCTTGCGGCACGCTGGGAGACCTTAGAACACAACCTTGCATCCTCTAAGTATAGACGGAAGCGCAGTGCCCTGGAGATTGAATTTACCTCTTTCCTTAGGAGGTCATCTCCGCCAAAATCCCTCGACAGCATATCTCCAAGAGACATTATATATTTTTTGATTTGGAAGGACAAGGATTCAAAGACTAAAGTTCACCGGGAGAGTTGCCCCTTTCAAGGGAGGGCCTCAAAAACCACGTCTTCCTGCAGCTGCCCTCGTCGTCTTGCTTTTAAAACGGTTGACTCCTACATAGGTCAGTTGCGGGCCATCCTACGTGATCATCTGGAGACCACCGGCACCACCATTTCAGATACCATCACGCCTAACCCCGCAGCACACCCCGCGGTGAAACGCTACCTCAAAGCGGTGACGGAAGAACAATTACGTGCGCGGGCCACCCCGAAACAAGCCGAACCACTTTTTATTGGTGACTTAGTAGCCCTTTGCAAAGTGATCAACGGAAAACTGCATACAGCCAGTACTGACCCTATCCACCTCTACATTCTTGCAAGAGACTTAGCCTATTTCAAGCTACATTTCTTTTCTGGTGACCGCCCTTCAGATCTCGCCAACATCAAGGCAGCCGAAATTTTACGATTCCCCAACGACAAGGGGATACTGTTTAATCATGTTTTCGGGAAAACTCTCCGGTCCGGCGATTCCAGGGTTTTTGCCGTGGCGAGGCATCCAAACCCTGCCATTTGCCCTGTTAAGGCGTTGGACGACTACATTTCTATATGTACGGCGATTAAGGTCTCTGTTCATAGCGGCCCTCTGTTCCGTGCCACGCGTGGCAACGCCGTTCTCATCGACCCTTTCTCTACGGATGCTGCTGAAGCCCGTTTAAAGAGCTACCTAGAAGCAGCGGGTCTCTCCAACAAGACCCTCTATAGTTTTCGCTGCGGGGGGGGCATTACCATGGCTCTTACGGGGTGTGCCTTGGACGACATCGTAGAGCATGTGGGATGGAAATCTCACCGCATGGCTAAATATTACCTGCAGCTTCACAAGTCGCTCCAAACCGACTCAGTTGCGGCACGGATGTCCCTGGCTACCCCAGACACATCCTCACGTTATGACGAGCTCAATCAGCTTCACGGTTTCGAACCTGCCTTCCCCCCTCATCTGTCCAGCGCGGCCTCTCCGCCACTACGCAAGTCACCCAGAAAGCGGAACATTGAGCATGTAATCTGAGTAACCTCATTAAACACAATTGTTACATCTACTCCCACCTCGTGGTTATTTCCCGGGATCTTCGAGGGTTGGGAATGGGATTGGGTTTGGCATAGGACCTAGTTAGGAGGGAGTGCGAATCCAGTAGTACCTGCTTACGGGTTTTCGCCCTATCTTTTACTGTAAGCATGGGTTGGGATATAGTACTGTCCCGAGTCATGCGCACTGTAAAAGATATTATCTTACCTCGAGATATCGTCTTTTACTCAACACATTGGTAGCAGCCGAAGGTGTACTTGAGCTTTCGAAGCTTCGCTGGGCTATGGGGCATAACCTGGGCTTACGAACCCCACCCGCCCATCCCTATGTCACGACCTTTGTCTTACTCACCTTTTGCCCTTCTACGGGTTTTCGCCCTATCTTTTACTGTAAGCATGGGTTGGGATATAGTACTATTCCTGCTGCAAAAATAATCCATCACAGGGTACCCGACATAAAGTGACTAGAAGCATTGCTACTCCCGCTGGATGGGATGCTAGTTCATCGCGGGATCCCCCCTCCCCCAGGTATATTATTAGGTCTCTCCTGACGATTTGATGATACCCGACGTGGAAAGACATCACTGGTTTAATTTAAACTTACCTTGTAAATTTAAAAACCCTTAGAAGACGAAGACTTCGAAGAACACTTATACCAAAGCTATATTCTGTATAATATTGTACAACTATCTCAATAACTCCTCCAAGGACAACCTGGGAAGCAAAAATTAAAAAAAAAAAAGAATTAAAAAGGAAGACCGACACCTAGCATCTGACTGCAAACCTGCGGCGCCATTGGCAAAACAAAAGTCCGTAAGGTGTGCAGAATCATATTACTGTCTTCTACTAGATAGGCCCACAAGGCGTGCAGAATCATTGATCTCATTTTCTTGTTCCTAGTATTTCTCTTATGTTATACTGGAAAACGTTTATGGTGCAGCAACACTTACAAAACGAACCTTCATCGCTTTAAACCTTTTAATAATCGCATTCTTATTACAAGTGTAGGCTTACCGCACAATCAAATCTGTTGAACGCCGACTTGAAGTATACTTTTGGGCCCAGCCCATACATTTTTAACAACATCTCGGCTATAAATATGCTTAGAAAAACGTACTCGGAAATTTCTGCAAAAGAAATGAAAAATGAAAACATAAAATAACAATACTAATGCATTGCTAAACAAAGCTAACGAGGCCAAAGAATACAGAAACTCAGAAATAATGGGGCCACATTATCTTGACACCTGCTAACAATTTTAAGAATTTAAAAACTGCTTCTAAACGAAATTAATTTCATTACTGGATAGGAGTTATGGATAGGAGACATAGTATACGACTCCGTTTAACATTCACATTTCAGTTCCCTTTATGGTGACATTATTGGGACTTTCGAATTTACAGCTCCTGTTGGTATACACTACCAGCATTAACATTACTCCAATTAGACGATTGACCTTTGATAACCTCGCGCTGCTCATGGTAAGCGCTTTTAACATACCATAAGTCCCAGTGCAACGACCCTGTTACTTTCGGATTTAGCAGGCTTTTACTAAAGTTGCATTCGGAGTGGAGGGGGTGGTGTAGTTGCTACTCAATTTGGACAGTTTAAACGTGCTTGCAGAAAGCCTGGTCACCATAAGTCGTTACTTTCCAAAAGTCATTTGTCATTCCGTTTGGACGCCGCTTTCGCAATTTGCTAACAACCGTATAATTTTATCACTGCTTTTGGGAGGTCATGTCTTTTGAAACTTTATTATGTCTATTTAACAATTAGATTATGAGCTCGAGATTTCTATCGCGTGATAGCTGATGAGGGCGCAGCCCGAATCAGCTATCACGCGATAGAAATCGAGAGTGAATAATCTAATTGTTTTAGTATAAATCTACCAGTCGGTCAAAACTAAACAAGTAAATTATCTATTTCCCCATCGCAGACACTTCGAAAACGCGACAAAAGCGGCCGCCATTTTGTTGTAAACCGGTACTCACTATCTATCACAGAATCGATAGCGAATATCGTAGCCAATCAGAGAACGGCATTCGCGATAGAACACTAGTCAACGACCCAGCTCGCCTCGAGTCAGGCTCGCTCTAGCTCAGTCCTCAGCTATTAGCCCTTAGCTAGAGTATCTGAAAGCCGTGCGGAAGATCATTTAAAGTATCCATGCGCGTTACATACTGAACACAGTTGATTCACTAGGATTGAAAAGTTCTTATTAGTATGGACTAACCTTGAAACTTTTCTAGCCATTTCGGTTGGCCATAATGTTCAACTGACATCAGAACAGTGTTCAGAAAAACACAGACTATAACGGACCAATAGAAAACTTGACATTTAACCATTTGACGAACATGGATGCGGAAGATCTTCTCTTTTTTCTTGAGCTTTCGCATTACGCTTGAGCTGTAAAGAAAACCCAAAATGGATTGATAGAAATGAGGCGACCTGCACAGTTTGCAATGTCTTACATGGTTGGTCGAGAGAACAAAAGAACGAACAACAGAACAATGCTCCCTGCCCTAAAAAACAATGCAGCTGCAGTTTATAACGGTCCAGTGAATTTACAGCTTTCGCAAGGTCTACTGATAAAAATAGCTTCGTTAAAACAAATATTTTGGAGTCAAATTGACAGAGATATGAGATACAGCTTTATTTTTGTTCAAAAAGTGTCTCAAATAATGTCATAAGTCAACACATATTCCCATTTAAGCTGAAAGTAGAAATGTTTTCAGGGTGATCATGTCTTGATAGGTATTTGTTTGGAGAATTTTCTATCGCAGTTAATTTTGAATTTTGACTTGATTCAACTCCAAAACTGATCCAATATGGTGGATCCAAGATGGTGGATTTCGAAAATCGTTCGTAATTTAACGCTATATGATGCTAAAATTGACAACGTGTACCTTTGAATTAAAGGTTTATTAATATCATTTTGGCCTACGTTAAGGTGTCTTTACACGAAGCAGTGAAGTGCAATCGCTATCAAACAAAGTTTATTCACTTAAAGTAGGCAGTTTTCAGTTGAGTGTCGAAAGCAATTCGTGTTTGCTTTGATATTGCTCTACTATGCTCTGATTGGTTTACAAAACTCGCGCGACTTTCCCAATCAATGTCATCAATGGGAAACAAAATTAAAACCAATCGTGACTTACTGGCACGCGTTTTCACCGTTTGACGCCGGTTACATGTATTTTGCTTGGAGTTCTGATTGGTTTATTGTACTGTTTACGTCTTCTCTGATTGGTCAAAGTAATAAGGTCGATTTTTCTTGCACGACACTCAATTGAAAAGCAGTCTAATAAGCGAGTAAATACTGCTCCTGTAATATACCTTTCTGACTTATTTCTAAGAGTTTTAAAATGTTCTCCATGTTCCTCTATCAGATGCATTATTGAGTCAGATAGGCTGTAGCGTTTCTTCAATGGATCACGTGGACCACCTTTAAAAAAAAAAAAACCAGTGATCATCATCCTAGTTTTTCTCAGAATGTCAGTAACGCATAACACCGGTAAAATAGGAAGAATAAAAGAAAACTTGACATTATATGTATATCAACAACGAGTGCGATGGTTTTATCAGAGGTTCCAAACACTGAGAATTTCATGTTGTGTATAGGAAAACAGCAAACGTTGGGCACTTTAAACGACTTCCGAACAACTGGAACTGTTTATCCCTCAATGATTTACTGATTTTCATAGCAAAGAAATGCCGTTGATGCAATTGTTTCTCATCAAGGTGGAAAATCCTTTCCTCCAAATCAGCAAATATTAGTCAGATGGGGAATACATCCAACAGCAAGTTTTAGTTAGAACACGCCATACCTTCACCGACTCCATGCCTCTCTCTCTCCTCCCTTAATAAGATGTCCTCTGAAAATAAAAAAAGAAGCAATATCAGGAACTGTCCAAAATATTTGTCAAAGTATTCTTTAAAGCGTATCACCAGATCATCAACATGTAACTTTTAGGGATTCCTCTCAAAACTATGTACGAGATGCGCCACCCCCAGTCAAGTAAGTCCCTTCCCACTGCGGTCAGTTTAATACATAAAAATCAACTAAGGGTTGTGTTGTTTTCATCGAGACAAGTTTGAATTAAGTTGAAGTTATCGATACTCAGCTTGTTGAGGATGCAAATATTGTTGTCATTATTCAAAAGGAGGCGTTACGTCGCCTTTTCACGGGAAGTTACGGCTGTTAGACTACCTTGCGAGACCAATGAATGGGCCTATTGACTGACACAAGCCTGTCAGTCTAACGACTTTGATACCACAAACACGCTCAATTCGATGATGATGATGATGATGATGATGATGATGATGATGATGATGATGATAATAATAATAATAATAATAACAAGAAGAAGAAGAAGACGAAGAAGAAGAAGAAGAAGAAGAAGAAGAAGAAGAAGAAGAAGAAGAAGAAGAAGAAGAAGAAGAAGAAGAAGAAGAAGAAGGATGTAGAAGGCTACCATCTCGAGTTCTCTCAACATAGTGAGAATTTCCAAAGCTACCGTCACTTGACTTTCTCTGAGGGAATAGCATAGGAGCTCAGTATAGTTCTAGTATCAGAGAGCTTTAGATTGTCTATTAGATTTTATCTTTTATCGCCAATTTTTTTTTAACTCAGCAGTTTTCTTTTTATTGTTCCTTCAGATCGCACCGGTTACGCTGCGCGCCCTATGTGGTTCTATTTTAGTATCCATACGTTTATCAACTACACATAATAATAATAATAACAATAATAACAATAATAATGATGATGATGATGATGATGATGATGATAATAATTCTAAAACGAATGTTCCGTTTACAAACCGTCCCAGATAAAACACAATGAAGAGTCTCTCATTACGACAGAATGAGATACACATGGCCTTCCGGTCACATGATAATTAATGAATGATTCTTACCCGCTCTTCCTATCCAGTTGGAATAGGCAGTCACTTGTCTTTCTATCTTCTCTCGACTACGAAACTTGAAAAATGTTCGTCGATTTTCAGCTCGCTCTCTCTCTTTCGCAAACTCACTGGAAATATAGATAAGTAAATAAATAAATGAATGATTGAATGAAAGAATGAAAGAAAGAATGAATACATTCAGGATTGCGGAATGTGTCGCTTGCGAGAGAGCATTTTCCAAACATTTTTGGGAAGAGTTGTGGTACAACTGATGTTTATAAGGTAAAACGAGAATTATTTGAGAAAACGTCGAAGTGAAACCTTTTTGCAAGTAAATGGAAGAAAGTAAGTTATATTTATTTGATTTACTTAGCTGTCGAGATTGTGGCGAGAAAACTCCACTAGGTGGGCCCTCTCGCAGGCTAGGATTAAAATGAATAGGATACTAATATCCTTAAAGCAGAATTGGTCCCATGCCAACCATTTCTCCGAGTAATTATATCTAAGCCACAACAGTCTGTTTCTATTGAGAAATATTGAATGATGCTTTAATGCTCTTAAAACAATGTTGTTCGAGGGCTTGGATCTCAGTTTAAAGACCATCAAATTTCCAAGGGGCAACAAGCAGTTCCAAGACATAAACACGTTATATTACTGAATGGATTTTTCAACAATAAGTATCCTTCCAAGAAAAGCCACTGACACTGACATTTTGACAGTTGAGATATAAAAAAAACGAATAATGTAAAGGACTTCAATCACAATGAAAGTAAGCTGTTTGTTATTGAGTTGGAAAAATAAATGCGAGGCGGACGGGTACTATTCATCCGGACATTTTCGACCTGATGGACCCTATAAATCGCTATGTGTTACGTCACGTACCCAATATTAGCCAATTGGACTAGGAGGAGAAAATTTGGTGGTGAACAATAATTTGTAACTGTCCCATAAAAGAGCGCTATCCATGATAATGCATGTAGCTTGGTAAGACTTACCCGCTTAAAACACCAAGTACGAGATTGAGCATAAAGAACGAGCCAATGATAATTAACGATATGTACACGATAGATGTAACCACACGGATGTGATAATCCCGAGCATCGTAACTCTGCACAGAGAGAAATTGACGGTTAGTTTAAATTGGAATCGGCTTTAGAGTGTATAGCGCTATTTATATCATGTCGACAGGTTACATGACGCTGAAGCGCTAAAATATACAACAAAACAAAAAACGATACAGTGTAACACAACACAACACGATACGATACAATACAATGCAATGTAATGCATGTATTACAACGCAATGCAATGCAACGCAATGCACGACGATGCAATGCAATGCAATACAACTGAATGCAAAGGGATACAATACAGTGCAATGCAATACAATACAATGCAATTCAATGCAATGCATTGTAATGCAATATATTACAGTGCAATACAAACCATAACAATCTATGCAGTGAATACAGTGCACTCCAGTGCAATAGAAACAACAACAACAACAACACAAAGAAACACAAAAAAAGACAAACTAAACAACCACCACTCACAGAAAAACATAAACAAACAAAAAATCCCCGAAATTTTAATTTTGAAAACTTATAGCTAGAAACATAGCTGATTCTTCCTTGGTCGTCTTTTTCGGGAGAGGTGCGTAGGACTCATGTCCGGACAAACGACTGAGGATGAGTCAGTAAATAAAGCAGCCTTCGCTTATTAGTTATTACAGCATAACAATTAACAATTAGATTATGAGCTCGAGATTGCTATCGCGTGATAGTTGATGAGGGCGAAGCCCGAATCAACTATCACGCGTAGAAATCGAGAGCGAATAATCTAATTGTTTTAGTGTAAATCTACGAGTCGTTCAAAACTAAACAAGTAAATTATCTATTTCCTCATCGCAGACACTTCGAAAACGCGAAGAAGCGGGCGCCATTTTGTTGAAAATTGCTACTCACTATCTATCACAGAATAGATAGCGAGTAGCGTAGCCAGTCAGAGAACGGCATTCGTGATAGAACACTAGTAGATTTATACTAATAAGCAATAGAAGAGGGCTAATACCTTTTTAAACTATGTCAATATTTATTTTATATTGGCAAATGAAAGGCTCGTTAAAAGTAGCACACGTTTTGATCTCGCTCTGTGCGATATATAGCTATGTCCAGAAATGCACGCTAGTGAGATGCATGAACTGTATGATAAACATTACATAACAAAGTGTCCCCTACCCTAAATTCCTACTAAAACATGAATAATTCTGTCATACATGAAGTCATATGAAATGACAAAAACGTCCTTCCTATACAAAGTACCCAAATTCAGGGTTAGGTGCATTTCTGAACATAAGTGATGTATTTACTTACATGATACATAATGTCGGTCCATCCTTCCATTGTAATGCATTGAAATACTGTTAACATCGCCAGAAAAATATTATCAAACGTGGTGATGCCCTTATTTGGTCCACGCCAAACCGAGGAGTTGCTAGCACAGTTGAGGCCTGGGTCACAGGGTCGACCTCCCACACCCGGCTCGCTGCAGACTCGTGGGTTTATAAACTTAGGGTCTAATTTACCTGAAATACAAAACAAAAAAAAAAGTAGTCGCAAGCTTTAACGTGAATTATTGTCTTTAGTTTCATAGCATTCTTTAACGTTTTGAATACGTGATTTATATACTTTGGCATCAAAATTGTCCTCCATGGCATTCAAAACACAATTATTAAGTTACAGTGGTTTCAGGTAGAACAGAACAAGAATTTCACTCGAAACTAGAATGTACTGCAGTGCTTAAAGAAATAAAAGAAAAAAAGAGGTTTTTTGTTCTTACCCGTTGTTGAATTATAACATGTGCTGTGAAATTTTCCTCGAAGTAGTTCTAATCCTATTATGGCGTAGATTACAATGACAAATAAAATTAAAAACAAAATTTGAAGAAGAGGGATCATGGCCCTCGCTATTGACTTCATGACAACTTGAAGACCTGGAAGAAAAATAGGTACGCGATGAGTACATTGATTAACTCACAATACTCAGGGATGTGGTGGAGCCCGGAGCCACTCCCTCGTACAAGATATATACGTATGTGCAGCCCGAATGGGCATGGTTTTTGAACTGTTTTTGTCTGAAACTAGGTATCAATGAATGTGAAGCCCAGGGGTTCAGTACTCGAAACGGCCGATAATTTCCCGAGCCTAAAAATCTTTTTTCGGATACAATATGCTGATAAAAGGCCCAGTTGTTATTTATCAGTTAGCAAAAAATTTCATATCTTTCCAACCTTATGAAAGCTAAGATTTTACTAATGATTACCACCAATCAATAGAAAAGGGAATTAAAAAATGTTTTTCAGGTTGTCTATACTTTCGAGAAACGGCGCCGCGTCTGGAAACGAGGATCCGTTTAGGTGTCAGATCTGAACGTTTTGAGAAAGAATCATATATTTGGGTGTGAATTTCAAGAGGTCGGCTGCATACCCCCAACAAAAACTGTGAGGAGGAGAATCCCCTCACCCCTCCCAGGAGGTAGAGTTTATATGTAAAGCCCACTGTGCTAAAAGTGGCACATGCAGTAAGTGCAAGCACAAACATCTTTAAAACCCTCAGAAACGGCACACAGTCATTAAAAAACTAAGTGTTTTGAGCCATGTTAACTTCTGCTTATGTCAGCAGTGAAAGCCAAGCCGGATAGAGATGTGGGCCCGGTCTAATAAAGCATATTAAAATTTGTGGGAGTGTCTGCGGTGGTAACCAGTCTTCCGAAGGACTATCGTGCCCTCTCTTTGTGTCCCCTATCCTCCGTAGCCCACCACCAGCTGAGTGACCTAATATGGCGCTCGAGACACTTCCGAACGCAGAGAATGCTTGCAGAAAACTCCCATTTTTCTTAAGACGTTCTATGTAACCGGGCCGTGCTCTATATATCTGTTTCTGCGAGTAGAATTGTTACCTTGCAAGTCTACTACACAAAGCGTAACTCGCACAAATGTTTTGTCACCCGGCCCATTGTTTCGTTTTGTTCTATAATTCTTGTTGTCTCTGTTTTCCTTTCTTTCTGTTCTTCATTTGTTGCAATAATGTTATGATTGTTTTACTTTCATTACACTGTAAAAAGCACTAAGCACTAAATGGTATATATTTTCATTATAAATATCATTCTTACTAACCATTTTGTACTTGCACCAGTGATTTTTATCCACGTTTTTTGTAATTTTTTAATATTTTTAAAACGTCCAGTTAGGGGACCTTTTATAGGGATAACCTCGCGTTCCTCCTTTTCAAATATGTATCGTGTATCTCGTGTATCATGTTTATGAGCATATATGTATTTGAATAAAGTATTATTATCATTATTATTATTATTATTATTATTATTATTATTATTATTATTATTATTAACTGCATTCACTATGATTGTAACTGTATTCAATAAAGGGAACAAGGGGAAAAGGTAAAAACTCACTTGGTATCCCAGAAACTATTTTAAGTGGTCGTAAGACCCGCACAGCCCGCAGCACTTTGAGTGACTCGGATTCCTTGATGCTGTTGCTCTCAATACCAGAAATCATGCTAACCAACCTAAAATTTAATACATTGTGTTAATTTCGCCCGTTTAGAGAAGTAAACTGAATATGGCATAAAGAAAAAGTAAAAATTAATTTCATTGGTTGCCACTAGAAATACAAACTCAGCCTACCGATTATGTGAACTGAACTTTAAAACTGGAGACAAAATTTGTCGGTCCAAAGTAATTCCTTTAAGGGAGTATTTCAACTCGTTATTTTTTTTTACCATATTTGGACTCATAAATTGCCATGCTTATGTCATAACTGATAAACTATAATACAGAGGACGTCATTATTCTTACGCAATAAGCAGGCGATGAGGCCAAACGGGTATTAAATTAACCCTTGGTATTAAGTTGCCAAGTATATGTAAGTACTCTTGCGTCCTCAATGCATGATGACGCTGAGCGGGATGTAATTGCTATGGTTACATGAGTATTTAAATAACATAATGACGTTAGATGGGTAATAATTGCCATGGTTACATTAGTACTCTTACGACATTAGCACACGGTTACCTTAGATTGGGTTTAAATTGGTACGTTTACAAGTTTGTGATAGGCCAGTTTTGTAGTAGGTTAATCTGGGCGAGAACATTCTTCGAAAAGCTTATGCCGTTATTTAAACACTGAGTATTCCCATTTTCCTCAACTCAAACTGTCTGTTTTTTTTTTCAAGTTTGGGACCGATAAAAGAAAACACGTTTAAAAATGTTTAATCTTTTCAAAAAGAGATTTGGTCGCAAAGAAAGCAAGTGTTGGCGCCGGGGTATGTTCACCATTCCTTGTCCTGACGAAGTGATTATGACCCCGGAAATTTCCAGTGGATTGGGCCGAAGGGTTGCTTGCCCCAACACCGACCAATGCGTGGTCGTCGTGAGGAAAAACAAATCTGCCATGGCTGATGCCGCCGATGAACATGAAGATATCGCATCGAATAAAGAAACTCACAGTAAGCAAGCTGTGGAACAGGGGGATCGACAATGGGGCAGACAGAAGGTGACTCTAGAAGAACTCAAAAGAACTTCGCCACCCGGATACAAACGGTTCGAAGCTGCTATTGGACCCCAAGACCTGGACGAAGAAACTGCGTTGATGTTGTGGGAGGACATTTTCAAACCTTTATGCAGTTTTGAATTGTTGAAAATTGGCATCAAAAACAAAGAAGTTTAGTTTACCTTTTTGGTGTAAAAACCGTCAAATTTTGTTATGAAAGGATAATCAGTGTAAACCGCCGATCGTGTTTAGAGATCTACGCGGTGTTTTACGTTATGCTATAGAAAAAGAATTACATTTTTTTAAGGTGTCATGAATTTTGTATGTATATAGTCAGCGGGTACAGAAGTACAATTATTATTATTTTTGTTTCATGTTCATAATTTAAAAATCGAGAAAGGTTTTACTGTCAATAAACAAAGGAGCAGAAAGCTTAGCGCATCCTAGTTGTTTTGGACTTGTGTCAAAAACAGACGATGACGTAACAGAGGTATTAAGTTGTCATGGTTTTCTTAATATGCATTTGCGTCAAATCCACGTTATTATTTATGAGTATCTGTGCAAACAAGTTTTGCTGGTGTTGCGGTTCACTCCTGGGCATACGATGACATGAGATTATTAACGCGTTGCCAAGGTTACGTTGGAGTTCAATCACAGGGAGCATTCCCTTGGGACTATTCCGTTCATTCCTTTGCTGGTTTGGGAATGAGTAAATAGGCTGAACAAGGTTTTCCAAAAGAACACGTTCTGAAAACGGATGGTGACTAGAAAACCAGTCCAGAGATCACTTTCGCTACCCCATGCTGTTTTTACAAAGAAGTATGACATTTCTACATTTGAATCTGAGGGTCAGTCCTCACGGTCCGTGAGGAATACACGTAACAGACGGTTATTATGCTCTTTTCGGACCTATTTTGTTTTCGGCATGAACAGAAAAGTATTCCGTTCATTCTGATGTCAGGTGAGGAATGAACCGAATACTTTAAATTTCTGTTCATGCCGAAAACAGAACAGGTCCGAACAGACCATAATAAGCGTCTGTTACGGGTATTCCTCACGGACCGTGAGGACTGATCCTCAGATTCAAATTCCCCCCCCCCCCACGTGATATTAGGCTGATTTAGCAACAGAACGGGAACGTCAGTTGACAACGGTGCGCGCATCAAGAATGCCCATATATAGTCGAAATAAACTCGCGTCCAGACTATTCCGCGCGCTCTCGCGTCCTCAAATGACGTTCCCATTCTGTTGCTAAATCAGCCTAATAACTTCCCCGCCCCCCTTAAACACGGTTTTAAGCTGTTTCAGGCTGCTCACTTAGTATTTCAAGCTGTTTTCGGGTGTTTTTGAAGTTAAATGTCTAGGCCTATTCACTATGAAAACGATTAATGCTTCTTTCTCCCTACGAGAACACGGCTCACCGGAAAAATATACCTCTAAAAAGTCATTTTAATGACTACACGCCTACGGCGTATATTCGAAATTTTGCCATAATTTGGAAACAATTAACTTAAAGTAAAAGATCAGAAGTGCTGTGGCCGCGTTTTGATTGGATCATATTTTAGCCGGGTGTCCACGTATAGACAAACGCGGCAAGGAGTCTTCGATAGCTTTTTCATGCAGGTCATAAAACAACCCTAGGAGCTTATTTTCACGCAATAAATTATGTATTTGTCATTATATGTTTTATAAGCAAAAGGTTTGGTAACACATAAGCAAATACAAATCTAATATAATCATTTTGAACTTGAAAATGGTGTCTCGACGACTCCGAAACGTCGTTCGATTTCATTGTTGATTTTTACTTCCTTATGCATTGTACTTTTTTGCTTGAAAACTTAATGATTTCGTCTGCAGTGCAAAAATGTTAACATATGGCCCACGATTTTTGTGGGATACATTATAACGCACATAAATTAAGCTTATGTCTGAATAGCATCGCGTGGGCGAAATAAAAGACATGTTAAATAAGATGTAATTATAGAAAATATCAAATTATCTGGATGAAGGAAAAACCAAGTTTATCACAGGAAGTTCTTATTTAGAGCCGCAAGCACTGAGTATTATCACGTGATGTTCACCTGATGTTCTCCATACGAAACACTACTAGAAACTATTCGATCACGTGTCTTATTGTGTAAAGTCTCTCTTTATAGCAACGGATGTCAATATGTCATAGAAAAACAGGTAAAACGAAGTTTTTTCCCAAAATAAAAGTCAAAGCGACAAATTTCTGTCGGAAGGTGAAGCTTCCGATGAGTCGAAGAGGAAGAACAAACAAAGAAGTCTAAATCTTAATATCAGTATGTACACAAAACATTAAAGCATTAAAGTGTAAGGAAAAAACGGATGGAAGAAACAACAAATTAAATTGTGTCTATGTAAGATGTTTTTTACTTAACAGGCAGGTTGCTCATTAATTATGTGGCTTTATTGGGAAAAACAAAGCTCCTATAGACTGTCAACGGCCAACTCGGTCGCGGCTGTCGAAATTGGGGTTTTCAGGCTTTACTCACGTTGAAAATCATCTTCTTTATCCACGGCGCATGCACGATTCAACAGCTGTACATTTGTTCCTTTTTTGGGACTATTTATTCCACTTCGACCAGGCCGAAACATTAATTTTGCCATTTTTTTGTTTGCCTCGGTTTTTCAATAAACGTTTGAAAACTTTCAAGGAAACGAAAGTTCACTGAAACGAAATCGAAATCGTTTTAAACTTGCGAGGCCTTTGAAATCCTGATCAAATCGGATTTCTGGATTATTCGTCAACAAACTATTGACGTCAACGTCCTTGTCGCCTGAGCATATTAAGTTAGTCAAAGAAGGCTATGGAAGTCATAAGGCAAATATAGCTTCGTCTTAGATGAGCTGGGTTGTAGCCATGGTGACCAGCTTTCAAAGTGCGTCATTGCCGGAAAAAAACTGTACCGGCAATATCACAAACAAACACATATGCCCATGACTGTACTTAATAAAATACGCTTGACCGATGAAGGTAAACTGAAAATCATGGTTCTAAACTGTTTTGCGATTAAAACTGAGCAAATCATCATTGGAATCATACATAACCAGTAAAAAAGAGGCCAAAAGAAAACGAACTTTCTGAAGCATGTAATCGCACATTCAGTATTACTGCTTGTTATCACGAACATGTCAAAAGCCTTTCGACAGAATACGGCAGCTGTAACGATTGCTCTCACATTTAAAGGCTATTTATATCTACTCACACTTCCTTAGTTTGGATTTAAGCGCGCTCTAGCAATTGCCTAATGGAACTGACGCCAATACATCCGCCTGTCACTAACATGGCATCAAAGTACCCAACTGGAATATTAAAGAAAAAATTCAAGTGCATTTTCTTTTCCAAGATTGTTTTTGGCATTTAAAAGGAATATTTGTGTGCGCTAACAAGTTTGATCAATTCGGATCCTTTGGCTAGACTTTTAAGATGCTTTTAATATTAGGGCCAGATCCCTTAGCCCCGAATTTGCGACTGGCTCCAGTTGTCTTTTCGAAAATCTGGTGAGTCCGAGTTGCCCCCCCCCCCCCCTAGGATTTTTTGTCCCGGGATTTCCCGTGTTACTAACGTTTAATGAGACAAAACACCAAAGAAAAAAACTAGTCTTTCGATTCTTAACAATTCAATTTGAATTGGTGAGATGATATTTACCTTCTGAACAGAAATTCAGTGATATGAACCGTTGGGTGCACCAGCAACAGAAGCTTGAAGCATCCGGAAAACAACATAAAATGTTTTAAATTTCAAGTTATTACGTATCGTGAAAGAAAACAACGCCAAAACAAAGTTTTCGCTCTAAACAACGATTGGTGAAGAGAAGAAAACATTCCACGATTAACTTTTGACGTACGTCATTGTAACACACAAACAAAAGAACGACTATGAGGAGTCAGTTGAAAGAGATAAAGTTCCGATGCGACTTTTATTCGACTGCAAATACCTAACTGTACATGTTCATCAATGAAATGGCTCAACCCAGGTCACGATATTCTACATCGTTACCATATAATGACAGCCTTCAATGGTTCAAACAGTTTAAATCAAATTGACAGCTTGACAATTAAAACTGAAACGAAATCTGAATGTTATGGTCAATTTTCATTAAAGGATATCAAGGATGAAAAGTGTTGACCTCATTGAAAATAAACAAAACAAACAAACAAACAAACAAACCGTAAATTTGACTTTGGTTTTGGAGAGCATTTGAATTGAAACTCCTCTCACCCCAACCGCCACAAACCCCCGCCCCCGCCCGGATCAGAAGAGGAACTCGACTTGTCAGCAGAAAATTTTCAGTGCAATTGTAGCCATTACATAACCATTTTCAAACACAGGAAAGATGGTACTTGAATGCTGTGCATCCGTTGACTCTCTGTTTTGACGAACCTTGTTTATTTGAAATACTACCAGTGTGTATTTAATTCCCGCGGCCTGAAGTGATTAAAAAGGTCGCCGGGAGACCAAATTTACAAGCCATTTCAAAGCTGCATGAAAGTTTAATATTCAAAAAGAAGTAGTCTATTATTGACATACAAATATTTAGCGTGAACTAGCTGCATGTATCCCAGTTTTTCATAGTATTAGAACATACGAAGCAAACGGTTTACTATACACATTACAAGATCTTTTGTTTTTAGTCGCTTCATATCTTTATAAAGAGACATAGATTATTGACAGTTCTCGAGTAAGGTATGGTATTTTTACATTATAAATTTTTTAAAAGGCTTGACCTTTCGTCTCGATCGACAGAAAAAATGGAATTGTGAATCTTAACCTTTTACTTTTAGCACTCAAATAAAATTTAAGGCATTGCGTCACATTAAGGATTTCTCCCCAAAATTTTGGTTTTTGTACGTTTTCTATTTATAATTTTAAAATTGGACTAAAAAAAAAAAGAATAAAATAAAGTTAAAAATAGAAGAAAAAAAGTAAAGGAAAAGTTCCACTCAAGGAAATAATACACGTAACAACAAGGAAACCGGAAGATTCTTATGGCAAGTGCACGTGTAATATGTTTTCTTTCCGATATCTTTTGTCAACCCCTGAGCTTTCGATAGGATTTTTACTCAAATAGTTTAAGCTTTTAGATTTGATTCGTGCTGGATCAACTTGGGATCCTTCATGTTATCAAATCTACTGAACAGTAATCTTATGTAGTGCCGTTCAATGCTTTTACAGAATAGAATTGAACGCTTACTCCACTCCAATCTATCATTGTTTCTCGATATTTTAACTTTCTAGTCGCACTATTTGAGTTGATGGCCGGATCGACTGGTCCTCTTTAGTTTTGTGAATTTAAAATTTGTTTCCATCTGGCAGTGGAAAAAGAGTTCTTTCGAGAAACGTTTTATGACGTAGAGAAGCCTTTCAAAGCAGCCAAGTTGTTGCCTTGGTATTTACAATCGTTGTTAGCTTTTTCCTTAAGAAATTGACAATTTCTTGGCAAAATTTTAAAAATGTTAGTGAGAACAGCCTTTCTGGCTGCTAATTTGAACTAATTTTTATCGGAGCAATGCCAGTGCTCGTCATACCACAAATAATACTCAGCAGTTAAAACATCAGTTTTTTTTTAAAAGACGGTTCATTCTGAACGGCGGAAAATATCGGAAAGCAGTGTTTTTCAGAAAACAAGAATGAAATTAGAGCTTTCCCTAATTTAAGGCTCCTTTGACCATAAATAAGAGTACCACACTCTTGTTGGTAAAAAAAATTAGCTGCAAGGCGATTTTAGTTGTTGTTGTTTTGTATGTGTAATAACTTGATTACTTGGCTTGGTGTCGCTTTAATGCTAACTTTCGCACTTCGTTGTTCGGCAAAAATTAGAATAATAGAATAAAACAACTTAATAAAAGACAGAGCGTTTGGTAATTTTCATCGGTGTGTTTAATATTTCAATCCTTGACGAAATATATTTTCATGCAATAAATCCGATAAGAGAGTCCACAAGTTAAGGGTTTTATCCTTTCTCGACATCGGCAAATGTTGGATTGTTTACGATATTTAATTTGGAAAGACTTTTTGGCAGCAAATGAATAAGAGGTAAAAATTTCAATAATTCTTCTGACACCTCTAGATGATTCTAAAGCCTGCCCAGTTGGCTACTTCATAATATTTTATTGTTTTTTCTACACCGATGGTCGGCTCAGCTGGCTACTCGGCTTAAAACACCATGAATTTACTTGTTATTTTTCCAGTTTTTGTAGTGGCATATGCAAAGCTCCTTGTACAGTCTAAAAAATTAGACTCATTCATCTCCAAATGAAATATCCGGCGCAAACACAAATGACATTCACGACAGCTGTACAGAACTGAATGTTAATGTAAGCAAACTCCTCTGTCACTAGGATAAATAAGAAGGCTTACCCGACTACTACCACCACAAAATCCAAAATGTTCCAGCCATTTCGCAGATACGCATCCTTGTGAAGAACGAATCCGTTCGCTATAATTTTCGTCGCAGCTTCGATGCAGTAAATGATCACAAAATACATTTCAGACTTCTCCTGAAATATTAAATCAAAATCGATTAAAAAGGAAATAGTAACTAAGAGAAAAAAATCGCAAATAAATTTGTCAATATTCCGTGCGACCGTAGCTACACTGTGGCACTCATGTCGTTGCTACGATTTTTGCGGCACGCTTTTTTTTAAAAAAAGGTTTCCCGTAGGCGCATTGAAAAGTATTCCCAAAACACTGAGTTGGCTTTTCTTGCCGCACGCATTAAAATAGCGTCTTTACTAAAAAAGCATGAATTGGAGGATTAGCTTCAACTTATTTATTGCTCAAAATCTCGTTCTTACCAGCTTTTTGTTTCGTTCGGTTGTGTCCCCATTTGGCAGCGGCTCTTCTAACATAAGAACAACACAGTTTGCTGCGATAGTGAGTAAGATGAAATATTCAAATTTTCTAGATGAGGAGTTAAGGAAAACAGCACCTCAAAAAACAATTTTCGCGTATTTTCATCAAAACAAACGCGCGCAGAAAACAAAGTGCGTATAGACGAACTTCACGATCCACTTACATTATCTCTGGAAAACTGAAAAACGCACCAGAAAATATCCTGAAAAAATAATTTGGAGAATTCCCGAAATACATCATTTAATAGATGGAGTAATCATGTTCTTCATCAACTTAGGGCTTTATCAAAGCTTAACTGCTCGCGGAGAAATCCTAAAGTATCGTGTCAACATTTTCTAATAACACCGCCAAGTTGGAAGTCGTCGACCAAATCTTGACAAAACAGCATGCGTGGATATGACGGCAGGCAGCAGACAGACAACCTTAAAGCACCTTGAAAATTACATCAGCCAAGCCGTAAGGTATCATCTAGCCACAACGTAATATAGTTAAATATAAAACAATGAATAAAGGGGACTAACTTGTGAAAATTTTCTTAGTAGAGAAAATCTAAAGATTAAAATTGCTTCCTTGTTTTTTCTGTCCTAATTTTAAAGGATACTTCGATTCGACGATTTTTTTGCAGTAGAATCTCACAGGGTTGTCCTCTGGCAGGCAAAATAGCGCCTTGTTGGAGCGGTTCGCGTCGTCGATAACTTGCTCTCCATAAGTGGACATAGAGCGATATTTGCGTTGTAAAACTGCGGCCGCTCGCAGCTTATTCTCAGTGTTTGACTTGTTGGAAGGATCCTTCGCTTCGTCCGCCATCGAAACATTTGGACCTGAATTTTCCGCTCACCTGTGGCCAGAAAAGAGCACGTCACACACAAGGAAAATGAGCAAGGAATATTCATTCATCAAAATTCATGTTCAAATCACCAACACAGGTCGCATTAATTCTAAAATTTCGAAAGGCTAAACTTATGGTTATGTAATTTGCATATGGTGTCCACCAATCAGCGCGATGGCTTTTATTGCTCAATGAGGTCAGCCATCAGCCGTTGTAATTGATGTATATATAAGGATTGTGGAAACATGGAACTCTTTGCGCCATAAACACAGCTGTCTCGTGCTATCGTATTAACGGGTATTCTTTGACCATTACTGTCGCTCCATTCAATAAGCTTTTCATCGGAGCTGAAGAACTTTCAAACCATGTCCGGGAGTTTTAGAGCAACTCGTTAAATATTCAAGCAAAAAATACAAATACGGTGGTTTTCGGATCGTTGACGAAAATGGTTTAGCCTCGGGGATATTGAAATTCGCACCCAAATAAATCCATTTGAAGATTCACGAAATATACTTATTTTCCGCGATGACCTTGCGCTTGAAGAAATTATTTACCTGAAGATATTAACATTTTTATTATTCGCATTAGATTGCATTGGGCGCCTTATCGCTAAAACTCATAACGTAAGTATCATATTCGTCGCAATTTTCAAGAGATTTTAAATTAAAATTACAGAACGAAAACCCTTTTAAATAGACTTACGAGAAAGACAATAAACAGTTTCCAAAATTAGAATACAGAATATTCATTCTTAATGTGGTAAGTGACTTATTGTCATTGAGCTTTTAACGAAAACTATATTGACGCGAAAATTCCTCAGTTTAACTTTTAAACGGCCTCAATTTACCTATGAATCCTCCAAAATCAGCTTCTTCATTCATTCACCGTTAAAATTTCACGCTCTAATACAAAAACATTGGTAATTCACAACAAGAAATTCATATTTACAAATTCAAATTAAATTCGAATTAATTTCTCATGATTTCTTGGAGTGTACTAGTACCAGCCTGGACGATTCAATCTGTATTATTGATTGAAAGCAAGCAGTCGTATTTTGTTATCTCGTCCGGTAGGTTCCATCCTACGTTCTGACTCTGTGAATTGTCCAACCTCGGGCTATTTGCAGCAAACGGAAGGTCAGGGGCCCTCGTAATTGTCCTTCTACTCACGGTGTTTGTACGGCTCTTACGAGGTTAAAAAAAAAATCTAAAGCGACAGACCAGTTAACGTCTTAACTTCGCAGAATGTGTGGCTCACGCGCGATTATAATGGAAACTTAACTTTATGACCGGCCGAAAAGATATCCGTGCCATAGATCAAGAGCTGGTTATTCCATTATTCTAATTATCAAGCTCAGAATTTAACTTTCAATTTGATTCTCGAAGGCTTCTCTCCACCTTTTTTCGAATGAGCCTACTCTTTTTTTTTAAAAAAGAGTTCATTAAAAGATGCTAAACGTATGCCTAATTTATACTTATGTGTCATTTCAGTACGTTGCAGGTCAGAATCGTATATACACTATGTTCATCGTTTAAGTTTGTACAAGCGACTCCGCTGCTACAGTTGGTCTGAATCATACCGCGGGGTTTCCAGTTTTTTTTTATTCTGGGAGTTGAAAGACACTGGATACAACTGAAGTGCACAGTATTAGCTGCATCTGTCCTAGAAATGTATAATATTGCTTGAGGTATACCTCAAGGAAAAATCACTCATTAAAACCCCTGCAAATTAGGCTATTTCAATTCCTCTTCCCGTGGGAATACGGGATTCCGACTATCGCAGGATGACAGAATGTGGCATCTCACCCGGAGCTGGATTGAAATAATTTACTAATTTGGATTATCTTCAATGGGGTTTTCGTCGTTTTCTCCTTGAGGTATCCTACTGCTTTTTGGCACCAAATAATCTGTCTCCCCTACTTTTGTTACTGCGCATACGTTCTGCACATCGCGAGATACTCAGGCCGGCGTTCCTGTAGCTGGTGCCTACTAATACAGGAATTTTTTTGCGCGGTTTAAAACTATGCAGAGAAAGAGGAACTTAGCAAGTGCTCTTGGTAGCTTCATACAAAAATTGTCAAATACTTGTGAAATGTTCGTGGCTAGTCTGTCGTCTCGGCCAAGAGACTCTTCAGAGACTTTCAGAATTTATAGGCAAACTCCTTCTGCGATAGAGGGCCAGACTGCTAGCATCTTGAATTTGCGAACGGGACTTTGGGCGTGATGCTCAACAAGTTTGCCTATAAATTCTGAAGGTCTCTGAAGAGTTTCTTGGCTGTGGCGTAACGCCGCGTCAGACTAGCCACGAACATATCAAAGTATTTGACAATAAAGCTTCAATATGAAAAAACAAAAAAAAAAAAAAACAAAACGCCATACATTTCCTTATATTTTACAGCTTTTTTTGATTATTGTTGCTTAATTATGTCTGAAAAATGCGCGGTTGCCCCCAATTTTCTTTTTGGATTCCCATAGCCCTTGCTATAATTTGATTTTCTCGCAGTCATAAATCGCGCAAAAATTCTTCGATTTAAGTAGGCACTGTCCTTTATTTAGTTTATTAAGCTCGAAACTCCGGATTCTCTATTATCAGTATCCCATATTCCTTTACTCCTGAACTGATGTGAAGCAGCCTTACTCAGAGTTACATGCATAAGGGACGTTCAACAGGTTCATTAGCTTTTGATCAACCTTCAAAAGTTTGAGTGACATTGATTTGTGTCATCTTTCAGATCTTTGGTTTAGTCAGGATATTTCGAACACTAGCTATAGAATGAACTAAGGCTAAAAAACAAAATAGCACGGAAAAAATAAAACATCAAATACGACGTCAACAGAATTAACTGGAGGGTTTTCATAATATATTGATATGAATTTTTAGAACTTATCTACAACTCTTCGGCTTCGTTCGCATGTTAGGAGAGAAATAATTCAAAAAACTACCGGCAGCCGTTATGTTTATACTCGATTGCTTCTCCTTCAGACTATACACAATTACAGCTTTTCGGTAATTTTACGGTTTCGAAGAGATGCTTGGTATTTCAGTTGACTACAGTCTATCTTTATGCTTGCGGCCTTCAAGAATAATAACAAATCCTCTCTACTGCCGAATAATTATTGTCGTTAAAAAAAGTCGACTGTCAGCTGAAAAGCTAGTCTGTTTGAACTGTGATGTTGAATTATTGTTTGGAAGATGATACGCTAGCTGCAGGGACAAGATTTGGCAGGTGTAAAAAGTTTTTATTTTCATCGAAGTGAATTATTACTGAACTGAATGTCCATCCATTGAATGGATGATCAGTTTTGATATTTCTGAGTGGGCGCACGCAAGCAAAGGTTCCGAGTTCGTTGTTGTCGCGTGGTCGGGAGCTGTAAGTTGATCGTGCTTCCAGTTGGTAGAGGGACGAATATTTAAATTAAGTTTGCCTTTTGGCTTAAACTCAGGCTAATCTTAGCGTGTAGAAGAGTTAAGAAAAAAAATTGATGTTATTGTTTTGAACAATAGAGGAAGCAGCTGGCATTCAGTAAAGACTCGCAAAAGCAAACATGAAACATTATGGTCTGACATAACGTACAGCAAGGCGAGGAAAGCGAGTTCACGCGATAAATTCGTTGTACTTTGCTGTACCAGGTACAGTGAGTATCATTGACTAGCCAATAAGATTCGAGGTCGGCGTTAAGACTAAGAGTGATTATAATTAGGTATTGCCATGATTTTCGTCCAAGGATTTATTGTCTTAATTTTGTTATCTTGGTAAACCTAGTTGCTTATAGCTGATTTTGTGCCCTATGAATGTACAAGGGCTTATAACTTAATATTGCTGTTTGTAAATTTTACTAGTATGTTCAATTAAAACCTGCCACAACAGTAGCCAGAATTATTTCAGACCTTTGCTTTCACTGACGATTTCTCGATAATTACCCCAGAATGCCCACAATTGGCCTGTTTTTGATCGATATTAACATTCATTGCACATGGCATTGATGTTAAGTAGAAAATTAGTTTTTTGTTGAACCACTGATGAACATACATTATAAACCTTGCCGTTAGCGAGCGTTTTCATGATCGCTGTGTTCGAGTATTGCTTTTATTCCAATAACGAGCTAACAGCACATTTTCATATTAACGATTATTTTGAAAAAAAAAAATAGTATAAGCGAACTGTAGATGAAAGATTAAATATAGATGACAGGCCTTCATAGTTATGAAAGACGCAACTTAAGCGATTAAAAACAAAAACAAAAACAAAAAACCCTGGCAAAAAATTAGGCTTGAACTGGATTCAAACTCTTGACAGTCATAAAGGTTAATAATTGTAAAGCCAATTTAAAGCTTGTCATTGCCTTGTGAATTCGTAAACGCCCGTTTAGACGATTCAACATTTGCCCAACATTCGTTCAACAAAAGTTGAACAAATGTTGGGAAAATGTTGCAAGTGAAAACAATGTTGTGTGGAGATCGTTCAAATGGTTTCAATATTAATTCTAGAGCCTGGCAGCGTGCGTCTACGTTTATGAGAGAAATGTTGAACGAAGTGTTCAAACGGCTTTAACACCATCCAACATTTTCGAGAACAAAGGAAATGTTGAAGCGATCAGTTGAATGAAAGTTTAAACCAATTTACATGTAAATTTGTTTGGAAACGCTTTCAGCAAGCTTTCAACAATTTGTTTTAACTCTCTTGACAATGTTGAACGACGTGTTTAAACATTCACAACATTTAATTCAACAAAATGTTAAACGGATGTTGAAGGAAATGTTGAAACCGTTTTAATATATAAAAAGGCCCGCTTAAACAATATATAGCTGTGCATCCAATCGCACAGCAATTTTGATTGTGTATGGCAAAATTTATCATCAATAATGGAGCAGGTGTATAAACTGACTGACCTCGGTTTATTTTCAACTGAAATGTTTGTCCAAAGTCGCTTGCTTAATGACTAAAAACGATTGTGAGTTGATTTTCTCGAAAAATGCATCTGCAACGCGTCTTCTGCATGTAAACTTGATATTTCACAGAAAAAAAAATATCGTGACTACTGATTTCGTTTCCTCATTTTATCGTCGACAGGTTAATTAACGTTTGCCGAGCTGAGATCCTGGGAAAACTTTGACTATTTTAAGAGGAAGGTTATTATCGATGAGACGACGGACGAATAAAAAACTTACATCAATCAATTAGTTTTTTAAGAAGCGAAAACGCAGTTTCAAACACGAGTATACCTGGAGTAATCAAAAGCTCATATACTAAAATTCAACTTGAAGTAGAATAACTCAGTAATATATCGGAAAATAAGAAGTTCGAAACTAACCTCTATTCCAGTTGGCAATTTTCTAAAAGCAATCTACTGGAGCATCGTCACAATTTCCAAGTCAACTCCAACGCAAATGCTCACCCGTCCGCTCCAGGACCATATTTTGGTTTCTCTTGCTTTATCCTAAGTATTTTCGACCATTTCCAAATTCAAGAATTCTACTTACAATAGTTTGAGGTCTTATCCCATCAAAAATTTAGCGCTACAATTAAACGTGTAGCAAATCTCTCGGCGTTGGCATTTTAGTTCTCACACTAGTTATCCGCGACAGACTGTACCGTGTATTCTTCCTAACGATAAAAATTAGCCAATGAGCGCGCGAACAATCAAACGTAACTTATTGACCGAAAAAGATAAAATCCGTTATGGAGGCGTTCTTCGAGAAAATCGACTCAAAACCTTTCCTTTGTCATGCATCAGATTAATGATCCATTTTGTTTAAACATTCTAGTAATTTTTTTCAGTATAATGTTCAAACACAAGGTACGCATGCATCCACCCACTTCCAAACAACAAACACAAATTGTCGTTAAGCTATTAGGGGACCGTTAAACAGCAAGGACATGGCGCCACCGAAAACGTAGTCTAAAAATTGAATTCGCTTTCTCTGAACTAACTTGCAGACTTAGCCAGGAACTGAATTCGTAAGGGGGGTTTGAAGTTCAGATTGAGCCGAGAGAAAGCAAACTCTATCCTCGTGCGTTGACGAGGGTAAAACCTTGAATTTGGTTATTTCACGTTGTTGTTTTGCAGAGAACGGCAGAGAAACGTACCAAGGTCTATAACGCACGTGTAGGATCAGTGTTCTGCTAATTAAAAATATTGTTTTCTGAAGTTCTCTCTGGCGTCGTCTCTGCTTTGTTAAGGTTGAGGCGTTCCTATTGAATTTAGAAAGCAGTCACTAGGTTTTCACGATGCAAATGTCACCTTTCTATTTTTCTTGTGAAACGCTGCGAGTAGAGTGCAGCAAGGTAGTTATTTACCATTCTTTTGGAATTAAAAATACCTCACTACTTACTCGCAGCTGAACTTTGTAATTACATTGATTAACCAAGCAACAACCACACAGTGTCTTTAAACCCGTGTTGGTAGCGTGCCGTGTATTAACCATAAGAGTGTTTCCTCATGAAAGGTTACAATTTGATAACTCCCTAACTAATAGATATTACGGTAATTTTTAATGCTGAAAAGGGGTGATGATAAAAAAAAGAACGACTTACGATTGCGCATATTTGCGCACACGTAAAACGCATGGCCTCACTTCATATTAATTAAACAAAATAGCTTTATATTTTAACATGATTTGCTTCAGTTAACCCTCAGGGTACATGTACTTATCTAGTTGTTGTCTTAGCTGGGGGATTCGATGGAGCCGTCCATCATAGCCGTTGGCCGTTTAGAGTAAATACTCACACACCTGACGTATTTAAAGTAACGTTGATATGTTGGAGATAAATTGAATGGTTTGTCTTTTATCGATGTGGTCAAAACTAGTATACTCGAACAGGACCCACCAAACCACAAAATAGATGGTGACTCTGCCTGCAACCCTCTTCCTCAACCTCAAAAGCTAAGATGGTGCCTTTATTGCATAGCCACCCCTCTATCCAGCAGTAAAAAATGGCAATGAGATTCAAACCTCAGTACTCTTGTTCATCATGATAGCAATGCTTACCCTTGTTGGCTAAATATTTCTGTGTCAACCCAAATTTCAAATCCAATAAAATTTTGTCGGTAAAGGCTCGTTTAAACGGTTTCAACATTCGCCTAACTTTCGTTCAACTTGGATGTTGGACAAATGTTGGATGAATGGAACAAAGAACAAAGAACAAAGGAAATGTTAAATCGATGTGAAATGAAAGTCTAAGCTAATTTAAATTTGATTCAACACACTTTCAACATGCTTTCATCATTTTTACGCTTTCAACAATGTTGAACGACCTGTTCAAACGCCCCCGACATTTGGTTCAACAACTGTGTTGAACGCATTTTGAACAAATGTTGAAACCGTTTAAATTGGCCTTAACGTTCACGAGATCAGAGGTGTCTTCGATTCGATAACCCCCTTATCTCAGACAAGGTGGGTCCCCTTCGAATAAACTTGTTATGACCATTTCCCTTAACACTTAAAACTTCTTATCCAATATTGACCAGCATCGAATTCCTTCTCACGGTATCACTACTTGCATGATTAAACATACAAGTCATGAGATTTAATGAAATGATCACCAACGATACATTGTCTTGATTTCAATCAAATTCTCTCAACTTTACCATAAGAAATATATGGGCAGTAGCTGAGGAGAATATGCAAGTTGATACAATGGGATATGGCTGAAATCATGGGCTTGAGTCGGGTGTTGCATTGGGTGAACGTTAACCTTAAGTTTATCTTAATAAATACTTTTAAAAATACTTACTTTAAAAAAACTTTATATAAATACTTTATAAATGCCTTTTTAAAAAAGTATTTATCATTAATTATCTTTCCTATCCCATTTAAATGGTTTCAGCCTTTGGGTGAGGAATTTCTAATCGCACAGTTTTGAGTATGGCAAAGTCAGAGAAGGGAGTTTTTGTTAGTCAGTTTTAAAAATACCACCAGGATGATTAAATCGTCTTCTTAATCCTTTATCAACGCTCGATCATGAAAAGTCCATTGTACCAACGTTTATATAGTGTTTGCGACCCATATTTGTCAATTAAAAGATATACCATTTGGTGGTATTAACAAGCTGGTGTTACATTATATTTTAATCTCGTACCCAGATTTTCCACGGTCACAATTCTAAAACTGCAGAGTAAGATCTGGGTACGAGATTAATACTTTTAAAATAGCTTTTAAAAGGCGCGAAGGTGACAAAACAGCGGCCAAACAAGGCAGCACAAACTGAATAATAAGAATGCGTATTAACTTAAGAAAACGAGTGCGAAATACTATTAAAAAATAATTTGACTTTTTCGTTGTCAAGTTTTTTTACTATGACTTATTTATCCCCTTAATTAATCCCCAGTTTCAAAATTCATACTCTCCTAACAAATCTTTATTTATTTCTCTTGGTGCTAAGTGGGAGAATTTAATTATCTTTTCCTTTTTTAGGCCCGTTTAAACGGTTTCAACATTTGCCCAACATTCTTTCAACAAAGTTGAACGGATGTTGCGCCAACGTTGGATGAGCGAAATGTTCAAACGGTTTTAACGCCATTCAACGTTTTCAAGAAAAAGAAATGTTAAGGCAATATTAATTGAAAAGTTTTAAAGCAATTTAAATTTGATTCAACACACTTTTAAAGAGCTTTCAACAGTTTTTTTTTGAAATTTCGACAATGTTGAACGACCTGTTCAAACGCCCCCGACATTTGGGTCAACAAAGTGTTGCACGCATGTTGAAGCAAATGTTGAAACCGTTTAATCGGGTCTTTGCCGTGAACTGTATGAAGGACCAAGTAGAACTACTGAGTGGTGAAATTATGACTGGTCAGGACTAGGTATGGTCGTTGGTTGTATCAACGAGGCGTTGGGATTGACGAGGTCGTCAGGCAAGAATACTCGGAGAAAACTGACCGCGTGTTGTAATGGTCGTAATAAAGAACTGAATTCGAAGAAATAAAGAAGTTACAAAGATTTCTGATGTGAGGCCGGTGTTTGCGGATCACCGCTTCCGCAATATTTGAATTCGCTCACTTTGCATTTAAGGACGGTGCCTACTAATAAAGAAGTATTTTTGGTTTATGACTATGCGAGGAAAGCAGATCTCAGCAAGGGCTATAGAAATCCAAAAAGAAAATTGGGGGTAACCACGCATTTTTTTAGAGATAATTAAGCATCGATTATTCTAAAAAACAGTGAAATACAAAGCAATGTATAGCGTTTTTTTCCAAATTGAAGAAGCTTTATTATCTCTGAAAAATAGATGGTTACCCCAAAATTTCTTTTTGGATATTAAGAGCACTTGCTCAGTTTTGCTTTCTCTGCAGAGTTTAAACCGCGCAAAAATATCCCTTTATTAATAGGCACCACCCATAGGAAACCAAAGTATCTTGAGATGCGCAGAACTTATGCACACTAACAAAACTAGGCACCGTCCTTAAAGTTAGTCTGATGAGGGCAAAGATTTTGCCGCAATATAACATCTTTCTCGTTTCTCGTTTTCGGTGTTTTGTAGTTTGTCTACATTGGAGACCATGCAAATACTTGGTATCATCATCTTTTACGTACTGATTTATCAGCGGCAAATGGGTTCAGTGGAAGAACATCCGAAATTACTGTTCAGCTTGTACAATTCAAGCTACAGTGGAACCTCGATTTAACGAACCTCTGTATAACGAAGACTTCGGTATAATGATATTCTCCAGCCGGGCCTTTTAAAATGTATGGAACAGAACCTTGATATAATGAACCAATTTCCCTCACCCCGTAGTACGTACTTTGTTAAACCGATGTTCCACTGTACTGAAGTTTTGGTCATTTATCTCCCAAAGTAAACTGTATGACCTGTTGTTTGTATGGTTATTTTAACTTGATGAATTTTTTTGCTAGTTTTCAGTATAATCAACGCTACAGAGTGAGTGCGACGTATGTCAAATAGCCAGGGCCCGAAGTCACACATATTTACAGAGTGGTCTGCAGTTGTTTGGCTTGTCACTGCATGTCTGCAAATGGCCTCTTATCGGAGAAGAGTTCCAACCAGGCAATTTTAGTAAACAACACGTGCACTGAATTTTGACCCATTAATCCAAGTCCATTGCGGCGCTGATAAATTTCATACTCATGTGTTTTCTGACTGTTGTCGCAGACATTTAATAGCGCAAGCCGACTGTGCTTAAACACCGCGCATGCGCTTTAGTTAGCACTTGCATTTATGTTGCAATTATTGCAAGCTAGGGAAAACGTTGCTTTAAAAATATGGTTGGATTTATTGCCATTAGAGAATTTCCTTTTAATAATTTCGTTTCATTTCTTTGTCAAAATAAGATCTACATCCGAGACCCTTGATTTTAGTCCGCCCCGTTCACTGGGATACAAACGGGGGTGGGGAATTAACTTATAAATTTAGATCTTGCAGAGACACGCTGTCGCGGTCGGTTCGCTTTCAATTCCCACACAATAGGAAAAATCGTGGGCCATTGCGACTCTTGCAAATTGTGCTCAAGGTATTGGACCTTTCCTAGAATTGTTATGTGTATTTTCCTCTTGATGTTAACTTTTTCCTCTTATCAGTGAAATCCTCTTTTTGGCGTATCATTGATTTTCTTATTACGAATTTATCAGATTAATATTCAAATGATCAGTGTGATCCTTCTCAAAGACGGTTTCACATGGACCAGATTCCTATTAAAAATGCTGTATTTTGCACCATACTGACACCCCTTTCAAAGTTGTCTGAAAAGCTTCGAAACGAATTAACTAATGAACGTGAAAATTTGAAGTCTATTTTTAGACAACGTTGAAACAGCAATTTAGCAAGTCCTATTTCAGCAATTGTATAATCATTTGCGTTTACGGAAAAGCGAACATGAGATTTCTAGCAAACAATTTGCATTATTAGCAAATGGCTTATCTAAAGCGGTGGAACAAAGAGCGAAATAACGTCTTCTGTTTTTAAACCCTTTTGCAAAACTAAATAACCACGATCGATTTTTATTTTAATTTTATAACATAGGGGTGTGATCAGGTTTTTGCAATGCAAGTAACATTAAAGGTTACAAGACTTTATCGATTTTAGAGAGGTAGTCAGATTGTTGTCGCTGGAAATTTTTGTCGTTTTGTGCTCTTTGAATTGTGCTAGCAAGGTTAGTTCATAACCAAAAGATCCGATCTTATGAGCTATTATTGGCACTAAAACAAAATAATCATTATGAATACAAAAGAGCTCACAAAACTCACCTGGACTTACCTGCCTCCTTATTTTTCTCCTAAATCAGCTTTCACACGCGTTGTACCAATGGTCATATGATTGGATTTGAATCAAGGCTGTTATACCATATCATCACCGTGGGCGGATATGTTTGTTGGCTGTAAAATCTACAAGCTCCCAAACATGACGCGAGTCAACTTGAAAATCAAGCACGTATATACACGTACGAATGCTTAAAAAGGCTATTTCTTTACAAATAAAGTTGTTTTTTGTATGAGTAAGGTGGAGTTGCTGGGTTACCGTGAAAACCATGACGATAAACCTGACCGGAAAACTTGCAAGTGACATTTTCGTTCGCGAATCAACACTCAAAGGACACATTTGACAAGGACTGTATAGAGTTAAATCGGGGCCAACAGGGACATAGACGTTGAATAAGAAGAGTTTACCGTCGACCGCTTGTCACTTGTTAATAGAACTCAACTTCTTTGTGTAACCAAGCTTGGACAATCACAAACTTCATTTGGTAAATACTCAAGAAACGAAACAGCACAACACGAACGTGCTGCTCAGTAGCTTTTGTTTGAATTAATGGCGCCACATTTTCGATTAAAGCCAATGAATTAAAAGCTAGATCCGGCCACCTTGTACAGCAAAATCAACATTACCACAAGAAAAAGAAAAACTAAAAAAGTTCAATGCTAGCATCAATTAAATGACCACAGCTAACTAAAGGATTTTTCCTACTGCAGACTGGCTTTCTAAGCACTTTTGAATCGGCTGCCTACATTTATGTCGGCAGCCGGCATAAATGTAGGAATTGTAAATGTAAGTATATCACATCGAAAGCCTTTTGGTCGATAACACAAATATTTATGTTGGAATAACTGTACAAAAAATTGCGGTGCAGTGAGGAAGGGATTGAGGTTTGGAGCACTTTAAAAGTGGAACATTTCAATGCAAATTAATAACGTTAACGGTGAACCTAGATTTCATATCAATTTCCGTTAAATTACTATATTTTAATTTGATGACCCATTCTCACCATGTCGCTATTTGAACACAACCTCTGTCTGGGACACCAAACTAGAATATTTAACCAAAATAGTTCAAATGTTTTAAAGTTGTTTTCTGATTTCCAACTTAGAAAGGGATCGGTTGTGTACGTTAGCGGACCAAGCACAGCCGGGTGACAGTTTGACAAAAAGCTGAATTTTTGAGTAGTACAAAATTTGGGGAACAGACTCCTATACCCCGAACTTACGAGCCGCTGAAGGCTTTTCGAAAATCTTAACTGGCCTTATTTTGCTCTGTTTTCCCTTTCGAGAAGAGAAGACATTCATTTTACCATGTTACTTACGTTTTAGGCGACAAAACAATAAAGAAAAGGGCAGGTTTGTTCACGATTTAATCCAAATTTCCGAGGCGATTTAGGCCGGCTGCCGAGACGCACGGCTTAACTGGGTCGCAATTAACGATAAGACTCAATTAATAAAATGCACTCATTTGCAGTTTTTTGACCATTTTTGGCGGGCAGCGTGATCCCGTCAGTGGTTAGCGCGCCGGACTTGTGATCCGAAAGTCCTGGGTTCAAGTCTCGCTGGAGTCGTTTCCAGACCCGAGCTCACCTCCTCGGCCACGTTTCTATAAATAGCCAGTTTGTTCGCCTCCTGTCAATTGGGCTCCTTAATCTGTTTTGTTTAATTTGGAATGCCTGTTTCTCATTATGGATTTTAATGCCTGTAAACTACAAGCAATTACAAAAAGAGTTGGGACATTCTCTGTTATTGGGTACTTTTTAGGCACTCATGCATCATTATATGACTTGTTTCACCCCTCCCCCCTTCTCAATGTTGAACGAAATTCGCAATGACATTCAACCAAGCAAACGCCAACATTAAAAGGGGGAGGAGGGGTAGGGGAGGTTGAAATTTATTACATTATTCATTGGTCTTTTAAAGTAAGTTATTGCAGGAAAAAGGAAAATGCTGAGTGTCTCAACCTTTTTGCAACTGCTTGTAGCCTGGATGGCTAAGCGTACTTCCACTGTAAAAAAAGTATTTCCTTTTTGATCTTATCATTCCATTCTGTTTCTTGCAAGTATATTTGTTAGTGGGTATACCTTGGTTCGGAGGATTTGATTATGATTTAAGAAAGCCTCCTATCTATCGCTTGCCTTCATTTGTAAAGAGGAAAGATATCATAATGTAAGGACCTGTAAGCGCTCATGTTAGTTATCTTGAAATTTTTTCGTCGACCGTTGGGAAGTGCGGCCGGTCGAACGTGCGTATAAATCTTTTCAGCGAGAGTCAAACCCGAGTCTGAGTCTTAACGCACACTCCTAACTTTTTATTCTGTCGTTATTGAACAGACGTTTTCTGTTTCTGTAACATTATGCCTTCTCCAGGTTGCTTTTCTGAACTTTTGAGTCCGATTCTGTAACGATACGGTACTTTAAAAATTCAAGTGGTACTCTTGATTTGCCAGCTTCTAATTGAGTACAGTTTGAGAGAAAGTTTTTTCAGATAAGTGTTAAAACACACTCTTTACAAAGACGTCTATTCAACTGGCTGTGTGTCGGACCTATTAAAGTAGCTGCATGCTGACCCAAGTCGGTGTAAAGGCTTTGTACCCGAGCTGTGTGCTGATTAGACTTTCTCAAAGTCGCTCGCTTCTCTCCACTGAATGGACGAGCTCTCTCTCCCTCGCGCTCCGCGCTCGCTCGCTCGAGCTCTAACGATCGCGCTTCGCGCTCTCTGAGCTCGACTTGTAAGCAAGTCTATCTGCTGATCCAAGTGTAAAGGTTGTGTGCCCGAGCTGTGTACTAATTAGTCTGTGTTACAAGAATCTGTGTGAGCTGTGAAGACTTCTAGTGTTGGTGAATAAATCTGCTTGTTGTTGTTACCGACAATCCTGAGTTCAGTCTTCAAAGAACCCGCTTCTTCAACGAATCTCGTAACACAATTATTTTTAAACCTTGTCATAAAAAAATCTTTTTATTGAACATTTAATTAGATGTCAAACTGAATTTTAACTAAAAATTAAAGTTATTTTAACCTAAGGGTCTTTGGACGACTACACTGCACTTGACACTAAGTGATTTTAAGAAAACGTCGAGTCAACGATTATTTTTAGACAACTGTATTATCCAGTCACAAACAGACATGTGAATACAGGTATATATTTCGTGAGATTGTCATGTACTGTTTCATGTATTCTGTTTAACGGTATAGTTTGGAAATTAAACTTACTTTGAATACACGAGAGTACCATATGTAATTCATTAGACCGCAAGCTCACAACGTATTGAAATTGTGGTGCACATATGAACAAGTCCTCTTTTTTAAAAACATTTCCAATTGCGATCATGCATGCAACTATCACAATTCCGTTCCCAAAGTGCCATCAAGTGCTAAGTGCTAATTTAGTCCGCTTGGATGTCTGGAATCATTTAAATGTACAACAAGATGGTTTTTACAATAACTGTCCAAATTCCCGCGCGCTGATTGGCTCGTAGCTATTGTCTATAAGAGTACAGACAATAAAAATGACGTCAGATGTAACGTGCGCGCTTTCTCAACGAAAAAAAGAGCCAATTCCGCTCGTACTTTTTCCATGTTATTGTAAAAAACAAATCGACGGCAGTTTTCTATGGTCTATACTCTTATAGACCATAAAATGACGCCATAAAATGTCCAAAACTTGGCAGTGAAACCACTCGCCTGCGGCTCGTGGTTCCACTTGAGTTTTGAACATTTTTTGACGTCATTTTATGGTCTATAAGAGTATAGACCATAGAAAACTGCCGTCGATTTGTTAAGCCTATAAACACAAAATCCCGAAGCCATCTAATTAGAATCCTTCTCTATTTAGCCTCCTTTCTAGTAAGCCTCTCTAACTCTAATTGTTATTATTAGCTCTTATTAGCCGATTCCTTCCACAATGTCCAAAGAAAAGGGAGTTTAAACGGCCGAACTACGACGACGGCAACGAGAATGCCACAAAACAATAGGGTTTTACGAGAAAAAAAAAAAAGACCTGCATGCGCGTTACAAATTTTGGTACATTTCTTCGCCATCTTCGGCAAAACAACAACGTGAAATGACCAAATTCAAGGTTTTGTGGAGAACGTGACGTACTACTGATGAACTCTTTTGTTAGCGCCAAAAACTTTAAACTAAAAAATAAATTTATTCTTTTGTAGTTATTATAAACTATACTAACTAATAACCTGAACTGTAAAGGTACAGAAATATGGGTTAATAAGCCACGAGAAGCCTCTGATTGCTATAGCCAATGATACGACGGCTTTGTGTCCTCGCCACTTTGATCTTTCCTGCCTCTATTCGAACGATCCCAGAAGCCCTCGCAGGCGGCGTTCTCGACATCACAGCTGCTGCAGAATGTTTTTAACGTCTTGCTTTGGGCGAGACCATGTCACGGATTCTCCTTTCTTGAGCGTTATTTTACCTTTTCCATACTCGCTTCCTAGAATAGCCAACTTCTTGAGGTTCAGCTCGCCTAGAAAAAGGCAACACGTTTATTTGTAAAGGCGCTGTTACTCTAGGTAATTTTTCTTGCAATTTGTCTCGCAATTTTGTTGCGACACAAGATGCACGAATCGTTGCCTAGTGTAACATAACCTGAAATGAGCACGTCTCGCAATTTTTTTTGTTGTCACATCAGTTGCGAAAAGTAGAGGTGGGTTCGAGTTCGTGCAGGAATGATTGCAGCAAAAACATCGCGAGAGCTGAGAAGTTCATTTCAGGGTATGTTACACTATAAAACGTTTCGTACAACTTGTGTTGCAACAGTGAAACGAAACTGCGAGACAAGTTGCAAGACAAATTGCCTAGTATAACAGGGCCTTGATGGTTTAATAGTTTTTCTTTCACTGCAAAGTACGCCGGAGACTACCGGAAATGTACGTGCAGTGGCAAAGTTTCTGAGGTAAAGCTGCGACGAAGAGAATCGGGGAGTGGCTCTAAACCAAATGTTTGGATCAATTAATTACAAAAAGGAAGCCTTTCAAACAATATTTTGGGTGTCGCACGGTTTTTGCGGTGTTATGTCGGTGAGCACCAACAAGTGTAGAGATTGTAAGTAGATTTAAATCCTTCTCTGTTAAGTGCATAGGCATTGAAATTTAAGCCGTGAAGAGATATCTGAAAATTGCCTTTTACAATCTTTAATGCACTGTTGAAGCGTGTGAATAAAAATCGTATGGAAGCATTTCCTATAAAGTAACTTTGTATATTCTCACCAGAGTCAACAGTGAACGTAAACATTTCTTCTTCTTCCTCAAAATCCTCTTCCCTATCGCTGCTCCTCGTGTATGCTCCTTCGATCGTCCCTATAGCTTTGGGTGTAAAAAACGGTAGGTTGAACGGAATTGGAAACTTGGGCCAGAATGTCAACGACGCGTTGCGAGCGAAGTACATTTGACCTGACAACGCAAGAGGAATGTGCCAGAGAACGAGGTGGAAGGAGTAATGTGATGTGGCCCATGGAAGTCCGTCCAGACCGTACCCACTGGAAGCGATGAGGCCATGAATATTCCATTGGTCATTTAACGTGGACCTCCAGTGGTCAAGTGACCTCTTCGCTCGGTTTAGAGCCATTACTGGATCCGCATCTGTGAAGTGAATTTAAAACGCGAAAACTGAAATATTCTTAGGTCTGGTTCCAACGCCTGACTAATAAAGTTAAATTCGACTTTGGCGCAAAAATAAGCTGATCCAGAGAGCCTACTTTATAACAAGTTAAATTCGTCAGTCCAAAGCTGTAATGCATTTAATGTATTTAACTGTGAATAATTACGCATGCAATTTTCATACTTAACGGGTACGCCACCAAGTCTGAATTTACTTCACTTAAGGGAATGATATGAAAAAATGGAAGCCTTGAACGGATACAAAAGTATAAGCTACGCAAATCCCAAGATAAAAAAACTGTACGCTCTATTCGATTTTCGCGCGCGGAACGAGGTAAATCCTCATTGCAAGGTAGATTTACGTGCGACCAATTTCTTACCTAAATGCAACATGAGCGAGGTCCAATCAGCGTCCGCCCCCATCCAAACAGAATTATGCTTCGTGATGTTTTCCAGCGATTTACATCCGGGAGTGTGCCGGCTTAGAATGATTGACGTGTCCTCTAGAGCGATTTCCGGCTCGCCTGTGTGCAAAACCTTCAGTCCAAAAGGCGAATCATTCCGTTCAACCTCGCTCAACAAATGCGCTTTCAGTTTGCCTTTAGGTACCAGATCTCCCAGACCGAGGCTGTACGCCCATACCTGACCATATAAGGAATCAGACATGATCCAATCAGGAGAGCCATACTCCATGTCCCACCAAGCGTGATAAAACTGCTTGGTGTTGTCCCATAGTTCTTGGTCGACTCTTTTCTGCGCATGATCAAGTGACTGCCGCAAGTTTGACACAAACTTAGTATCGTTCGCTATTGTTCCCAGTTCCTGCCCAGCACGAAGGGACAAAAGGTAGATGAAGGTGTTGTAGGCGTCGTGATCGTATTTGTCGAGTGCGACGATATCGTAACTACTGACTTTTCTGAAGGGAAGGCCGGTGCCTGAAGTAAAGTTACAGCAAAGTCAATGAAACGCTTTTAAAATGCAACACATCGCATGTGGCTCATTAGGGCCGCATAACCTCTTCTTATACCAATTATACAGATGCTCATTTTCACTTATGTCCAGAAATGGACCTAGCCCCGAATTTGGGTACTTCATATAAATCAGACCTTTTGGTCGTTTTCATATGACTTCATGTTTGACAGAATTATTTGTGTTTTAGTTAAGGTTAGGGGACACTTTGTGATGTCTATCATGCATTTTATGAATCTCATTAGCGAGTATTTCTGGGACATACCTCATTTTTGCTGAGCCAAAACTCTTCATAAAAAGTGTCGGTTTCATAGAAAAAAAGTGATCGATTTCTTTGTTCGGCTAACTCGTATAATGGAAAATCAATGCCGGTGAAAAATAATCGGTTGTATCTTCAGCCAAACACAGTTTATCCTAATCAAAATATATGTTTCAGTACACTACTTGTCGAATTACTGAAGAGGACAATCAGGTAGGAAATATTCTGTTAAAATTGTTTTGGTGACATTAATTCCTCAACACTTCTGTTTTCAACCAATTCTTTATGTTCTGTATGAATTTCCGAAGAGTATTTCCTCAAATGTCCACTCTGTGGCGTGCCACTGAAATTCCCATTCATTTATTACAAGTACCGACGTTTTAGTGGCAGTATCAGATATTTTCACCTGCTCCTTAAGAATAAGTTAAAATTTTAAGAAGAACGGCACCTTTTGTGGAATCCACCATGACCCAAGCCATCGCTCTTTTTGCAGCCGGCCAAAGTCTATCGAGTGTAGCCTGGTCCCCAGTCCATTGGTAATAGTGGTAGAGTCCTACAACAAACATGGCGGTGGTATCTGCCATCACTCGGCCACCCGCGTAATCTGAGGACAAAGAAAAATGAACAACGTTAATCCTTCAAGGACGTTTGTTACGGTACGTCATTATCCACGTGGCGTAATGTTTCCCCTTTATTTAAGTGTCAAATATATTTAGCGCAGAGTACCAATTGAGGACACTACCCAGATCGAATTGGAATTTAGAAATTATGGTAAGTTTTTGAGGAGAGGGAAAACCGTAGTACCCGGAGAAACACCTCTCGGAGCAAGGACGAGAACCAACAACAATCTCAACCCACATATGACGCCGAGTCCGGGAATCGAACCCGGGCCACATTGGTGGGAGGCGAGTGCTCTCATCACTGCGCCATCCCTGCTTATAAAACCTTGGCTGGCATGCTGTTGTTGCTGTTGTTTCTTTTTTTTTTTCCTTTTTTTTTTTTTTTTTTAATTTCCATTGAATATCATTCTAGCGCCTCATTTAGAGTTTTTATGTGACGTATTCTTCTCATTTTACGGTCTTCAAAGAAGACAGGTTTGTACGTACTCTCCGGGTTTCAGCGTCAGCTATTGGTCTCCCCGCGGGAGCTTTCCTCGAGTTATTTAAACAAGGTAACTGTATTATTTTAGCTTCTAGTATACTTAATTCAGGATAGAAGACGGTCACCTATTCATTTCCGTGAAAACGTTCCACTATATATGATAATGAATAATAATAAAATAAATACCCAGCTTTCCTGTCGGCCCAAGACAGCCAGATGTGAGCGCTTCTTGCAGCATACCGCTGGAATACTGATTGTCGGCCCAAGATAGCAGAAGGTCCCGTACGAGATCTAGTAAAGCGTAAAGGTTATCGTACAGTTTAAGGCATGTAAAAGACTATAGGGAGCTTAAGCATAGACGTTCGTGAGCCACGGAGGGCAACCAGAACTCCAATGTTTCCTTTTTTGGTGCGTTTTTGCTCCTCACAACGGACGGGAAAAGCCCTTGTTGGACGTCTGCGGCTTGACGTTACAAACGCGATTGCGTCAAAACGCTCCTTAAAGGGAACAAATTCCACTTCTGGTTGCCGTCCGTGGCTCACGAACGTCTACGCTTAAGTTCCCTATATTATTTACAGAAGCGGACTGAGGTTGGCGATGCCGTCCAGGGGAGGGTACAATTTCAAACGCTAATCCGTCGCTCGTAAAGGTAGTTTAAGCTGATAAAGGTTCCGTGGCCTTTTCGTCCTGGCTGATAGATTGGCAAGAATTATATTGAATATACAATGCTGTATTTTGTGAATTTTGGTAAGGTTTTAAATGAATTATCATCAAAACTTGCCATTAAAACGAATTTTTAAAGTAGTCATAAAAACACTGAGAAAATGTAAGTGCAATGTTCAGATATTTTCTATCTTTGTGTCTGTGATTGCACTTGCGCTTCCTTCGTTCATGAAAACAAGTTCAATTAGTTGTAAATACATCAAATGTTGTGTGAAACAACAAAGTCATGTTACAGTTCAATGCACAGATAATCGATAAAATGGGGAAAGTTATGAACCCAAGAGAATAGGTGCGAACGGGACACGAAGGCCCATACGAAGCACTACCCTGTTAAGTTAAAACTGTTATAATAAAATAATAATTCGATCTGTCAGGCACAAGCAACTGTCACACCACTTACCAGGAAAGAACACAGTGTAAGGAATAATCCGCTGCATGTCGTTTTGAATGGTGTCAATATCGTTACAGTCAAGAGCCTCCCACTGTCGCCATCTGCCATCCTCGGTCCAGAACCCAGACCTCCAAAAACTCATACTGTTGACAAGCAGATCCTTCAACCAATCAGGGAGCTCGTTGACCTTGCCCTCTTTTGAGGCGCCTGGGATATCCTTCACCATTTCGTTGATTGGCTTCTTTTTTACGGGCTGAGAGCCAACGATCGGTCGCTGCCACGAAAGAATATCGATTACCGATTGGAGAAGGTCTTTGCGCATGTGCCGTGCGACATCCTGGCTGGATTTGAAAAGAGTTGAGTACAAGTTGCCCACGTGAACTTTCGCTAAATCGCGGTGGGGGTAATACCACGAGAGGATTATTGTCAGAGATTTAGTCTCCCCTGGTTGGAGAGTTCTCTTTATGGACGCAGCGCCATGGATGCCAGTTTTGTTAAGTGACTTTGAGACGCCAATTTCTCCTAAAAAACAAAAAACAAAAACGAACACATGAATCGTAAATTAGTCAAAAATTTGAGAATAATGAGGGTGTGTTTGTGGAGTGGTAATGCACTACAAGGAACTGGTAAAATATTTAAGGTCAAAATATATCGTTCTTTTGTTTTGAAGAGAAAAGGTATGCCCGGACATACTATTTTCTACTTTTCAAGCTTTCAGTGTGACATTTTGCTCAAAATAGGAAAACCGTGGTGAAATCTGTGTGGAGAAGCTTAATTCAAGGTCTTATCGATATACATATTTTCAAATGTTATGTTACCCTAAAACGGTGCTTGGGCACGGCACCAATCTCAACGCAGTAGACCTTTGTTACTTGGCGGCCATGTTGAGTCTCAGGAGAATACAAAGCTTTGTTTTTGCACCGCAAGCCTTGCACTGAATTCGTGTCTGGGCGTGGCTTGCCACCAAATCCAAAATGATGACGCACGAAAAATTTAAAAGCAAAAAAGAATCGATAATGACCAATAATACAACGTCAATTAGTTGTAAGAGTGGCGAATGGACTATAGCTACAATAAGAGGGTTAGTTTGAGCACAGGGAGCAGAGGAGTTCAGTTAGAGCGAGACAATAAAAACGTCTTACCTCTTAAAGTGCAATCATGAGTATAGTTTCCCACCAAAAGACCTCGTCTGCGATGAATTTATGTAAATTTGTGACGGTTCATTGCTTTTAAACCCGATGCGATAGTTCTGTTTTCGATCGTTTCGTTGCGAGCGCCATTATTTTGAAATGTAGCGACCACTGATTAATGCGACCGTAGTCTCCAAAGTAGCTTAAGGTGAGCGACGGTCTCGTTCGGAAAGCTTCCTTTTCCGAAGACAACCCGTTGGCCAAAGGCCAACGGAATAACACATTTGCATTCGTCAGCGGTTGCTACAGTTCAAAATAATGGCGCTCGCAACGAAACGATTGAAAACAGAACTATCGCATCGGGTTTAAAAGCAATAAACCGTCACAAATTTACATAAATTCATCGCAGACGAGGTCTTTTGGTGGGAAACTATACTCATAATTGCACTTTAAGAGGTAAGACGTTTTTATTGTCTCGCTCTAACTGAACTCCTCTGCTCCCTGTGTTGTGAGCCGTGCACTTACCAGTATTGGAGAAGTTCTTCCAGATATCACCAAAATCGTCCGCAACAGCAAACGAGCCAATGCTATCTTCGTCGTCCACGGCATACAAGGTGGTGCTTCCACTCTGAGGGAAAAACCCGGGCCTGTGACAGGTCAACATGGAGTCCTCAACTGTCCAGTCTCCCTTGAGACCGGACACAATGCCGGTGGCCCAGGCATGTAGCGGCATTTTGTCCTTCAAAAGACACGAGGTGGGACCATTAGTTGTCCACGCCATGCACTTTGGCATCTTTGAACAAGCATGGGCGCAGTCCGAAGGTTTTATCATTCTGGAAGAGAAGAAAAAAGTAAGTAATGTTTCTTTGTTTTCTTTAGACAATCTTTGTCTCCGTGTTTAAAGAAATGAACTGAAAAACACTTCTCTAAGGCTACAAGGGTGTGAAATTCAAAGAATAAACAATCTTTATATTTAGGGAATAGAGGTTCAAATTCCATTAATGTCTTCCATTGCTACGAAATGTGAGCTGTAGTGTCATAGAATGCGGTTTATTGAAGAAAGAGTTGTATTGAATGTATCACAATTAAAGATAAATAAATAAAATAAAATTAATAATGCGTCCTTTTCCGGATTTACCTGAACAAGGAACGAGGCACTTATTAAATTTTTGACTAGTTGATGGAGTGCTTGTTCGAGGGCGGCGTTTGTTAGGGGGAGTAGGGGGGACTTACTAAAACATTTTGAAATAATGACTACTCTTTTCATTAAAAAAGAACAATAACAGTTGTAATAACAGCAAACTTAGTCTAAAATTCAATATTACTTTCTTCTATGCAGTTGGTTTAAAACGAACAGTGCATTTTTACTTAGAGCTCAAGTCCAGCTTCGATTAAACAACGCGCAGAGCTTATTTAGGCGGCCTTTATCAATACGGTTTGCTCTTGCACGGCTTATTTTCGAGGCCGGCGACGTTTAATCCGGATTAAACGCTGAATTCACATTCAGGTGAATGAGTATCGAACGTCTAGAAAAATCAAGCATGAAATTTCTTGAAAACTCACGAAGGGCTAGTTTCGCTCACTTACGTCGACTTGTACGCCTATCGTACCCTACCATACCATATTCTAAAATTATGATATTACCGCTATCTATCTACGTCTATCTATGTAGGCTGCGATCTGAGATCTGCGATCTTTGCTAGGAGAAAAGAGTATCAAACCAGTAAACAAAATTAACGACAACGAAAATAACAAAAAAACTGAACAACAAACAAATTTAACAAGCGACAACAGCAACTGAACAACAAACACTTGGATGTTGTGAATGAGTATCGTGGCATACCTGCAAACTAGCTGGTGGCAGGTTGTACTGAACCATAGCTAAGCGTATGTTCCCAGGTTAAATAAAGTGTCTTATCTTATCTTGTATTCCTTGCACTGGAGAGCTTACGCGAACTGCGCCATTTGCAATACATACCTGGTGAACACAACTTCACCGTAGTTGTCTCCTACTCTGATGGTGTCCTCTTGTTGTCCAAGCGGTACGTTGAACATAAACGACACATCCAGCGGTTTATCTGCCTTATTGCGCAAGCTCAAGGTAAAGGCAACGGCGGGAACTGCAGACTTATGTGGTTCTCTTACGTGGAATGATGGGAAGGCATACAGACTCATGTCGATATTTTCTGTGATGGAACCACCTGAGGATGAAAAGAAGTAGTAAAAACAATGTTGCTGGGGTTAAAGCAAAAATGGAGAGGACTACATGACAGCAGAAATAACAAGTAATAATTACAAAGCCGTTAAGCGGACTAAAACGTCAATCACGGTCCCTGGCCGCCTCCTTTTTACTTCATGAATTACGTAATCCATGAGTTTTTGTTGTGAGGTACAATTCACTCGGTCGATGGGCTGTTAACTTCGCGATCATCCGCTGACCATAGCATTGCAGGCTGCATTGACTCCAAATCAGGGGTTTCTTGGAAACAATCAATTTGAACATCGTTCGTAAAAAGTTAATCGCTCCATAGACTACGAGAGTTCGCGTGAGGGATTAAAATGTCCTGGCTAATTATACATGCTAAAAGCACTATGTATGATAAGGAGTGCTACATGTATTTTATATAACTTGATATTGCCGTTTACTTATAGCTGACATTATACCAGGAGCACCAATTGAAACCAGAATTACATTTAAAAAAAGTACTTAAAAATAATGTCTCCTGTGTTCTTAGCACGTCCTCTTCTCCTTCAAAGGCATATTTGTGCAAGCTAATATCGATCTGTTCGAATTCTTTCGCTGAAAATTTAAGTCACAAAAAGTAGTTTAGGCAACGGAATTTCATTCCCCGAATTTTGCTAGCTTTTGTTGGTTTTTTGAAATGCTAGCTGACCTTTTTCGATCGCATTTTTAATGACATATTTGCTCAGTTCGAAAACGAAAGAAATAAGTTTTCCAGGGCTGTGAAATTTTTGAGCTGACATTTTGACAAAAAAAAAATGAAAATTTTCCTAAAGGCGATACGAAGAGATATCCACCGAAATGAATCGTTGGATGTTCCTAATTATTTGCGGAAAATGTTTCTTTATATTGCAATTGCAATTAAACTTGAAGCGCCTCTTGATTTGCTCAAGATAAGAAAGCACAACATGAACGGGATTCAAATTAACTGAGACCTTTTAAAACATCAATCCGAGTGACATTTTGTCAATTCTACTGACTTATTCTACCGAACGGATATACTATTTAATCAATCAATGACGGAAAGAGGAAAACAAGAAGGAAAATGAAAATTTCCTATGCACAACACTTTCTAAGAGGGAGACTTCCATTAGTGTATGGTACCACTGAGATTTCCACGTACAAAATTGTTCAGTACAACAACAGTTATTCAATTTAGAATAACTACTCATCTAGGGCCGGTCGATATTTCCATATCGAATGAAAACGGCGATATGTTGAACAATACGACTTCTCTTCTTTCTCAATTCAGTCTTAACTCTTCTCACTACGCAGAAGATGCGGAAAACAGCACCTTCACTTCATTTTACTTCTGGAACGCAATTATCGTCGCCATTTTGTCGCCGATCGCAATGGCGGGAAATTCGCTGGTTTTGGCGGCAATTTGGAGGAAGCCGTCTCTCAGATCACCCTCGTACATTCTGCTCGCTGGATTGGCCTTCACTGACCTTTGTACTGGACTTATCAGCCAGCCATTTTACGTTGCAGTTATTTACCTCCCGAGGGCATTTGGAATGGACATAAACATACTCGACATGAATACATGGCCCACGCTTTATTTGGCAACAAGAATCGTAGCCGATAGTTGTATTAATTACTTTTCTCTCCTTACGGTCCTGATAATAACCGCCCTGTCCATCGAACGATGGCTGCAAATGTCTCGTCGATCTTTAGTCACGACGTGCCGCGCCTGGGTTGCCGTTGCAGTTCTACTGCCTCTTCCGTTACCTTTAGTTGTGTATCGTGTGCTTCATCTGTACGACGTTTCAGTAATTATCGCAACTATTTCAATGACGCTATTGTGCCTTTTGTTCACCTCAGTTGCTTACTTCAAAGTTCTTCGAATAATTCGACACCACCAGCAACAAACCAAGGCGAGGGAATTGCCCCGCCCAAACAACGCCCAAACAGCGATCAACTTCGCCAATTACAAGAAATTCGTCAAATCGATCCTTTATATTCTTGCTGTTTTTTACAGTTGCTACTTGCCTTTTACCGTCGCCGTCGGGTTAATGATAGTTTTAAAATATAATCAATGGGCCTTTTTACTGTTCAACGCCTCAGTAGCACTTGTATTCTTGTCTTCTTCATTGAACCCTCTTCTCTACTTGTGGAGAATGAGGGATATTCGAAATGAAGTTGCACGATTAGTCAAACGTGTATTCTGTAAAAGCAACTAGGTAATGGGCAGGGCCCCTAACGGTTCATTTCGGTGGATATCCGTTTGGATGGCCTTAAACGCCTCAGAAATTCAGAAATTTGGATTTCCCTGCAAAGAAAATCTACAGTTTTCTTTGGCAGTTGAAAATTGCGTCACACTGAAAGACTAATTCCTTTCGTTCTCGAAGTGGCAAATATGTCGTTAAAAATGTAATAAAAGGGCAGCTAGCATTTGCGTAAAGCCAACAACAGCTTGTAAATTCGGAGAATAATATTCCGTTTCCTAAAACGTTCAAATTCTGCTAGTTAAATTTTCAGCTAAAACATTTGAACAGATTAATCTGTAGTACCTTTCACGAATATGTCCTTAACAGGGCAGAAACCGATATGGGAACACAGGATATATCATTGTGAGTATTTTGTTTTGATATTCTCGTTGGGTGATCCTGTTCACTGCAGCACGATTTCAGATCAACATAGTCTCACTCACGTCCTCCAAATTCTTACACGAGACGGATTTCATCGTCTTCCTTGGCAAAAATTACGGTGATGGGAGCAATAAAATACATTAAAAAGACAAAAAGAAAGAAAGGAAGAAAGAAAGAAATAAAGAAACAAACAAACAAACAAACAAAAACTGATTCCTTTGTGTTTGTTTTTGCTAGAAGCTCATTTTTTACAACAATGGAAATGATGGATACGTTTGAGGCGTAAAATCGAATATACTAAATGAAAGGACACTGAAAAAAGAGCCAAAATTGAATGAACGAAAAAAAAAAACATTCACTTGTTTTATGTAAGATGCATGAGTAAGGTTTTTCACGGTTACGTTTTCAAAGTAAAAAAAAAAAATCTGTATAAAACAAATTTTTCTGACAGGCAGATTCAAGAAATATATTTTCAAACATTGTTGATTTACACTTTTAATCTAAAAAAAGTGAGTAAGTTTTCATATGTTTTTGTTTTATCTGGCTATTTGCTTATCCAAGTAACCACCTTGCACAAAGGCAATAAAATGTTTTATCTAATAGTATTTGGATAGCTAAGTAAACATCTGGCACCGCGGCACGTACGCGTTTTTTGGAGAAAAATTAATTAATGCGTTTCTTGGAAAACTGACCTGCGCAGTTGTGCTGTTAGCCGGTGAAAAAGAAATGGGCTGAATAATCAAAGAGAACTTTAGTGACAGTTCTTTATCTTACATTTATTCCAAGAACAGTACAGTATGGCTGGCCTATTTTTCTAGCCCGCTGTGATTATTTTGCGGCAGCCAATACTCGTCTTTATTTCATAACTATACGTGATTCAAATTCTAATGTAGTGACTGTTAAGTACAAATAAAGTTGACAATTCTGTTGTTATTGTCAATCCTTGCAATAAGCCATTTCCGAGTTGCTTTGAACCCCATTATCAAAGCGAGGCTTCGCGCATAGTTTTCATTGAAAATTAGTTTTAATTCGTATGCAAACAAAACTAATTTTCACATGAAAAGCTTTGTACTTAGCCTCGCTTTCGATTAAAATACAATGTACATAAAAATGGATCAGTATATATGAGAAGTTTACTTGATCTACGCAATCAAAAGATTCGACTTGAATTATAAAAAAAAATTGACTTCTTAATTGACGGTTGAAATATAGTCTTATCAATCTAAGATCATAACAACAATTTCCGCTCGTTTTCAAGTCATGAAAAGTACGCTTCATGACTATTCGTAGAATAAATCAACATACAGCTGTCATTCATGGCAATGGGTTTAAGCTCAGTGTTCCTTTCATTCAGAACCTTTCACGATTGGCGTCTCAACAGAGCTTAACGGAATTTCACCTCAGTCGGATTTTCGGGACCGTGAAAACTTTTAATGCCGGCGCGCATGATTCATGAGCATCGATATCGTCACTTACCAGGAGTCAATTTGCTCACAGGATACGACCCTGAGTATGACAAACTATCCACACCAGGGTACCCATGGGGTGCATGGATCCTCAACAGGGCAGCCTTGCTCTTGTCCCCCTCTGCCACCCTTACACCAAACACCGCCATGTTCAGTGCCCCCTTATTGAGCTTCGCTGAACTTCCGGGGGACTGGTTCTCAATCGTCCACTCGTGAATCGTCCCATCGGCGCGAAGTTCGAATGAGCCAGTACCCAGTCCCCCGAGGGGCACCGCCGATCGCATTCCAGAAGGCGGGTGTCTCGTGCTTTCGCGGTGTACTATCCCGGATGTGCAATGGTCTGCGTCCTGGATGGGCGTTGGAATGGCGCTCTTAAGCCAGCAGCAATACGTTCCTATAATGGTTAAAGGAATGGAATCACTTCATAAGAAAACTGAAAAACTACGACAATACAGGGAAGTAATGAGTTTGAGTTCGAGTTCCAATTTCAGTTTACAATTCAAGGAGAAGTAGTGTTGAATAGGCAGGTATGGTCACTCTACGGCGTAGGTGGCCCACACGGCTGTATTTAAATCCGTGTTCTGTAGCACGAAGCAACCAGGAGTATTACTACTCCCCCCTGGATCGGATGCTAGTTCCGTCGTAGGGTTCGGCTCCCGGTAGCCATTTATACACCAGGGTGAAGAGAGAGAATGTGGAGCAAAATTTCTTGTCTAAGGAAACAAAAAGACAACGCAAAGACCAACTCATTCTCGAACCAGACATCCTTTGATCTCCGGACCGACCCACCGAAAGTCCGACGCACTAATCACTACCACTACCGCACCTCAACTCTCTCTCTCCTCCCTAGAGGCTTCTTCATAAAAAAGGAACGAAAAGTCGGAAATGGGAAGAAGAACGGAATAGTGGAAAAGTGGTGCAGGGAACGACAGGAAGACTGAGAATAGGAGAGCTTCCTTTCTCTCTTTTCCACCTCCCATCATCCCCCGCGCATCTTATTATTTCACTCGCTACAGTCCCTTTTTTGTCTCCGCTCGATCCCGGCGCTGGGAAAGAGGCTTCCGAGGAGGAGAGAGATCTCAACTATTGAAAAATACAATTAGTACTCAGGATTTCACATTTACTTAGTATGTGCACGTGGCCGAGATTTTACCATTTAATGAATATCATTATACAGTTTTCGTCTGACTGATACGATTTGGATAAAGTTGAAAGCAATCGGTCGAGTCATGTTATATGTCTGGCCAAAAGTGCTAGGTACACGTTTAAACAATTAGTATAATATTCTACTGCCATTACAAGAGGTGCAAAATGACAGCGGGGGGAGGGAGGAGGGGAAGAACTCCCCGATATAAGTTATATAGGTATGTAAGGCGCCAAAGGGTATCAAATGCTTTTTGAGCCATTTTGTCTGAAAAAGGGTTAAGATTTTAACCTTTTTGGTCTGAAAGTCTGAAAACGGGTATGGATTTTACAGAAATAGATATGGAGTCTGAAATGGGTGCGAATTTTAGAGGTCAGGGGCCCGTTTCTCGAAAGTCCCGGTAACTTACCGGGCCCGATGAGTATATTTTTCGCCGATTACACAGTGATTACAAACATGGCACTTGGCCAATGTTTTCATAGAATTATAAGATTTTAAAATTTAGTATTCAAAGCTAACAAAAATTGACTTTTGTTAAGAAATATTTATCACCAAAGACACTTATCGGGCCCGGTAAGTTACCGGGACTTTCGAGAGACGGGCCCCAGGTCTGAAAAAGGATACCATAAATTGATATATTTTGGCTTGAGATGGGGTCAGGGTTTACCCCGGGTAAAAACTCTTCACTGAAAGATTTCCCGAATGACCTCGCCAGCCTCATTTCACTCATCGCTTTTTTTTTAAAAATAGTAGCAGCGCTTACCTTTTGCACAGTTAGCCGTGTCTGCCTTCTGTAATCTCAGAGTCCATGACTGGCAGCGGGGCTCTTGGCAACAGTACTTCTCACAGATGTTAGCGTTGTTGATCATAGTACTTCCCTTTATGGACATGACACGGAAACTTAAGAACACATCTCCTCGAAGGTCAGTGTGGTTCATCCAAAGAGACGAGTTACAAGTATGATAGTTCTTCGGCATCTCGTACAGATACGAGTAGGGAGAGAATAAATCGTTGTTCCACGAAGCTCGAGTCTGAAAGAAAATTAAAGCATAACTTGAATGCCTTAAAGACGGTGGCTCCAAATACAGAGGTGTTTTTGTACAGTTTATGGCTATGCGGGAAAAGCAGATCTTAGTAAGGGCTATTGGAATTCAGAAAGAAAATTGGGGAAAACCACGCATTTTTTCAGAGATAATAAAGCAACAATAATTCTAAAAAGCTTCAAAATACAAAATGTATGGCATTTTTTCCCAATTTGAAGCTTAATTATCTCTTAAAGATACTTGGTTACCCCTAATTTTCTCAAAAGGATTCCAATAACCAATTGTCAAGATCTGCTTTTCCCGCGTATAGTTGTAACATAACATAACATAACATAACATAACATAACATAACATAACATAACATAACATAACATAACATAACATAACATAACATAACATAACATAACATAACATAACATAACATAACATAACATAACATAACATAACATAACATAACATAACATAACATAACATAACATAACATAACATTTATTCAAGATGAGGAAAATAAAATTATAAAACAACATTTTGAAAACGAAACCTAGAGGCTAGCCCTATGACGTTTCCTTAACTAAAAGGATTAAAAAGTTATAAGCTATATACATAAAATCGTAAAATATTTAGGAACACTGATGTACAACAACAACAATAAACGGGTAGAAGGAATCGAAGGAATCGCTTTAGCGCATTCTTAAAACGGTCTAGGCTCCAGGCCTCAACAATAGACCCTGGTAGACTATTCCAGTCCTGCACAATTCGAATAGGAAAATAATTATTCTATGGATTGCACTTTATTCGCTTAACATGTAACTTATCATCAGTACCGACATCACAAGAATTTTCAGTTATAGCTAAGCCCTGTATTGGAATGTCGGACGCGCTAAGCCCCAAAGGGCCGCCTCAAAGGCTTTACAATTGCGTATGCTCTGCGAATTCTCTCACCTTGGAAACGTTGTATTCCTCCACGTACAGCCCACACTGTTTCAGGTACACAAATCTACTTTTGTTGTAAACAGTAGAAGGACCGTTTAGGAACTTAATCTTCTCCAGTTCTGTTACCAGTTTATCTTCTTTGGGTTGCGGTTCAACTGAAACAGTAAACATTATAAAGAAACACTTCGTCTGTTATCCGGATTATACTAAGTTGAAAAACTATCAAAAGTAGTCATGAGTGTTTGCATAACTGAACAGCTACATTAGTCGTCCATCGACACAAAGCTATACTTTTAGAAATCGAGCTGCTTACTTATCGCCAAAATCTTGATAAAAATCGCACTTCAGCGAGCCTAACATCAGAGATGGCTTTATCTGTGGTGATGGTCTCATCTAGTTCGAAGTCTACTGGACTCTCAGAAGACGCGAGAGCCCATCAGTCGCAGGCATAGTACACTTTAATACTTACCTTTTGGAACTTCTTTCTCCATGTCCGCTTCTTCTGCCTCTTCTTTGCTATCTTTCAAATGCTCCTTTTTACCTTTAACTTTCTTGCCAAGTCTCTTCGTCTCAAGTTCTGCCATTCTGTTTAAAATCATCTCCTCTATCTTCCTTCCGACTTCAAGCTGCGTTTTATCAAAAGGTTTCTGTCTGTCAAGTACAACCCTTTGTTCTTCCGATTTATTTCTATTTCTGTTCATTTCGCGTTGCGGTTCAGTTTGTTGCTTGGGCGGCTCCTTCTCTGAAATCTCTTTAGTCCCATCTTTACCATTTTTTTCATTGCTGGCTTCCTTATCCTTCGTCTTACTTTCCTTTTCACCATTTGGCGCTAATTCCTTCATCTCTTCTCCAAGAAGAGCAAGTTTATCTTCTTTACTGCTACTTGGCTTGCCTTTTCCTCCAACCTGCTTTACATATTTCCCCTCAGTCTTGCGCCTCGAGCTATGCTTTCCCATCCCCATCCCCCAGGGTTTCAGACGTTTCAGATTCTTGTTGTACCTGTTTTTTCTGGCTTTTAGAAACCTGTATAATTTTGCTTCGGTGGAGTTGTGGGTCACCTTGACTATTTTTACCTTGCTTTTACGACTTTTATGAACATGCTTATGCGGCTTTTGTGCCTGGTCGCTATCGTCAAGAGATTTCTCTTTCTTTCGCAGTTCGAAATCAATAAACGCCGAGCCAGTTTCGTGTTCTCTTACAATGTTATAAATCTTTTTCAGCTTCTGTTCTTCTTCTTTTCCTTTCGGACCTTTGGCCACCATATCTAAGTCCTTTTTAGGCGCTGCATACCTCCACACGCTGTGGAGATTGTGCTCAACTTCCTTCATGAGGTTCTTGTTTACAACCCCTGAACCACTGGCGCTTTCATAAGAAACATCCAAATCATCGGTCTGTCCACTACTTTCTCCAGAAAGACCGTCCTTCAACAATTTTTGGCTTTCATCCTTTCCGCTTTTCACTCCGATACCAGATACCGTCTCATATTTTTCACCTGAGTCTTTAGCAGATCCGAGTTCATGTTTTTTATTCGACTCATCTCCGCTATCACCCGAGCCATCAGAATGTTCATCACTGAACCCACTCGCTTCACCAGACATCCCCTCCTTTGGCGCCCTCTTTCCATCATGTAACGAAGAACTTGCTTTCGATTCATGCTTTATTACTAAATTATAAATCTCTTGCAAATTTCGCTCCTCTTCCTTGCCTTTTGGTCCTTTCGACACCATGTCAAGGTTTCTGCCGGGCGAGGCATAGCGCCATACTTTATGTAAGTTGCGCTGTACCTCGCGCATAATAGTCTTGTTAAAAAGTCCAGATCCACTTCCTGAACTTTGATATTCAATATCATCAGCTAATAACGTCTCTCCGTCGCTAGTTCCAGAAGCACTTGAAAGTCCCATCGTGTTTTCCTCTCCTTGATCAGATTCTCCTAGGCTCAGTTCTGATGTTCGTTTATTGCCCACAAGGTCCTGCTGTAAACCTCTGGCAATTCCGTCGATAGATTCACCGTCAAATTTCTCTATTCCGCGAGGATCAACCGCCGTGGCCATCTCCGTTTTCTTCACCGCGGTCACCCCGTGCGGTTGACTTTGAATGATGTCATCCGTTACGTCATCATCTTGCTCGTCACCTGATTCGCCAATCGGTCCTCCTTCCCAATCCCCCTCGCCTGAGGGCTCTTCCAATCTAAAGTTCATGCTTTCCGAATTGCGTTCGTAATAATCACCGCTGAACATGACAATCCCGCTCATGTCACTTGCAGCGGCACCTTTCATCAGCCCAGAGCTGTCTTCATCTTCTATTTCCTCAAGCGAACGAATTACTCTTTTGACATGAGCAGAGGATTTCAAGCCAACAGGCTCGTGAGTCCTACTGTAGGAAGCTAAAAACTTTGTAATGTTCAGAGACCTTGCATCACTGGGCATCAAGTGAAGTATGTCGTTGACTTCTCTCCGGTTGGGATCAACTGAAGACAGAAGTATATGGAAAAATCAGTACATGTACTCTTCAACAGCTCGTACCTAACAAAGAATGAGTATTTTAAACCGAGTAAAGGCTAACATTTGAAGCCTTCACGGAGTGGTGTTGGAAACGGAGACGGCGGTGCATATGAAGCACTACATGCTCTGCTGAAAAAGGCGTATTAGGTGTGTAAGAGAGCTGTAGGTAAAGTAGACAAGAAGTGCACGAGAGATACAACTGAAGGAATCTACGAGATGTCCGAGAAACCCGAAGGTCTCCGAGAGGACTACGACAGGTTTCGAAGTGGTGTACAATAAGCAGGCGCACCTCACGAGAACATTTAAACAAAATACTTTACTCTTGTTATCAGTGTTCCCAGATCATTTTGTGCACTTTTAAAGGCGTTTGTGTGTAAGCTGATACATTTTGATCTGTTTGGATGCTTAAGGACGGTTTATGACTATGCGGGAAAAGCAGATCTTAACAAGGGCTATGGAAATCCAAAAAGAAAATTTGGGGGAACCACGCTTTTTTTAGGGATAATTAAGCAACAATTATTCTAAAAAACAGTAAATTACAAAGCAATGTATGGCGTTTTTTTTTTTTCAAATTGAAGCTTTATTATCTCTAAGAAATGCATGGTTACCGTGCCCCAATTTTCTTTTTGGATACCAAAAGCACTTGCTAAGTTCTGCTTTCTCCGCATAGTTTAAAATCGCGCAAAAATATCCCTGTATTAGAACCACCACCCGAAGAAAACCCGAGTATCACGAGATGCGCAGAACGTATGCGCATTAACAATTGAAGCTACCGTCCTTTAGCTCAAATTTCACTGAGATGTAGAAAGCTTTAGGGAACGGAATCTTACTACCAGAATTTACGAGCTGTTATTGGCTTAACGAAAATGTTAGTTGACCTTATTTCACACTTTTAACGATATTTGGTACCCCGTAAACGAAAGGAATTAGTTTTCCAGTGTTTCGAAATTTTGAGGTGACATTTTTTTAAGAAGAGTGTCAAACGTTTTCAAGCGGTATACCAGAGATTTATGGCTAAGTGTACGAGAGTTTTTCGAAAGATCTTCAACACGTATACGAGTGGTGTGCGAGAAGTGCGCTTGGTCTCAAACAGGCATAGGAGAAGAAATAAAAATAAAGAATTTGAAATAAATCCATTTAAGTGTTAATGATTTTTAGCACGGAGCAGAGTACCCAGGGAGAACCCTAGGAAAACCCAATTGTCCCACCCATGGGATTTGTCTATAGCTATTTCAATTAACGTTGTCGGATCAAAGTATAAAGCTATAAGACAAGACCTCAAGATTCTTTGTTTTTTTATGTATAAGTTCATCAAAATCAGCTATGCCTCTTTTGTCCAGTGAAGATATACGATGGCGAGCCATTTGGATGAGAGAAATGTTAGGATATCAAATGGATGAGGTGGCAGCCTCTTTGAAGATGTCTTTAAGCTTTAAGCTTTGACCCGACAACGTTAATTGAAATAGCTGTATACACAGACGCATTTCACACCTTCGTCTTCAGTATCTTCCCTTGAAGCAATGTACATCAGCCTCATGCCTCTGTTATAGCTTGGTAACCTGACAGGTTTGCACAGTTCACGGTTCACACAGGACACTGAGTAACAATGGTCACCAATCCACGCCACAAGGTCACATAACCTCTGATCGCAGCACCGCTGGACGCATAGCTCGGTGTCATCTGGCGGGCCCAGTCTCTCAAAGTGACCGGCTTGCAGACCTCCTTGCAGGCGCGCGTTTGTAAATGTGAAGCTTTTCGGGCAGTTAAAACGTTGAAGTGAGAATGAGTCGCTGAAATTAGCTGAAAGAAAGATTGAAATTAAAAGCACAGATTAGGATAAAGTGAATATGCAGAGGAAACGACCAAAGAGAAAATTCCTTTTCTAAGGGGCTGTTTACATGAAGGGAGAAAGATCCTAGCACTAGGAAGATCCTAGAAGGCGAAACGACTTTTCATTTGGTTTACATGCAGAAATTTCGGTCGAAGTGGTTACCAAGAGGAGAAAGAAAAGAAGAAAAATTGTCGGCCTTTAGAAGCTAAACGCTTGGCTGCCGCCATTTTGTTCTTTTTTGTTCCTAGTACTAGGATCTTCCGAGCGAAGGTAGTTTACATGGAGCTAGGATCTTCCTAGTACTAGGATCTTCCTATCTCTCAGCTAGGAAGATCCTAGCACTAGGGCCAAGTACAACTTTTTGCATGTAAAGTGAACACAGAAAACATATAGCGCTAGGATGATCCGCCTTCTAGGATCTTCCTCCCTCCATGCAAACACCCCCTAAGATAAAACCAGGTAAGAACAAATTGAATACAATACTGATTTTAGTACGAGTCAGACTGCCTTTAACTATGCTTTGTACTATCACCTGCTTCCTAGGAAATACATCTAATGTAGTAACGACAAGCTGAGTGCTTTTCAAAAGAGAATCCAAAGAAATTTGTATTAACTTTGGTCTTGCTAAATTCATTCAGGTAACTTGCGCACCAAATTTTTCCCGCGTTTTGCGATGTCTGCACGTGTTTGCTTCGAACGCTGATTGGTTGCCATTGTCGTTTGCGTGTGTTATAATTGGTTAGCGTTACTACAGAACTTAAGGGAGTTTTAGTTTTATTCTCAATTGAAAACCGCTTTAACAAATTAAGCTACACACGTTGGTATAAAGTAGATAGGAGGCCACACAACCTAAAAAACACAGAACGGTGCAATGTTCTATTTGCCGTGGGACAATATTAAAGCGTCTTTTTACCGGGCAGGTTTTTAAGAACTCAAGCTGAGAAGGGCCAAGAACACCGCAGCCACATGAAAAGAGAAACTTTAACAGTACAGTAATTCTTTGGCGTTGCCTCTCCCGGATCTAGAGTGGGTCAACATCTTGGACGCAGTCACACACAAAATTTACAGTAAAGAGCTGCTTCTTTTGCGTTTACACCAGAAAATGCGCACTCATAAGGACTAATCTTAGCGGTGTGAACAAACTTGATTAAGGACCGTTCTTACTCAGCGAAGTTCAACGATCTTTGACGAAAGAAATAAATGCGTGGGTTCATGAATTCTGGATATGTTGAAATTCAAGATCATCTGTTTACACTCAGCTCTTAAAATCATATTCTTACTCTACGAAAAACATAACTTGAAAAGTTTACATTCGTGTAGGTTTTCCCCATTTTACATGGTACCATGTTCTTTCTAAAATTCTCTATTCTCGTGATAAAGAGACGTAAGACCTGACAACCCTATCGATCAAACGAAATTTGACCTTTTATTGTCTCTGAACCAAATTATTATGGTTAAAAGGATGGAGCGAAGGAATGCTTATTCATCGTGAACTTGTTTGGACTAGAGGAAAATGTGAACAACAGGTTGCCATGAGAAGAAAAGAAAGTATTCTGATCTAGACTTAAAAGAAAACACCATTAAGGCGCTCATAAATTAGGGTGAAACCAATTCAATGGATTCAACAGCGTATAAGAATGAAAAGACAAGTCAACTCACCGGGTGAAACTGCTAACTGTAACATAACCAGCAAAAGGGCAGTGAGATGTCTCCACATTTCGAATCTCTGATCTTCGAAAAACACACTAAAACCTTCAAGTTCTTTTTTCTATAAGGACAATCCGTAAAATAACGAAGAACGTTCAAATCAACAACTCAGTCCCTGAAAGCTCAATAGTCCCACGTGACTCCTTTGTTTCTTTGAAATCAGCGTTTTCGGTTTAAGCAGAACGGAGGGAAATCCTTGTTACATAGCCAACTCAAAACAGCCAGTTAACTGAGCGTTTTATCTCGCGAGGGAACATCCGTCATATTTTCCAACAAAAAATTATTTTTTTCATTTCAATGCGAGACAAATTAACCTTCGCGTCAACGGGAAACGAAGCGAGGGAAAATGGTTCAAAAATTCATGTCTTTATTCAGCGCGGGTGGCAACGGGTTTTCACTCTTTTGTACGCTTGAAAATCAAAGGGCCTGTATGAATCTACTGCGCATGAGCAAGTTAAGACAAATCAATAGATACCGGTATGTTGTTTTTTAAGGAACCGGAATTGAATTCGCACCGGAACTGAAATGGTATAAAAATTGCTGTTAAACGTTTCGCGATATTCACACATAAAACCGACAAAAAAACGAATCTTTTAGTCCTCGTTTTATTGTGAATATAGCATATTCCACTAAAACAATACAACACCCTTCATATGGCAAGCACTGTTGCCTTTACTTTTGTTTTTGTTGTTTAACTTTATCGATAGTACTATGCGAAAACGAAAGGAATCAGTTTTTGAAGAGTAAATTGTATTTAGTTTGTCACTATATACAATACACCGATCAGTTGTAAACTTCAGCATCCTTCCCTCGGGCAAACCTTTAAACCATTGACTTGTTTAAATCCCTCCCCTCCCTCTGAGCCAAAACGTTTTTCAAATGCCTTTACCCCTCCTTACCCTTTAGTACTCAAATGCCGGCCTTCGCTTGACAACAAATTTTCAGCTTCAATCGTTGCCTTTTCATGCTTTGTAGTCAGAGGTATATTAATGACACCTTCACAAACACTTTCTAAGCCTCTTTTGAGGGAGCCATTCGTGCTCAAGGGTGAAATATTATCTAGAAAAACTCCTTAACTCCGCAAACAAGGAAAACACCCACGCTCGTATTCTACCGGACAAAAAGGAGAACCTAGTTCAAATTCCCCACCACACCCAGGCGAAGATCAAATTCCACACACTATGGGCACAGTTTGTGGTCAAATGCAGGGGAGAATATGTACTGATGAGTGCAAGATCCATGGGGAAATTATACTAAAAGCCTCGTTTTGTCCTCCTATGTGTTTTTTTTTTGCCTCTATAGGTGTAACTAGGGTCAAAACATGAAATCGAAACTAATCAAAATACTGGTTATTGTTCTGATGTCCTTTACAATAGGTTTTTTACTGACCGAGATTATCAGTCGTCATAGATATTAAACTTACAGGGACATATTTAGGTCGCTTTCCATTATTTTGTCAGAACTTAGGCTGGCCATACTGGTCAGTTCATAAATGGAATGTACCAATCAGGCTCCAGTTGTTCAAAGAGTGGATAACTTTATCCTTTGTCAAGTTTTCCACACAATCCCATACTTAAATTTGACATATGCTCTACTCTATTCACAAATTATAGGGCTACTGGGAAAATCTTGCAAACATTTCATTTGCCGGATAGCGACCTATCCAGTGGATAAAACTATCCGCTCTTTGAAGAACTGAGGCCTGAAGGATAAGTTTTATCCCAGTCCTTAGAATTACTTCAAAATAGCACATACCATTTTTGGAGTGATTATGTTTCATGAGAAATAAATTTCCAGCCCCATCCCTTCAAAATGATGCATTTGATTTAGAGACTGGCAGGTCTGGCTGGCCAGTTCTCACAAATGGAAAGCGTGCTTAGTTTCAGATGGGAGGGGGGGGGTGGGGTAACATCTATTTGTTTTCTTTGCTTGATCACCTGTTCCATATAAGCCCCTGGCTTTGACATCCCATCATAATCTCTAGTCTGTGCTATGTTAAAGAGTTATTATTAAAACATTATTACAGTAGCCTAAAGTGGGATTAAAATATTCAATTTGCAATCATGAGATTTGTAGACTGTTCATAGTACCCCTATTTTTCCGTGGGATTCTTGAGACTGGTACGCTTCGATGGAGTTGTGGCCATCTTGGTTTGTAAAAGCGAGTGCGATATGGGGAGAGTGTCTAAACTACCGAAGGGAGTCGGAGTGGGGGTTAGTTGAGTCACCTTCCCACTCTGCTCCCCTCGGTAGTTTAGACACTCTCCCCAGATCGCACTCACGCAAGATGGCAGCAGTTCCATCGAAGCGTACCAGTCTTGAGAATCCCACGGAAAAATAGGAAGACTGTGAACATTCTATGAGTTTTGACCTGACCAAAAATTCACCTTAGCATGTCCAAAAGTATGTCAATACACAACTAATTGAACAATATTCTAATATATGTACCTCTTGGCATTAGTAGACCTAACAATACTTCTTCTTAATACTCATTTAGGGATGAAGATCACAAAAAGTGGCTGTGATCTTCAACCCTATTTCTGTTCAGAGTTAATCAGCCAGAATATGAATTTCATTCAACGGCAAGTGTACTCACCTTTGGGCCAATTGACGACATTTTAAACGCTTTCATTGATATTCTTGTAGCGTGAGCATGAAAGACGCTACGCGAAAAAATGGGCATTTCTTCTTACAATTTTTTACCTACATGTACTACTATTCGCTATTTTTCTTTCGTTCCTCCCAAGAACAGGCGAATGAAGAACCACTCGTCTTTCAGATCAAAATCCTCATGGTCCAAAATGTTTTGACACGTGACCATTGATTCCAAGGCCTACTATTTTTATAGTCAACCGCTGACATTGCCACAGAAAAACAACAGAAAAACAACATCGAATGCTACTTAGGGGAAGAAACGCTCACTCGATTGCTGAAGTTTCGAGATGTTTGGATGCCTTGTTTCTGGGCGTTTAGTAAGTACAGCTTTTTAATTTTTAAAGGAACGCCTTTGCGACTGATTAACAGCATTTTTTAATCTCATTTTGCTGCGAAAAAGTCAAAGGAGATCTCGTTTTACAGTGTAGTTCATGACAGCTTGCACGTGCCGAAGTTTTAGTACACTTTTAGGCTTTCATTTAAGCTTAATTGCCGCAAAAATGTGGTCATTCAATCTATTAAAGAGAGATTTGTTCGTTTTTTGTAAGAGAATATATAAACCTCATTAGATTTTCGTGTTTTACAGCTGTTTAATACATGTAGTAGTCGAGCATCAGAACGAAAGGGTTTACCTCGATGTAAGAACCTGACAAGTTTTTGTTTGTGTTGTAAGTTATTGTTTTCCTTCCCAGTATTGTTTTGACGTTATTTTTTCCTTTGTTTAACGTCAGCTGTGAGTTTTATACAGGTTCTTACACCGACAGAGGTAATGCCGACCCGATATAACTGAATGGCATGCTTTGGGGGTGGGGCAGGGTAAAAGTTTCGTATTTTGCTGTTGTTTTTTTTGTTTTGGCGATTATCTTGAGGTTATTGCATCTGGATTCATCACCAGGCACTTTCAGTATTTATATGACAAAAGTAAGCATTTGGACAGTTCACTTTAATTTCTATTAGCAAGCAGAAAGATCAATATTCTGGGGGAAGTGGCTATAAGGGAGGCGGGGGAGGGGGAAGGGTGGAGGCAGAGAGGTGGGTGGGACAGGATCCTGCAAACAATTTAAGATGGCATTACTGTTGGGACCTTTTGGTGATAAAAACTTTAAATTGCATAGTTTTAGTTAATATATTTGCGCTTTGCAGGAAATACCCATACCTCTCCCACGGAACATTTTTTGGTTTACACCCCAAGCCCCTAATGGAAAATCGATTTACTTTACTTGGGCAGCAGTCTATTAACTGTTGACCTATGCTCAACAAATAAATAGTGCATTTAAATAGTCAATTAAGGATTGACTGAGCACTTTAATTTTTGGGTGATTAACTTTGGACAAAAAACTATTGGATGCTTTCTTCACATATTTTGAACATTGTGTCTTGAAATTTGCAAATGAAGCACTTGAGAGGAAACAACATGTAATTAATGACATTACATTTAATTTACTGATTCCTTGTTCTGTTTGGACAGTTTCAGGTTTATTTTATTTCCATGCTTCAAAAACATTACCAACAATAACATAAAAATGTGACTAAATGTAATGGCAAGGTCAAAATTGAAACAATGCCGGCCAGGTTGCAGTTCAGGGGCTACCTTTGAGCCTTCTGCAGGGGATTTTTGTGGTTTGCTTTTGCATTCACTTGCTTGCTTGGCTGTGAGTAAGGTCATTTAGCCTACTTAATTTCCAAGCCTTTTTTCTCTCTGCCCTCCCTTTTGTAAGTATCAGGTTCATTAAGTATTCCACTGATCGGTTCAGCGTGACGGTCCCTTTGGCCGCTAACACTGTTGCCATGGATACCTCCTTCCCTGTGCCTGATTGCTGCCTGGCTCCACCAATCATTTAGGCAACAGCTGCCAAACTCATCTCTTGTTGAAATGTTACTTAATGGAAAGTAGGATTGAAAGTAAAAAAGATAAGAGGACAAACAAAAAGAAAAAAAATCACAAGTAGATCTAAGTAGGAAGTAATTTTCAGGCTTCAAATGTGAAAGCAGTTGGGCTTTAAGTTTCTTTTTAAAGCACTGGGGAGATGCAGCATTTAGTTTCCTTGGAATAACAACAGTTCACTTTGAATGCAACAATATGCATGACCTGACAAAATATATTGTTCCAAATCGACACAAAACAAAGTGCTCAAACAGTACATAAAAAGTAACTCCTAGCATTGACGTTGCTTCATCAACTTTTAAAACTTGTAGTTTGAAGAAGATAAATTGTCTTAATTTGCTCTCCTGGTGAATGGAATCACATTGTCAAGTATTTTGTAAGCCGGCCGCTTGCTGTTGTAAAATGCTTATAACTGTTAGTAGTATTTTTTCACATTTACTTAATAAATAATATTAATGTGTGTAAATGTTTGGATGATTTAGATTTTTCGGACATTTTTTTTCAGTCTGAGTGTTGACATATATTTGTCCAAACATTACAGTGATTGAAGACACTGGGTATAGAAGAAGAAAATACTTTTATTTAAAACAGGGTAATTCCTTCACTAATTTTAAAAACAAAATTACTGTTATGAATGGAAGCCCTCACGCCTATATTACAACTTTAAAAAATTAATCTTGGCTTGTAAATAGCAAGCTGGCCGTAAGCTACCTCCTGCCAGCTGGGATTCTTAACCATGTAATTTTTTAAATTACTTTACCATGTTATGTTGTAAATTTGAAATGTTTGTTTCTGAGTGGTTTTATTCTCCCTGCAAAGCTCCTCAAGGGAAGAGGATAATTAAGTATATATTAATAATAATAAATAATATAATAATAATAATAATGGTGATGATGATGATGCACAGAACATGTTTTTCTCACTCTTGTGTTCACAAAAGGAAGATGTGACAGTCATCACTCCTGAATGTGTTTTCTGTATATTTTTAACTTCTTTTTAATATCAAGGATCAAGCAACATTCTAGATAAGCTATTAGACCCTCCCCCCTCCCCCACATGCATGTATCACCCCCTCTCTGAGAGATGCATCTTGACCACACATGTTATACTTAAAGTTGTTTGCCATATTTGTTCCCATGCAGTTGTCTCTCATTCTGTCATTCATGTTGTCGCTCAAGTTGACTGTGGTCAAATGTACAAAATAAGAAAGGGCATTTAAAGATAAGGCTTTACTTTGAGGGCTCAAAGATGATACTTTTTTGTGGGTCTGTGAGTTTGCTTTAAGGATGTGTTGGATCAACCCTTTTCTGGAATAGGACTACATTCCTAGGAATTCAAATGCATCAAATATGCCTGTGAACATATATATAAAGCTTTTGCAAAAGTTTATAACCAATCACTAGAGCAAGGCATTGTCCCGGACATACCACATACTGAAGCTGTCAAAAGTAACACCAATAGATAAAGGCGGTGAAATTACAGATGCAACAAATTTCCAAATTTGCAAATATTCCTCTAATTTATATATTATAACAGTCAGTGTATGAGCAGTGCGTGTGTCATCTGTGAGTGTGTGTGTTGAATATGTATATAGATGTTTACATTTAAAATGCTTCTTTACAAGACTAGTACCTAACTTAGAAAACTATATGGTTTACTTAGGCACTAGGCGTTTCCACATTAGATATTTATGTTTAGTTATCCGTATTAATGTTTTTAAAACTTTAAATTAACTAAATATTCATATATGTGTTAAATTAATACTATCTTAAAAGGAAATGTGAAAATAAAGTTGTTGTTGTTCTTGGTACATACTTGTAATGATAACAAGAAATCCCTGATAAGAGGTTTTTGGATTTACTGGAGTACAAAATGACTCTTAAATTAATTATAGTTTGTCAGCGAAAGTTTGCAGAAAATTATGTCTTCCCAAATTTACTTCAAAAGAGAAATCGAACAGCTGTTTCACTTTATGATTTACTAAAAAGAGTTTCAAGTCTTTTCTAAAGTGAAGTATGTGGAATCTAGTTCACACTGCATGTCCTTGTTTTCTGTCTGAATGTGTGATATCTAGAAAACCAATTCACCTAATGGTTCGATCCTGAAACTTTTTAGAAATAACTTAAAATGGTTTGGTGAACTTGCAGGCTCACAAAAATCTTATCATCTTTGAGCTCTAATCTTTTACATTTGGCCGTGGTTAATGTTGTCACACACATCTAATGAGACACAAGCCAATGCCTTGATCCTTCCTTGAATGAAGTGCGTGCATTAAATTTATATTTTCCACCTATGCAACAGGCTGGCAACCCTTATAGAATAAATAGAACACATCTGACAGGGGTCGTGATGTGTCTTAAATGTTTGGCTGTTATTAATGTGTATTTGTCCTTTTCTATTAGGTACAAACAGATGCTCAGCAGATCGGTCCAACTCAGTTTGTTTTCAACTTACTTGATGTTGAAAGCATCCACCATGTGGTAATATTTCTTACTGGTGTCACACCATTTCCAGATGGGATGGGTGGGGCGGTATACTACTGTTATCCAACCCCCGAGGGACCAGCTTCACAGCTACTGGGATTCATTGCAAACACCAAACCAAGTGCTATATTTAAACTTGCAAAGGTATCATTTCAATTGATTTGCCATACACATTAATTAAAATAATATTAAAACTAATATAAATGTTATTGAAGAGAAGAAGGCAAAAGGTTCTGGCAAACTGATCCTAACATTGTGTTGCAACATTTTGTTTGTCCAACATTTTACAGCATAATTTTAGCACTCCTTGTTAGATTAATTTAAGTTTTAGAGCTGTCACAAGGGGCCATAACCCTTGACCCTTCAACCCCTAATATCAAAGAACAAATTCTCCTATCTTGTCCCCTATACTTTTCTTATAAAAGTACTTGAGAGAAGTTATTAACATAACAAGAAAATTCTCCTTGGGTGATCATATCCTTAATTCTCATGACCTAAGGGGTGAATAAGCACTGATGTTACAAGGAGAAATTTGAGGCTGGTCACTGTTAGGGCTTAGCTCTTTTGACATTACCAGTGATACGTAGTCCCTAAAATTGTTATTTTAATAATCATGTACACATTAAGCAAATGCAAATCGAAATTTATTACTTAACTATTTCCAGAGTGCAGGAAAATGCATCCAGAAATGGCGCTTAAAATTCTTAAATCCTTTGACAGAGAACAGCAAAGCAAGAATTAGAAATTTGAAGCCAGTAGAATATTTTACAACATCCCAAGTATTACGTTTAAAGGGTAGACTGATTCTGTGGGGAATTTTGTGCTTGGATACTGTCGAACCTGTACTAAAAGATAAGGGCGTTAGTTTGTAAAGACACTGCGGTGCTGCGTCGGTGGGGAGTAGAAACAGATGTTTGGTTTATAACAGAGTTGATAACTAAAGGTAAAATGGCCACCGTAAAGAGATTCGGTGGCCAAATTTACCTTTATTTATCAACTCTGTTGATAAAGCAAACATCTGTATTGAAAGACGCCTCGTGGTTTGTATGAATTATATACATTTAACGTATGGACCCGAGGGAAACAGTTAGTTTTGTTTTCCCGAGAGTCCTGATGTTTCGTCTCGGGAAACGTCAGGACTCGAGGGAAAACAAAACTAACTAGTTTCCCGAGGGACCCGAGGGACCGTACTCGTTTTGTTGAGTGAAAGTCTAGGTAAATAACAAAACGTTTTATTTGATGGCTCAATGACGCGGCTTCATTTTCACCTCAAAATCGAATCTATTACTGTGCTTTCAAACTAAGAGATCAGTTTTATTTCAGGTTAAACCAGAGGAAAGGGTGCAAAACCCATTTTCAATGGACTCCACAGAGACCACACATACAGGCGCTCAGATTGGCATCTCAATTGAACCCCTGAATCAGTTGGCCCAGCAGACACCAGTGTGTAATGCAACACCGTCTAATTTGAACGCATTTGTCGAATACACGCAAAAAATGCTGGAGAATTTCTTCAATTTCGCGTCGTCCTTTGCCATGACACAGGCACAAATGGCGCCGAATCCGTCCGAGAGCTTCGTTCCGCTCAGTGTAGTTCAAAAGTGGTATGAGAACTATCAAAGAAAGATGGCAAACGATCCTAACTTCTGGAAACGATGATGTCGTAATAACAGCATGCATGTAATATCTAGGAAAGGAGGTGGACTTGGAGTGGTTTTCTCATGACTATCGTAAAACCGAGGCTTAAGTCATTTCACCCGCCCAGTCGCAGCTGTGAACCAATCAGAACTCGAAGCAACAACGAGTAACTTTGTGCAAAGCGCGGGAAACCCGTATAATCCGGGTAGCATAGTTTTACCGTAGTTGGTCAGTTTTTTAACTTCCTTAATATAGAGCCAATCCGAGGCGATAGGCATTAACAAGTAAAGCAAATACATGCGACTGATTTCGACACTCAATTGGAAAACCGCTTGAATATAAAATAAAGGCTCAAGATTTAGATTAGAGACTTTTAGATTCTAGTACGACTACGAGTTTTTCCAATAGACAAAAAGAGCGCGCGAGAGGGTCACGTGAGAGTGAACCAGGGTCATTTTGGCGGGAAAACGAGATAACCGTCGTTATTTTACTACTAGTTTTTGTGAGAACGGTGTAGTGGCGAAAACAAGTCCTCGTAACGTAGGTGATCTCGTCGTTTTGGAATCACAAACCAGCTCAAAACAACTGCATCAAGTTCGTCGCTCACAAAGAATAAAATTAATCTTCCTGGGATATATCTATTCTTAGTACCTCGCTAAAATCTTGAAGTCAAATCTTCGTATTCGTGCTCGTCTTCGTTAGAATCTAAAGGCCTCTAGTACTGCTCAGAATATAAATGCTTGTCCATCAACCTAGAATTAGATACAGTGTAGTAACTTAACAGCAAAAAAGAAGGCTAAAAGCGAGATTATGCAGCTTGTAAAGAGCTGATAGAGATAATATAAATTTAAGCTTTGCTGTAGCTTTGATATGAAGGAAGACACGTCTTAAGGATCTGTGTTGGTGGCAGTGATGTTGGCGCGAGGTGGACTTTAAATTTTGAGTTACAGGGCAGGGAAAACGAGTGGCGAGGTCACGAGAAAGGGAACTACCTTCAACAGGCGTCATCCCTTGGTAGCTTCACCGCTTAAATTTTTCCCTTCATTGCCAACGATACTGCAAGGTCTGCAATCTAGCCTTGCCAAAGTTTGTGGAATCAGGACAGCTAAATTTGAAAGTTGAAAAGTGACACTTGATCCGTTATCAAGTGGATACTTTGGAATCACAGAGCTGCCTCTGATTTCCCAGTGCTGGAAAATGTGTTTTCCTTTAATTAGTAGAAACATCTTGAATTCATACCTTGCACTTTAAATCCCGTTATTACTTTGAAGTACTAACTCTGTATATGTACTTGGTTGCACTTACATGTAGTTGGCACATTAGAGCTAACGCAAATATTGAGAAAAAGAAAAAAAATGTGTATGATAGAATTTATTGAAAGAAACTATACGCTATTGTAATTAGTCGCCACCTAGAATTAGCAAAACTAGCGTTTTACCTCCTGAAAATCACGAAGGCAGACGCGAATCACTGAATGGGTGAACTCGCATGAAAGGCGCTAAGCGCCAAAAGTGTGAATTCGTGTGCGAGCAGGGTTAACTGAAAGACAACAAATTATCACCTACAGTATACACGTGATTTAGAGATTCTTAGATCTTAACTATTACCAATAACAATTATTATAATTTAAAAATGATTATTTCATTTCTTGGCTCATCTTTTCTTGTGTAATGATCTAATGAATATATTGCATTTTAAAACGGGGAGATTTGCCTGGACTGATCGTAGTAAGTTTTGTTCACCCGCCAGACGACGTCCAAGAAAGAAGCAGCCTACACAAGATGATTTTCCTTTTGTATTTTGGGGACGGGGGGAATGAAATTAGTTTTAGGCATATATCAGCGAAGCCCAGCTTGCCGTTTTGCGTAAACCTCGCGTTAAGTCAATAACTACAACAAAATTGAATAAAAAATGTTTTGAGCAACAGCTCATGACTAAATCTATCAATTCAGCAATTCATGCACGACAAAGTTGATCCCAGTAAAAATGTGTCTCCGGGACATACTGCATGCGCGAAGTTCATCAAGTCCAAGGTCCTGTTGAAGGGACAACATCGCTGCACTATTCTTGGGGCCACATTCAGGAAGCTACATCCTAAGTATCGTTTCTGAACAATAACATATTGTTATAATGACAATAGGCTATTGTTCAGAAACAAATGTTAGGAAACATCTTAACCAAGGAGGGCTTCGTAATCTGGCCCCTAAAGCCTGTGCACGGCAAACATAAACCATGGGCCCTGTCGCTGCTACATGCCCTGTCCACATTATCACGCCCCTGTTATTTGCCTCCTTAGTGCGTACATAGCAAAATATTTTATTGCAACTGCACATCCCTGCAACATGCCTCCTCGTCTTTCCCACATCCTAACTAAATATTCTATATAACAATTCACCATTTTTACAATAGGTGACTTTTAAAGTTGGACGCTAAACTAACTTTAAAGTATTTTCGATCGCGTTTGGATTAAAGTTTTGCTACCCGGCAAAATTTAATGAGAAGGTCCTTTATAAAGAGGCTTGGCTGTCGGAAGACCGTGAAGTGACCAAATTCGTAAGTTCGTTGTTTCTTTCTCCTAATGTCTTTCTTTAAGTGGGAAATCTACAATATAGAAAGTACTTGCCCTATCTGTTATAACTGGTTACAAAACATTTTCAATACACCATTTCATAGTGCATATCATTCCCGTTGCCTGTGCCAATGAGATCATCTGCAAACTCTTTCGCTGTAGCGCTGTTTAGTTGACAAAAGTACTTGCCATCCGGCCGTTCACGTAAGTTAAATGATTGACAGCGGCAATTTCGGAGGCAGTATGACGTGCAGGCAAACTCGTTCCGAACTATATAATGGGTAATTTTGTGTCCCATCAGCCTCGAGTTCGCTTGCGTTGTGAACATTGCATCTGCGTCTGGAAAAGAAGACACCTTTTTTTAAATCATTCATTTCTCTAAAGCAACTTTAAAGCTATTTGAACCCTTTAAGCCCTAGCAGTTATCAGTGTCAAATTTCTCTTTGTAATATCAATGCTCAGTTCAAGCCTGAACTCATGAGAATTAAGGATATGATCACACAAGGTGAATTTTCTTGATATTTTAATAACTTCTCCCCAGTACTTTTTAAAAAACGTATGGGGACAAGATGGGAGAATTTGTTTTTTGATATTAGGGGCTAAAAGGTGAACCTCCTAAGAAAACTTAGATACATACAGAAATGTCTCAGATTAGAAGTACATTGTTTTCAACTGTTTCCAAATAATATTTTCCATAGAATATCAGCGTGTTGGTGTCAAGTAAAGATGAAGAGCGAAACTTTTTTTCTTTAACTCTTTCACACCCAAGAATGTCTGAAAAATTTCCTACTGGTACTGGCAAAAGGAAAGCAAAGCATAAATAGAGCTCGTGGGCGTCGTTGGCCTGATCCAAAAGTAATGATCACACCATGTCCTCTTGAACACACTTAATTTTCTTAAATAGATCAAAGGTAGAATTAACAGCTATAAATAAGCAGTTTACTAGGTGAACATGCACAAAATATATTAATGGTAACATTGTGTCCGAGAATCAAACACAGTATTCTAACTCACACTAAACTACTGCTTATACAGCGTATACACATTTAGGAATCGAGACTGCTGCATTACAAATCCTCGCAGACACTGGCCGGAGAACGGCCTGAGAGGGTCCTCTACTGTCCCTCCTACAACTAGGGGGATTTATTCGTGGCGTTGAATCTCCAAATTTTGATGTCACTTGGAGAGAAGGTTGGAGTATTTATAATAGTTTCTTCAAATTCGCCTTACTGTTCAGTAACGCGAAAACGTTCCTGTAATAAGCTAAGACAAGAGAGGATGCCTCTCTTGGCTACGATATTTCACATGAGAGGTGGTTCTGGAGCGCGGAGTGACAAAATTAAACGTCTGAGTTGGTTATGGACGAGACACGTAGTAATTACTCAGTTATTTTCGTTTGATCATCAAGAGAAAATTGGAAGACCTTTGGACAGTCCGTTATACTTACACGAACCACTGCACGCCGAGGATCGGGTCGTCATGGTGGCGCCATTCCTTAGCATGGGTCCGATCATGTGTGCACACCAGTATAACACGTTTCCTCTGTTTAGGTCGCATGCGCGGTAAACGTTCTGTACTTCATCTGCAGTTAGGTATCTATTCCAGATGTTTAGATTACTCAAGCTTCCATTCAAGTGGTTAGAGAACGCACCTTGTTGTTTGTCCAACAGGGCACCGATTACCAAAGAACCCCCTCCTTTGAGCACTTTTTCTAAGTGACAAAATAAAAAGGATTCTATAGTGTTCATTTCTGTTTTTCTCTGTCGGTTTTTTTCTTTTTGTTTTTGTTGGTTACGAGTTCGTGAGGAACTCCACTTCACCGTGGAGACTATACAGTTATGAAAGCTAGCTGCCTTTACTCGATTTTATTGCTCGGTGATTGGATTAAAAAGTAAAGGTCTAAATGACTTTCCTTACTTGTTTTGTTTTTTTACTCGTCCAAAAAATCGGGTGAAGGACATGAAATCGGACGACGGTTACCATTTCATAACAGTCATCGGATCTTGCACCACGTGACACGTTTCATCCAATAAAACTGCGGGGAAATTTATCGATGAGTTACGGGGGCTAATAACTATCCAGAAGGGAACCAATCAAATCAGGCATTTGCTTCTATCCATGGGTAGCCACCTCCTGGGGTAGTCTACATTAGTGTCTTACCTTGTCTATGTTGACGTGCCAATGTTTCGGCATGAACACCTTCGAAGTATACAATCGTTTCACGGTTAGACTGGTCCCAAATCGTGCACACGTGATGCCAGTTCTGGTCGGTAAGGTCGATAGCAGGAAAACTGGAAAATCAAGTTAAGGCAAACGGAATGATCGTTATGAAGAGGACGAGCAATCGTGAAGCTTGAATATTGAAAGAAATTGTAATACTGTAGTATTGAAACAAAACGAAATCGGTACAGTCGCAAACCCATTTTGAATATTTAGGAATTGAGCCTCGTCAAATTTAAAGATTTTAACTTGTTCATTTGAAACCATGAACGTCCAAACGTCCGGCAGAGCGCAATACTCTACTCTACTCTCAGAGATCAGGTAGTAGAGTATTGCACAGTTTAGGCAAAAGGGGGAGTCGCTTAGTACACGATTAAATTAATTATCTGATGGAAAACTGGTGCAGTGAAACAAATTTTGATGAAAGGGCTCAACCGAAAACAATTTTAAAATAGCTCTGAGCACCATCAAGGTGAGGAGAAGGTTAATTATTATCAGCAGTGTTGAAAACTAAATGTTATTTGTGCGCCGTAAATTTGAGCGTTAGCCCTTCGCTCCAAATTACTTTCCCCTTCCCCCCCCCCCCCGCACCGGGTGGAGGAGGGCTCCTATATAAAAGTGACGGGGGTGATCGTCGAACATTTTAACTCCTAAAATGTACGACGGTCATCCCCGTCACTTTTATATGGGAGTTCCCCATCCCCCGCGGAGAAAACTATCTTAACAACTCCGTTTCAAACCAAGCATTCCCATCAATTCAAGGTGAAGATTTACTTACACAATAGGCTCATCATCCATGTAGATATGTATCGCCGATCCATACGTTTCCAAGAGATACGCTTTTTGGAACTTAGTGTTGGTGTACGACAGTAAGGTCATTGACTTTGAACCAACAGGTTTCTGATAAACGAGTTTCACCCAGAAACAAAACGAGAAATTCGTCATGTCTGGAATATCACCAGTGATTGCATAACCGCCGCCAGCCGAAGATTGCGGAAAGTTAACATCGAACGGTTCTATGATTTGATAACCAAAAAAAGCAACTTTTTAAAAAGGCATGAGCTACCTCAATCCGCAAACTCATTAACAAGACTCCGCAAAGAAGGATCGGTCACTGTGGAACTTAAAAAATAACATTACCCATGCGTGGACTAGATATTTGAAATAGATTCAAAATTGTTTATGGTTAAAAATGATATTTAACATTTTTTGCTTCTCTGCAGAAACAAATATGTTCTTCGCTATTATTGTCTGTGCGCATGGACGGGACATTCGTAATAATAGCAAACATGATGTACGTCGTAACTCATTAGCGATCTACATCTTCATTGCTAAATCTGTAAAGATATCACGCCAACATAAAATAAAATAATTTTGAAAACAAGGTTGGTTCTTTCTTTGACGGTTTTTTAAGAGAACGGACTTTCACACTGCCGTGCCAAGTATAAAATTGACGTTTACAAGAATTTGGTGATGTCAAAAGAGGAAAGCCTTTCCTTCACGAGTCCGTACGAACGCTGTTCTCTATTACAGCGAATTAAAGTTCGTTTGGTCAGAGTCAGAGTTTTGCAGTTAAAAATAACCCTCAGGAGTGCACAACGAACCCTACCCTACCCTGCTTCGATCACCAATACGGACGTAAAAGTCGTTTTCAAAGAATGAAACGAAGAGCCAGAGGATGGTTACTTTCTATGCCTCAAGACATGCCACTAGCGTGAGCTCAACACCACACAACTTTGCCCCACCAACTAAGGCCAAGTTAACGATCGTGATATCTCTCGCTGGCATCGGAATCTTAGGCTAAGGACGATCACATAACTGTTATTATAACAACTAGGACGTTGTTGATTTGCGATGAAAAATCAATCATTTACGCGCCACTAACTGACAACGCTATTTAATTTGTTGCCTCTAAAAAAGCCGATCTCCGAAAAAGAACTGAATAACACAGACAGTCTTGTCTGATCCTTTACTGCCCGCGTTTGAGAAGTTCAACTGCTATTGTAAGTTAAACATTTTCTTTGTCCTTTACAGACTTTTTATGCTCTATACAAAAGTTCATTGACACCACTATTGTTGAAAAATTAAACTAACAGGGGGAGTTACAAAAAGAGAACTTACCGGAATCACCGACAGAAGCGGATCCTCCTGATTGCGCTGTAAGTGACTGGACATTCGAACAAATCACCAAGAGGAAAATAAAACTGACCCGGACTGATGCCATGTGTAAGGTGTTTCTTTCTTGGAGAACGCTTAACCTGAGTGACGTCATCAAACCGAAAATGCTCAGGGGGCACGTGACCTATGCCTCAAATAAAACGATAAAGGAAAAATGAAATAAAACAAACAATAAAAAAAGAAAATTTAAGAGAGAGAAAAAAATAAAATGCTCTTTAGTCTAAAGAAAGGGAATCCCTTATCCAGCCAAATATTGTTCACCACTTTTCTAATGGTAACTGAACAAGATAAAAGTTAATACTTTTATTTTGCAAGAAAAACCTTGACCAAACCGGCCTTGTGCTTACATATAATCAATTTTACGTTATACAAAGTTATGAATTCTACGTTTTAGAAGAACGCAACGTTTTTTTGTCATTATATGAGACTGAAATAAGGTACAACTGTGGAAATAATTATATAAATATAAAAATTTTATACCTTGTCTTGTTCCGAGTAAACGATAATTCCGATCTGAAGAAGAATACAGCTCGTTGACAGATGTTCACGTATGTTCTGTCGTGAATTGTAATACCGTCGTGAATTGTAATACCTGTCGTGAATTGTAATACCTGTCGTGAATTGTAATAACACTTGTCGTGAATTGTAATACCTGTCGTGAATTGTAATAACAGTTGTCGTGAATTGTAATAACGTACCTATCGTGAATTGTAATAACCTGTTGTCGTAATTTGTTATAATCCGAGCTGTCGTGAATTGTAATACCACGTTGTCGTGATTTGTAATAAGTCTTAAGAACAAACAATTACAAAAGAAAATATAAAAAATGACGCAAGAAAAACAACCTTTATTTTGATCCTTTTGTATTTTTTAAAAATTTGAAACACAAAATCCAGCTTACCTTCGTCGGTAACATTTGTTTACGCTTTGAAATTGAAGCAAGACAACGTTTTAATTGACCCGAACAGTATAATTTGTCAGGCACCCTTGGTTGGGCAAAATTATTCCTCTGACCGTATTTCAGCTGCGTGACTTTTCTAAAATACGACAAAAGTACGCTTTTTCATAACAAAGTAATTTTAAAAATATGAGTGGTGAATGAATACATTTGAACAAGGAAGTCTCATTCTTTTTAAAATGCTCTGCAAGCGTGTTCAACTTGTCTCAACGTATGAGAGTCACGTACATACTTGACACTCGGTTGTAAATAACAGTTCCTTGAAGACTTCTCAGAACAAAATCTTCAAAAACAACATTTGAAGAAAACGTTACTCCTGATTCACACAGAGATTACGCTACAGAGGTTACCCCGATAACCTTAAAGATAAAATTCTCTCGGACGGTTGTTCTGTCGTGAATTGTAATACCGTCGTGAATTGTAATACCTGTCGTGAATTGTAATAACACTTGTCGTGAATTGTAATACCTGTCGTGAATTGTAATAACACTTGTCGTGAATTGTAATACCTGTCGTGAATTGTAATAACAGTTGTCGTGAATTGTAGTAACGTACCTATCGTGAATTGTAATAACCTGTTGTCGTAATTTGTAATAATCTGAGCTGTCGTGAATTGTAATACCACGTTGTCGTGATTTGTAATAAGACTTAAGAACAAACAATTATACAATGATGGTAAAATGACAGGCCAAACACGGCTCCTATTGGTCGAGATAGGAAAAATATGACCTTCAAAGCTAATTTGCTCTTACGAATACGCCGTCTTTCAAAGATCTCCCTTTTTTGTACGAAAGTAGGAAGGGTCTTTGAAGATCTCTCTTAGCAGAGGCTGATTTTCTATCAAGTGCCATATACTCATCTGAATGGTTTTTAGGTAAAGCACAGAAGGGCGCCAATATTCTGCAACAAACGGCAAAATGTTTTTGCGCGTTTTTTGTTTGTTTTGTAGGGCCGGCATTCTTTCGCTGATATTGACCGTCCGAGAGAATCTTATCTTTAAGGTTATCGGGGTAACCTCTGTAGCGTAATCTCTGTGTGAATAGAGTAACGTTTTCTTCAAATGTTGTTTTTGAAGATTTTGTTCTGAGAAGTCTTCAAGGAACTGTTATTTACAACCGAGTGTCAAGTATGTACGTGACTCTCATACGTTGAGACAAGTTGAACACGCTTGCAGAGCATTTTAAAAAGAATGAGACTTCCTTGTCCAAATGTATTCATTCACCACTCATATTTTTAAAATTACTTTGTTATGAAAAAGCGTACTTTTGTCGTATTTTAGAAAAGTCACGCAGCTGAAATACGGTCAGAGGAATAATTTTGCCCAACCAAGGGTGCCTGACAAATTATACTGTTCGGGTCAATTAAAACGTTGTCTTGCTTCAATTTCAAAGCGTAAACAAATGTTACCGACGAAGGTAAGCTGGATTTTGTGTTTCAAATTTTTAAAAAATACAAAAGGATCAAAATTAAGGTTGTTTTTCTTGCGTCATTTTTTATATTTTCTCTTGTAATTGTTTGTTCTTAAGACTTATTACAAATCACGACAACGTGGTATTACAATTCACGACAGCTCGGATTATTACAAATTACGACAACAGGTTATTACAATTCACGATAGGTACGTTATTACAATTCACGACAACTGTTATTACAATTCACGACAGGTATTACAATTCACGACGGTATTACAATTCACGACAGAACAGACGGTCAATATCAGCGAAAGAATGTCGGCCCTACAAAACAAACAAAAAAACGCGCAAAAACATTTTGCCGTTTGTTTCAGAATATCGGCGCCCTTCTGTGCTTTACCTAAAAACCATTCAGATGAGTAAATGGCACTTGATAGAAAATCAGCCTCTGCTAAGAGAGATCTTCAAAGACCCTTCCTACTTTCGTACAAAAAAGGGAAATCTTTGAAAGACGGCGTATTCGTAAGAGCAAATTAGCTTTGAAGGTCATATTCTTCCGATCTCGACCAATAGGAGCCGTGTTTGGCCTGTCATTTTACCATCATTGTATAATTGTTTGTTCTTAAGTCTTATTACAAATCACGACAACGTGGTATTACAATTCACGACAGCTCAGATTATTACAAATTACGACAACAGGTTATTACAATTCACGATAGGTACGTTACTACAATTCACGACAACTGTTATTACAATTCACGACAGGTATTACAATTCACGACAAGTGTTATTACAATTCACGACAGGTATTACAATTCACGACAAGTGTTATTACAATTCACGACAGGTATTACAATTCACGACGGTATTACAATTCACGACAGAACACACGTATTTCCCTCCATTATCTTGTTCTTAAGTACGTCCTTTATCGGCGTTAAAGAAAACAGACTGAAAAACTTCCCCCGTTGTGACACGAGCCAAGTACAGTCTTTCTCAAACCAATATTAAATAATTACTTCAGGTAGAGAAATATTAGTAAGTTCACTCTGTGAACAGTTTGTCGAATTTAATTAAGCGTGGCCGTAGATAAATTAAAACCGAGGAAAAATGAGCAAACAAAATGTCAACTTTGTCAACTAGGTGGAAAGAAGCCAACAGAAATGTCTTTCAATGTATACACAGCTGCTCATTTATGATAATAACTAGCGTTCTATGAGTTGTACAAAAATAATTCTCATTTTGTTGTTTTGGTTAAACATGCTTCACGAAAATGCTAATAATTCTCCTTGGAGACATAACCTGAACAGCCTAGAATAAGATACAAAGTAGGAACGTAACAGCAAAAAAGAAAGCTAAAAGCGAGATTATGAAGCTTGTAAAGAGCTGATAGAGATAATATAAATTTAAGCATTGCTGCAGCTTTGATATGAAGGAAGACGCATCTTCAGATTATGCCAAGGTGGCGGTACATTTGGCGCAAAATGGAACGTAAATTTTAAGTTACAGAGCAGGAAAAACAGTGGGGGGGGGGGGGGGGACAGGGGGGTCGGAACCTCCCGCCTCCCGTACCTTTGCCTCCCGCCTCCCGCCCTTTTTCGCGTTTCTCCCGTCCCCGAGTAAAGAAGAAGGCTTCAAAACCCGTATTAGTCATAAAGCTGTACCAGGATGTACCATTCTCAGGCCTTTCATTATTCATTTTTTTACTATATATATTTTGATTAACGTTAACATTATTGATAGGTTTTGTACTCTGAGTTAATGACGTTTTGACTAACATAAGGGCTTTTGTTCTTGAGCCATTGTAGCTTGATCAGAAATAAAATACAAGCAGCGGTGATAAACATAATAAAATTGCGCATTTTATGTAACCTGACGTTTCATATGCTACGTCAAGCTAAAATGCGCAAGTATCACCGCTGTTTGTATTTAATTTTTGACTAACATGTTCGGCTTGTTTGACGGTTCAACCATTCTTTCAGTGACAACAGTCTTAGTCCATCGTGCAGTGTAATAGTTGTTGCATTTCTTAATTATTCATTTGTTGGGATCATGTAATTCAAATGGGGAAGTAGGACATGGCGAGCCGGCAGCCAAACGCCCCAGTTTAGAGTTCGGTTTGTCTGCCTAATTCTTGGCGCTGTATTGCGGATCCATCGCATTTACTTGATACACTAATTATAATCTTGATATCTTTCTCGATATCCTAACTCCCTAAAATTGCGTGAAAAAATTGCTTTTAGTGCGGGAAAAGGTAAAATGAAACTTTAGGACCTACTTTCAATCCAAGGTTTAAATCTCTGCGTTACTGGTGGTGAATTCTAAGCTCGCTGCTACTGCTCTTAGGAAAGAATTACTGCATTAAATGCAAAAAGCGTCCGAAATTAGGCCGAACAAACTGTTCATCAAAAGAAGTCTTCATCCATGTGCAGAGGAGGCTGCACTGATCTCCTTCTACTCCTAATCCTACTCCTCTTTTCTATGAAGTCGACGGTTCCTGGTTGCTTCCCATGCTGTTTGGCTGCCCATTGTAATAGGAACCGATTTTGCTTTGTCCAAAACGAAAAACGGTGTCGTGAAACGAAACACTCCGCACTCTCCACGTGCTCATTGAAACAGCATTCCATTCGCAAATTCCCATACACCATGCAGCAAAATCTTTAGTACAGTCCGATTGACGGTCATTGGGAGCTAAATCCCAAGAAGGTCGTCCATGCCCCAGATTTCTCACTACCGCACTGAAAAATGCTAAGAACTACTAAAATGGCCTTTGACGATATTGAATCTCTGATACTAAATTTACAAGACGCGTATTTGCTCGCCACTCACCTCTTTTGAGACTTCTAAAAACTTGCGCGGCACTCACACATGTGCACACATGTCACGCTTGACATTTCATGAGCTATGACGTAACACCATGAAAGGGTTTACAATTTCACCGGAAGTAACCCTGTTTATCGCCTGAGCACGAATTTTCGTGTGCACTCGGATATAAAAGATTGTGTAAAGCCTCGGAGGACGCTAAATGGAAAACAAATAACATTGTGCAACATTGTTGAGTTCTTTTTTTGATAGTATTCTAACGCATTAATAAGTAAAGAAATTCACCGTTTTGTATTGCTCTCCCGCTTCCCGTCCTCTTAGAACTTCCGCCTCCCGCCCTTTCCTCTCCCGTCTCCCGTACCCCTCCCGCCCCCTATTCTCCCGAGCTCCCGCCCCCCTGCCCCCCCCCCCCCACAAAACACGCAGCAAAACCACGAGAAAGGAAACTACCTTCAACATGCCTCATCTCTCGGTAACTTCACCCGGCCTCTCAAATTTTTCCCCTTATTTCCAACGATACTGCAAGATCTGCAATCTAGCCTTGCCTAAGTTTGTGGAATCAGCTAACTTTAAAAGTTAAAAAGTGACATTTCAGTAGAAGCATAATAAATTCTACTTTAAATTTATAATTCCGTTAATTCGTTAACTCTGTATATGTACTTTGTTGTACTTACATGTATTTGGCACAGCAGAGCTAAATCAAATTTTGAGAAAAAGAAAGAGATGTGCATGATAGAATTTTAATGAAAGAAACTATAAGCTATTGTAATTAGTCGCCACCTAGAATTAGCAAAACTAGCGTTTTACCTCCTGAAAATCACGAAGGCAGACGCGAATCACTGAATGGGTGAACTCGCGTGCAAGGCGCTAAGCGCCAAAAGTGTGAATTCGTGTGCGAGCAGGGTTAACTGAAAGACAACAAATTATCACCTACAGGATACACGTGATTTAGAGATTCTTAGACCTTAACTATTACCAATAACAATTATTACAATTTAAAAATGATTATTTCATTTCTTGGCTCATCTTCTCTTGTGTAATGATCTAATGAATATATTGCATTTTAAAACGGGGAGATTTGCCTGGACATCGTAGTACGTTTTGTTCACCCGCGAGACGACGTCCGAGAAAACTTAAAGAAGCAGCCTACACAAGCTGATTTTCCTTTTGTTTTTGGTGGACAGGGGAGGAAATCAGTTTTAGGCATATATCAGTGAAGTCCAGCTTGCCGTTTTGCGTAAACCACGCGTTAAGTCAATAACTACAACAAAATTGAATAAAAAATGTATTGAGCAACAGCTGTTGACTAAATCTATAATTTCAGCAATTCATGCTTGATATGGCATTATAAAGTTTAAGAATTTTAAGGTGCCCGGGTTTGGGATGGTTCCTGCAAAAATGTGTCTCCGGTACATACTCTATGCGCGAAGTTCATCAAGTCCAAAGTCCTGTTGTAGGGACAACATCGCTGCACTATTCTTGGGGCCACATTCAGGAAGCTACATTCTTAGTATCGTTTCTGAACAATAGCCTATTGTTGGAATAACAATAGACTGTTGTTAAGAAACAAAGTTTAGGATACATCTTAACCAGGGAGGGTATCGTAATCTGGCCCCTAAAGCCTGTACAAGGCACACATAAACGAGGGGCCCTGTCGCTGCTACATGCCGTGCCTACATTATCTCGTGTGGGTACATGATCACCCCCCTGTTATGTGCCCCCTTAGTGCGTACATAGCAAACAATTTTATGGCAGCTGCACATCCCTGCTACATGCCTCCTCGTGTTTTCAACATCCCCTAACTAAATTCTATATAAAAATTCACCATTTTTACAATAGGCGACTTTCAAACTTGGACGCTAAACTAACTTTAAGGTATTTTCAATCGCGTTTGGATTAGATTTTTGCTACCGGGCAAACTGTCATGAGAAGGTCCTTTATAAAGAGGCTTCGCTGTTGGAAGACCGTGAAGTGACCAAATTCGTTGTTTCTTTCTCCTAGTGTCACTCTTTCTTTAAGTGGGAAATCTACAATGTAGGAAGCACTTGCTCTATCTGTTATAACTGGTTACAAAACATCTTCAATACACCATTTCATAGTGCATATCATTCCTGTTGCCTGTGCCAATGAGATCATTTGGAAACTCTTTCGTTGTAGCGCTGTTTAGTTGACAAAAGTACTTGCCATCCGGCCGTTTACGTAAGTCAAATGATTGACAGCGGCAATTTCGGAGGCAGTATGACGTGCAGGCAAACTCGTCCCGAACTATATAATGGGTAATTTTGTGTCCCATCAGCCTCAATTTCGGTTGCGTTGTGAACATTGCATCTGCGTCTGGAAAAGAAGACCTTTTTTAAATCATTCATTTCTCTAAAGCCACTTTAAAGCTATTTAAACGCTTTAAGCCCTAACAGTTATCAGCGTCAAATTTCTCCTTGTAATACCAATGCTTATTCAAACCCTGAGCCAATGAGAATTAAGGATATGATCACACAAGGTGAAATTTCTTGATATTTTAATAACTTAGAACTCCCCCGTACTTTTATACGAAAAGCATGGGGACAAGATAGGAGAACTGTTTTTGATATTAAGGCTTAAAGGGTTAGGCTCATAAGGAAGCTTAGATACATACAGAAATGTCTCATATTAGAAGTACATTGTTTTCAACTGTTCCCAAATGATATTTTCCAAAGAATATCAGCGTGTTGGTGGCAACTGAAGATGGAGAGCGAAAGTTCATTTCTTTAACTCTTTCACACCCAAGAAAGTCCGAAAAATTTCCTTCTAGTACTAGCAAAAGAAAAGCAAAGCATAAATAGAGCTCGTTGGCGTCGTTGGCTTGATCCAAATATAATGATCACAGGCACACCATGTGCTCTTGGACGCACACTTAATTTTCTTAAAATAGATTAGAGCTGGAATTAACAGCTCTAAATAGGCAGTTTATGCACAAAATAAATTAATGGTTACATTGTGTCCGAAAATAAAACACAGTCTTCTCACTGACACCGAACTACTGGCCTATACAGCCTATACACTTTTAGGCATTACAAATCCTCGCAGCTACTGGGAGAGAATGGCCTGAGAGGATCCCTACCGCCCCTACCACTAGAGGGGACTTCCGTCGCGTTGAATCTCTAATTTTGATGCCACTTTTACCCGGTTCAAATGCCGTACTTCACAGAAATATTCACATGAGCCGAATCCAGTGCGAACTTAGACCGACCCATATCAATTAAGAGCCCGAATCAATTGATTCAGACACAGACGCCGAACATAATTCAGCGGAAATTAATTCACAGACCCATACTATGTAATAATTTATGCATTTGTTCGGCACATGTTAAACACGGCGTCTGGATCAAAGCCGTTCTACAGTCGTTATTCCCGGCTGAGCAAGGCGGGTTAAAACGGCTGAGCCGATCCGAATTACATCGACCGTTCTGAATTGATTCAGACGCCGTATACTTCACATGTAATTAATTAATTGATTTCAAGGTTATAACAGTTGAGTAATCCGTTCATCTTTACATGATTATGTGAAGTATGGCGTCTGAACCGGGACTTAGAAGAACGTAACGTTGGGGTATTTATAATAGTTTCTTCGGAGTGACAGCATTAAACATCTGAGTTGGGTACGGACGAGACACGCAGTAATTACTGAATTTTGTTCGTTGTGTAATATATATATATCTGATATATCATCAAGAGAAAATTGGAAGACCTTTGGAGAATCCGTTATACTTACATGAAGCACTGCACGCCGAGGATGTGGACGTCATCATGGCGCCATATTTTAGCATGGGCCCGATCACGTGTGCACACCAGTATAACACGTTTCCTCTGTTTAGGTCGCATGCGCGGTAAACGTTCTGCACTTCATCTCTAGTTAGGTATCTATTCCAGATGTTCAGGTTACTCAAGCTTCCATTCAAGTGGTTAGAGAACACACCTTGTTATTTGTTCAACACGGCACCGATTACCAGAGAACCCCCTCCTTTGAGCACTTTTTCTGAGTGACAAAATAAAAAGGATTCTATAGTGTTCATTTCTGTTTTTCTCTGTCGATTTTTTTCTTTTTGTCTTTCTTGACTACGAGTTCGTTAAGGAATCCACTTCACCGTGAAGACTATGCAGAAAACTAGCCGCCTTTATTCGATTTTATTGCTCGGTGATTGGATTAGTAAACGCCTAAATGACTTTCCTTCCTTGTTGTTTTTCACTCGTCCAAAAAAATCGGGCGATGGATATGAAATCGGACGACGGTTATCGTTTCATAACTTGCACCACGTGACAGGTTTCATCCTATAAGACCACGGGGAAATTAATCGATGAGTTACGGGGGCTAATAACTATCCAGAAGGGAACCAATCAAATCACGCATTTGCTTCTATCCATGGGTAGCCACCTCCTGGGGTAGTCTATATTAGTGTCTTACCTTGTCTATGTTGGCGTGGCAATGTTACGTCATGAACACCTTCGAAGAATACAATCGTTTCACGGTTAGACTGGTCCCACATCGTGCACACGTGATGCCAGTTCTGGTCGGTAAGGTCGATACCAGGAAAACTGGAAAATCAAGTTAAAGCAAACGGAATGATCGTTATGAAGAGGAAGAGCAATCGCAAAGCATGAATATTGAAAGAAACTATAATACTGTGGTATTGAACAGAGTTACAGATTTGGTTGGCAGTATCCGCCGAACTTGAATCTTATGAGGCGTAATCAGATGATACAGGGCATGCGTGGTTGGCACTCTAAAGGAACTAAGTGAAAAGTGGACGCAGAGGCGCGCACGAAGTACATGATGAGAGTGCGGAGCGCGAATTGAAAGAGAGCGAAAACGTGAGCGCTCTGTTTGCCTCCCTCTTTGCCTGCGCACCCGATTCCCGCCTTTCCTCTCCCTTTAAAGCCTTACCACACAGGCTATATTAATCAGATCAAATCAAATTAAAGTGCGTTTGTTAACCTCATTGTCTATTGAAAAAAGATTAGTATATGATAACAAACTACAATGTCAAATTTCCAAATTAAAGTAGTAAAAATAAATAGAAGTAACATTGGCAGAGGATTTCGATGGCTTATAAATAAAGAGCAAGGCTATAGTAACTGATGTAACTGAATGGGCGAGGCAAAAGGGGGATTCGCTTAGTACACGGTTAAATTAATTATCTGATGGAAAAGTTATGCAGTGAAACAAACTTTGATGAAAGTGCTCAACCGAAAAAAATTTTTAAATTGTATATTAAAATAATTAATTGCATATTAAAATATTAATTATATAAATATTATTATTATTATTATTTTTATTATTATTTAAAAATTTTTAGTAATTGCATATTAAAATATGCTTTGAGCACTATCAAGGTGAGGAGAACGTTAATTTTTACCAGCAGAGATGAAAATTAAATGTGTTTTGTCCACAGTAAATTTGAGCGTTATCCCTTCGCTTCGCTTTGCTAACCCCCCCCCCCCCCGATCATTGATGCCCTCATCCCCATCAATTTTATATGGGAGTCTCCCCTCCCCCCTCCGCGGACAAAACTACGTTAACAACTCTGTTTATAAAACCAAACATTCTCATCAATTCAAGGTGTAGATTTACTTACGCAATAGCCTGATCATCCATGTAGATATCTATCGCTGATCCATTAGCATCCAAGAGATATGCTTTTTGGAACTTAGCGTTGGTGTACGACAGCAAGGTCATTGACTTTGAACCACCAGGATTATAAACGAGTTTCACCCAGAAACAAAACGAGAAAGACGTCATGTCTGGAATATCATCAGTGATTGCATAACCGCCGTAAGCCGAATATTGCGGAAAGTTAACATCGAACGGTTCTATGAAATGACAACAAAAAAAGTAAGTTTTTAAAAAGGCATGAGCTACTTCACTCCGCAAACTCATTGACAAGACTCCGCAAAGGAGGATCGGTCACTGTGGAACTTAAAAAATAACATTACGCGTGCATGGACTAGGTATTTGACATGGATTCAAAATTGTTTATGGTTTAAAAAGATATTAAACAATTTTTGCTTCTCCGCAGAAACAAATTGTTCTTCGCTATGATTGTGTGTGGGCATGGACAGGGGATATAGGAAAGCCGTTCTTTTCAGTACGAACACTGTTTTCTATTACATGGAATTAAAGTTCATTTAGTCCGAGTCAGAGTTTTGCAGTTAAAAATAACCCTACCCTGCTTCGACCACCAATAGGGACGTAAATTTTTTAAAAAGACGTTTTCATAGAATGAAATGAAGCGCCAGAGTATGGTTACTTTCTATGCCTCATGCCACTAGCGTGAGGTCAACACCACTCAACTTTGCCCCACCAAGTTAGGCCAAGTTAGTGACCGAGATATCTCTCGCTGGTATCGAAATCTTTCGTTAAGGACGATCACATAACTGTTAAGTACTAGGAACGTTGTTGCTTTGCGATGAAAAATCAATCATTTACGCGCCACTGACTGACAACAGTATTTAATTTGTGGCCTCTTGAAAACCGATTTCCGAAAAAGAACAGAATAATACACAGTCTTGTCTGATCCTTTACTGCCCGCGTTTGAGAAGTTTAACTGCTTTTGTAATTTAAACATTTTCTTCATCCTGTGCAGACTTTTTATGCTTTATACAAACTTTTTGACAACAAAAATTCATTGACACCACTGTTATTGTTAAAAAATTAAACTAACTGAGGGAGTTACAAAAAGAGAACTTACCCGAATCACTGACTGAAGCGGATCCTCCTGATTGCGCTGTAAGTGACTGGAAATTCGAACAAATCACCAAGAGGAAAATAAAACTGACCCGGATTGATGCCATGTGTAAGGTGCATCTTTCTTGGAGAACGCTTAACCTGAGTGACGTCATCAAACCGAACATGCTCAGGGGGCACGTGACCTATGCCTCCAATAAAACGATTAAAGAAAAACGAAATAAAACAAACAATAAGAAAAAGCAAATTAAAGAGAAAGAAAAAAAATATAAAATGGTCTTTAGTCTAGAGAAAGGGAATCCGTTATCCAGCCAAATATTGTTCACCACTTTAATTTTCTAATGGATTTTCTAATGGTAACTGAACAAGATAAAAGTTGATACTTTTATTTTGTAAGAAAAACCTTGACCAAACCGGCCATATAACTCTCGGCTGACGCATGTTAAGCATTGATCAATTTTTCATTATTCGAAGTTATGAATTCTACGTGTAAGAAAAACACAACGTTCTGAGATTGAAATAAGGTACAACAATGGAAATAATTATATAAATATAAAAATGTTCATACCTCGACCTTGTTCCAAGTTAATGATAATTCCGATCTGAAGAAGAATACAGCTCGTTGACAGATGTACACGTATTTTCCCTACATTATCTTGTTCTTAAGTACGTCCTTTATCGGCGTTAGAGAAAACAGGCTGAAATACTCCCCCAGTTTTGACACGAGCCAAGTACAGTCTTTCTCAAACCAATATTAAATAATTACTTCAGGTAGAGAAATATTAGTAAGTTCACTCTGAGAACAGTGTGTCGAATTTAATTGTAGTGAACGTGTTCATAAATTAAAACAGAGGAAAAATGAGCAAACGAAATGTCAACTTTGTCAACTAGGTGGAAAGAAGCCAACAGATATGTCTCCCAATGTACACACAGCTGCTCATTTATGATAATAATTAGCTTTCTATGAGTTGTACAAAAATAATTCTCATTTTGTTGTTTTGGTTAAACGTGCTTCGCGAAAATGCGAATCAATTATTCTACTTAGAGATATAACCTGAACAACCTAGAATAAGATACAAAGTAGGAACGTAACAGCAAAAAAGAAGGCTAAAAGCGAGATTATGCAGCTTGTAAAGAGCTGATAGAGATAATATAAATTTAAGCTTTGCTGTAGCTTTGATATGAAGGAAGACGCATCTTTAGATTATACCAAGGTGGCGGTACATTTGGCGCAAGGTGGAAAGTAAGTTTTAAGTTACAGAGCAGGGAAAACACGCAGCAAAGCCACGAGAAAGGAAACTACCTTCAACATGCCTCATCCCTCGGTAGCTTCACAAGGCCTCTCAAATTTTCCCTTCATTTCCAACGATACTGCAAGGTCTGCAATCTAGCCTTGCCTAAGTTTGTGGAATCAGCTAATTTTGAAAGTTGATAAGTGACACTTCAGTAGCAACATAATAAATTCTATTTTTTTAATTCCGTTAATTCGTTAACTCTGTATATGTACTTGGTTGCACTTACAAGTATTTGGCACAGCAGAGCTAAATGAAATTTTGAGAAAAAGAAAAAAATGTGGGTGATAGAATTTACTGAAAGAAACTATAAGCTATTGTAATTAGTCTCCACCTAGAATTAGCAAAACGAGCGTTTTACCTCCTGAAAATCACGAAGGCAGACGCGAATCACTGAAAGGGTAAACTCGCATGAAAGGCGCTAAGCGCCAAAAGTGTGAATTCGTGTGCGAGCAGGGTTAACTGAACGACAACAAATTATCACCTACAGTATACACGTGATTTAGAGATTCTTAGATCTTAACTATTACCAATAACAATTATTACAATTTAAAAATGATTATTTCATTTCTTGGCTCATCTTCTCTTGTGTAATGATCTAATGAATAAATTGCATTTTAAAACGGGGAGATTTGCTTGGACATCGTCGTACGTTTTGTTCACCCGCCAGACGACGTCCGAGAAAGAAGCAGCCTACACAAGCTGATTTTCCTTTTGTTTTTGGGGACAGGGAAGGAAATCAGTTTTAGGCATATATCAGCGAAGCCCAGCTTTCCGTTTTGCATGCGTAAACCTCGCGTTAAGTCAATAACTACAACAAAATTGAATAAAAAATGTATTGAGCAACAGCTCATGACTAAATCTATAATTTCAGCAATTTATGCACGATATTAAGAATTTTAAGGTGCCCGGGTATGGGATGATCCCAGCAAAAAATGTGTCGCAGGGACATACTCTATGCGCGAAGTTCATCAAGTCCAAAGTCCTGTTGTAGGGACAACATCGCTGCACTATTCTTGAGGCCACATTCACGAAGCTACATCCTTAGTATCGTTTCTGAACAATAGCCTATTGTTGGAATAACAATATAGACCATTGTTAAGAAACAAAGTTTAGGATACATCTTAACCAGGGAGGGCATCGTAATCTGGCCTCTGTAGCTGGAACACATAAACCAGGCTCCCTGTCGCTGCTACATGCCCTGCCTACATTATGTCGTGTGGGTATATGACCGCGCCCCCGTTATGTGCCCCCTTAGTGCGTACATAGCAAACAGTTTTATGGCAGCTGCACATTCCTGCAACATGCCTCCTCGTGTTTCCCACATCCTAACTAAATTCTACATAACAATAGACCCTTCTCCAAAATGGCGGCCGAAAATTCCAATAAGTTAAAATTAAAAACCTCAGCATTAGAAAGAGCACGTTTACTTTAGTAACCCTGCAAAGTTTCAGCATATCAGGTGTAACATTAGCTGAGAACATATCAGTTGAAAAATGAAAAATTTACAGATGTTTGTATGACTGGGGGTATGACGTATACCCCCAGTCATACGAACGCCTGTAAATTTGTCAAATTTCATCTTACATTTCCTAAGCTGATATAACACCTTATATGCTGAAACGTTGCAAGATTACTAAAGTAAAGGTTCCCTTTCCAGTGCTGGTATCAGTTTTTCATTCAGTTCAATTTTAACTCTTTCAAGTCTGTTGCCGCCATTTTGGAGAAGGGTCTATTCACTAAGACGCTAAACCAACTTTAAGGTATTTTCGATCGCGTTTGGATTAGATTTTTGCTACACGGCAAATTGTCATGAGAAGGTCCTTTATAAAGATGCTTGGTTGTCGGAAGACCGTGAAGTGACCAAATTCGTTGTTTCTTTCTCCTGGTGTCTTTCTTTAAGTGGGAAATCTACAATGTAGGAAGTACTTGCTCTATCTGTTATAAACGTTACACAACATCTTCAATACACCATTTCATAGTGCATATCATTCCCGTTGCCTGTGCCAATGAGATCATCTGGAAACTCTTTTGCTGTAGCGCTGTTTAGTTGACAAAAGTACTTGCCATCCGGCCGTTCACGTAAGTTAAATGATTGACAGCGGCAATTTCGGAGGCAGTATGACGTGCAGGCAAACTCGTCCCGAACTATATAATGGGTAATTTTGTGTCCCATCAGCCTCGAGTTCGCTTGAGTTGTGAACATTGCATCTGCGTCTGGAAAGAAGACACCTTTTTTAAATCATTCATTTCTCTAAAGCAACTTTAAAGCTATTTGAACCCTTTAAGCCCTAGCAGTTATCAGTGTCAAATTTCTCTTTTTAATATCAATGCTCAGTTCAAGCCTGAACTCATGAGAATTAAGGATATCATCACACAAGGTGAATTTTCTTGATATTATGATAACTTCTTCCCAGTACTTTTTAAAAAAAGTATGGGGACAAGATAGGACAAGACAAGAGAGGATGCCTCTCTTGGCTAAGACATTTCACATGAGAAGTGGTTCTGGAACGCGGAGCGACAAAATTAAACGTCTGAGTTGGTTATGGACGAGACACGTAGTAATTACTCAGTTATTTTCGTTTGATCGTCAAGAGAAAATTGGAAGACCTTTGGAGAGTCCGTTATACTTACACGAACCACTGCACGCCGAGGATCGGGTCGTCATGGTGGCGCCATTCCTTAGCATGGGTCCGATCATGTGTGCACACCAGTATAACACGTTTCCTCTGTTTAGGTCGCATGCGCGGTAAACGTTCTGTACTTCATCTCTAGTTAGGTATCTATTCCAGATGTTCAGGTTACTCAAGCTTCCATTCAAGTGGTTAGAGAACACACCTTGCTGTTTGTCCAACAGGGCACCGATTACCAAAGAACCCCCTCCTTTGAGCACTTTTTCTGAGTAACAAAATAAAAGGATTCTATAGCGTTCATTTCTGTTTTTCTCTGTCGGTTTTTTTCTTTTTGTTTTTCTTGGTTACGAGTTCGTGAGGAACTCCACTTCCCCGTGGAGACTATACAGTTATGAAAGCTAGCTGCCTTTACTCGATTTTATTGCTCGGTGATTGGATTAAAAAGTAAAGGTCTAAATGACTTTCTTTCCTTGGTTTTGTTTTTACTCGTCCAAAAAATCGGGTGAAGGACATGAAATCGGACGACGGTTACCATTTCATAACAGTCATCGGATCTTGCACCACGTGACACGTTTCATCCAATAAAACTGCGGGGAAATTAATCGATGAGTTACGGGGGCTAATAACTATCCAGAAGGGAACCAATCAAATCAGGCATTTGCTTCTATCCATGGGTAGCCACCTCCTGGGGTAGTCTACATTAGTGTCTTACCTTGTCTATGTTGACGTGCCAATGTTTCGGCATGAACACCTTCGAAGTATACAATCGTTTCACGGTTAGACTGGTCCCAAATCGTGCACACGTGATGCCAGTTCTGGTCCGTAAGGTCGATAGCAGGAAAACTGGAAAATCAAGTTAAAGCAAACGGAATGATCGTTATGAAGAGGACGAGCAATCGCGAAGCTTGAATATTGAAAGAAATTGTAATACTGTAGTATTGAAACAAAACGAAATCGGTACAGGCGCAAACCCATTTATATTTACGAAATGAGTCTGGTCAAATTTAAAGATTTTAACTTGTTCATTTGAAACCATGAACGTCCACACGTCCGGCAGAGTGCAATACTCTACTCTACTCTCAGAGATCAGGTAGTAGAGTATTGCACAGTTTCTGAAGTGTGTTTAGTAACCTCATTGCCTATTAAGAAAAGATTAGTATCTGATCACAAACTACAATGTTCCAAATTAAAGTAAAATAAATAGAAGTAACGTAAGCAGAGGCTTTCGATTGTTTATAAATAAAAAGCAAGGCTATAGTAACTGATGTAACTGAATGGGCGAGGCAAAAGGGGGGAGTCCCTTAGTATACGGTTAAATTAATTATCTGATGTAAAACTGATACAGTGAAACAAATTTTGATGAAAGGGCTCAACCGAAAACAATTTTAAAATAGCTCTGAGCACTATCAAGGTGAGGAGAAGGTTAATTTTTATGAGGAGTGTTGAAAACTAAATGTTATTTGTGCACCGTAAATTTGAGCGTTAGCCCTTCGCTCCAAATTACTTTCCCCTCCCCCCCCCCCCGCACCGGGTGGAGGGGGGCTCCTATATAAAAGTGACGGGCAGGGTGATCGTCGAATATTTCAACTCCTAAAAGGTACGACGATCATCCCCATCACTGTTATATGGGAGTTCCCCATCCCCCGCCAACAAAACTACCTTAACAACTCTGTTTCAAACCAAGCATTCCCATCAATTCAAGGTGAAGATTTACGTACACAATAGGCTCATCATCCATGTAGATATCTATCGCCGATCCATACGTTTCCAAGAGATACGCTTTTTGGAACTTAGAGTTGGTGTACGACAGCAAGGCCATTGACTTTGAACCAACAGCATTATGAAAGAGTTTCACCCAGAAACAAAACGAGAAAGACGTCATGTCTGGAATATCATCAGTGATAGCATAACCGCCGCCAGACGAAGGTTGCGGAAAGTTAACATCGAACGGTTCTATGAAATGACAACAAAAAAACGAAGTTTTTAAAAAAAGCATTAGCTACCGCAATCCGCAAACTCATTAACAAGACTCCGCAAAGGAGGATCGGTCACTGTGGAACTTAAAAAATATTAACATTACCCATGCGTGGACTCGATATTTGACATGGATTCAAAATTGTTTATGGTTAAAAATGATATTTAACATTTTTTGCTTCCCCGCAGAAACAAATAAGTTCTTCGCTATTATTGTCTGTGCGCATGGACGGGACATTCGTAACAATAGCAAACATGATGTACGTCGTAACTCATTAGCGATCTACATCATCATTGCTAAATCTGTAAAGACATCACGCCAACTATAAAATAATTTTGAAAACAAGGTTGGTTCTTTCTTTGACGGTTTTTGAAGGGAAAGGACTTTCACACTGCCGTGCCAAGTATAAAATTGACGTTTACAAGAATTTGGTGATGTCAAAAGAGGAAAGCCGTTCCTTCACGAGTCCGTACGAACGCTGTTCTCCATTACAGGGAATTAAGGTTCATTTGGTCCGAGTCAGAGTTTTGCAGTTAAAAATAACCCTCAGGAGTGCACAACGAACCCTACCCTACCCTGCTTCGATCACCAATACGGACGTAAAAGTCGTTTTCAAAGAATGAAACGAAGAGCCAGCGGATGGCTACTTTCTATGCCTCATGCCACTAGCGTGAGGTCAACACCACACAACTTTGCCCCACCAACTAAGGCCAAGTTAGTGATCGAGATATCTCCCGCTGGCATCGGAATCTTGGGCTAAGGACGATCACATAACTGTTATTATAACTACTAGGACGTTGTTGATAAGTTTGCGATGAAAAAATCAATCATTTACGCGCCACTAACTGGACCTAACTGACAACGCTATTTAGTTTGTGGCCTCTTGAAAACCGATCTCCGAAAAAGAACTGAATAATACAGACAGTCTTGTCTAATCATTTTCTGCCCGCGTTTGAGAAGTTCAAGTGCTTTTGTAAGTTAAACATTTTCTTGGTCTTTTGCAGACTTTTCATGCTCTGTACAAACTCGTCAGTAACTACAAAAATTCATTGACACCACTGTTATTGTTGAAAAATTAAACTAACTGGGGGAGTTACAAAAAGAGAACCTACCCGAATCACTGACTAAAGCGGATCCTCCTGATTGCACTGTAAGTGACGGAAGATTCCAACAAATCACCAAGAGGAAAATAAAACTGACTCGGACTGATGCCATGTGTAAGGTGCATCTTTCTTGGAGAACGCTTAACCTGAGTGACGTCATCAAACCGAACATGCTCAGGGGGCACGTGACCTATGCCTCTAATCAAAACGATAAAGGAAAAACGAGATAAAACAAACAATATAAAAAAAGCAAATTAAAGAGAAAGAAAAAAAATAAAATGCTCTTTAGTCTAAAGAAAGGGAATCCTTTATCCAGCCAAATATTGTTCACCACTTTTCTAGTGGTAACTGAACAAAATAAAAGTTAATATCTTTATTTTGCAAAAAAATCCTTGGCCAAACCGGCCTTGCGCTTACATATGATCAATTTTACGCTATACAAAGTTATGAATACTACGTTTTAGAAGAACGCAACGTTGTTTTGTCATTATATGAGACTGAAATAAGGCACAACCGTGGAAATAATTATATAAATATAAAAAGTTTATACCTTGTCGTGTTCCGAGTTAACGATAATTCCGATCTGAAGAAGAATACAGCTCGTTGACAGAAATACAATGTATTTCCCCTACATTATCGTCCTCTTTGCGGCATTAGAAGAATACAGGCTGAAATACTTCCCCAGTTTTGACAGGAGCCAAGTACAGTCTTTCTCAAACCAATATTAAATAATTACTTCAGGTGGAGAAATATTAGTAAGTTCACTCTGTGAACAGTTTGTCGAATTTAATTAAGCGTGGCCGTAGATAAATTAAAACCGAGGAAAAATGAGCAAACGAAATGTCAACTTTGTTAATATGTAGGAGGAAAGAAATCAACAGATATGTCTTGCAATGTACACACAGCTGCTCATTTATGATAATAACTAGCGTTCTATGAGTTGTACAAAAATCATTCTCATTTTGTTGTTTTGGTTAAACATGCTTCGCGAAAATGCTAATAATAACCTGAACAGTGAACACGCGTGGCAATCCTGAATCCATAAACTGAAGCGATGGATCTTCGAGCCCCTCCAGTAATATAATTGACGAGCGTCTATGTCTTGTCCCCATTTCGAGTTAAGTAAACAACGACAAAAAAAGTTCAGTGTGATTATTAAAAGTTAAATTAACGTTTGGCACTGAAAATAGTTTTTTTTACGCGACATGAACAAACCAGAAAACAATACGTAAGTTTGTGATATAAATTCATGGCATTGAGTTAAACAAAAACCGTCTTGTCATTGTTCAGCAATAAAGGTGGTAAGGAAAACGCCACTATCCAAACAAGAATATAATTACATAGTCTCTGAATTGCTTGTGCAAGAGAACATTTTGACTCATTTTTATGACCATTTATTCGAGCAAAAACAATCAATGGAAATAGCTAGATACTGGAAATGAGCCTAACTTATTATAATCTAAACTGAGTCTTACAGGATTACTGATCATTACTGATAAGTGATCATGTCATTTGTCAACTCCCTATTGTCCAATGGTCCAATTTGTTCTGAGAAAAGATAACTTCATGATAAGTATGCATACAGACGATAAAATACCGGAATCAAAGAAATGGAGTAGATTTTCTTACGCCAGATTGCGCTCGACTTACTCATTTTGTGAGGTTACTTGCTCAATGTTGATGATTCGAGAACGTTCCCAGGATGGGGGGAGGGGGAAATAAGTACTCCATACGGTGGGGATACAGAATACAGGGGAAGGGGGTCCACCCGAAAGGGGTAAATTTTTTTTCTTTTTCATTCTCCAAGTATGCGAAAGGCGGGGGAGGGATACACTGTAAACCGAAGGGGGAAATTGTTTGTTTTACGTGCATGAAAGGGGTACAATTTAAGTCAAAGTTGGTATGTGAAAGGACAAGGGATTAACCTTCCGAGCGGAGCCTTCCCGTACGGAACTTTTCTGAGCCGCCCGGGATGGAAATGGGAATTATTTTTGCCGTCTTGTTGCAACTGTGCTGGGCATTACTGACTTAAAAAAAACACTGCTCTGAATCCCAAAATCACACGAAAGAGCTCAGTACATAGCGCTTTCTTTTGAACAGATACACTCTAGTTTTATATAAGACCGTCTAAATTTGCATGGGGCTGAGACTGAACGTTATTTTTTTCTGTCAATTAAGTTATCTGTTATTAGTATTTCAATAAATCGGCTATGCGGACGTGACCAAGATACCTGGCGATATGCGCCGTAATGTGGTGTCAATGTTAATGTTAAAATGTGTCCCTTTATCACTGGGGTTAATTGGACTGTATAGACTGAAGTTTTACATGCATTATTTTATCCGTATTTATACTGTTCATTTTAAAAACATTTGGTCGAAATAAAAATGCTCTAATAAGTAACTCTCAGCCTCGGTAATGTTCTTAGTATGTTCTTAAATTAAGTTAATCTCAGCCTCAACGTTCTTAGAAAAAAGGCTCCTAAAACATCAACAAAAAAAAAATTAATAAATAAAGTGTAGCAGCTAGAAAACGAAATTTCATCCACCAGTAGATCGCTGCTGTCACTGTCAACCACCACTCATGTCATACAGTGACAGCAGGATCTACTAGTGGATAAAATTTCATTTTCAAAACAATATCTTGTATTTACTTTCGGTTAATACGCAGGTGTGAAATTCTCAGGTGAATGTCAGGCACTGTTTGTTTAATGGTCACGTTCCCTGCCCGGAACGAAATGTAAATTTTACAAACAGACCCTTAGACACCAATTCCATGTTTTCTTTTGGCTACTTTTCAATATTTAGCAGTAATAATAAAATATATTATTCATTGTTTGATTTTGTGTCATGGATTATTGTATAAAGTCACTCTAAACAACCACATTTACAAGTTGTTGGGTTAACCCTTGCCAAATGAGAATCAGTATGCAATAACAATAATTAAGATACCTACACTAAAACTTTGCCACCGATGTATGAAATGCCCTAGACATTACTCTAAGAGAGACACCCACCATACATGTAGTTGCATTTAGGTGTGGCTTGCCCAAAGCCAAATTTAATTCATACTTTGAACTATTTCCAGTATATATTTATCATAAATTTTAGCATGTAATTAATCTAACTTTATCTCCTTTCTTTATTTATTCTTATCTATTGATAGTCACTTTATTTTTAGTGAAGGTGTTACAGTCGAGCCTCCCATAAGTGCACACCCTTGGGACCCAGAAAAAGTGCTCGCTTAAGAGAGGTGTCCGCTTATGGGAGGTTAAAAATGTAGTGATTGACAAGTATGTAGCTAAGAACATGACCAAGTGTCCGCTTATGAGAGGTGTCCACCTATGAGAGGTGTCTGTTAGTGGAGGTTTGACTGTACTTAGGTCTTAATTGAGTACCTTTCTGTAAATGATTTTGCTATGTAGGCTTCCCCTTTAAAGATTTATTGTTAGCACTTGCCAAATGAGAATCAGTGCACAAAAATAATATTAAGATACCTCCAAAGAACAACAACAGTAAGAACTACAAAGAAACAAACAAAGAGCAGTTACAAACAGCTAGTGGTTTCAACTCCACCAGCCTACATGTATGTGGTCCTTGAAGAAGGAATGTTATGGTTTAAATAGTCTGGGAAGAAGTCAGCCCACTCTACCTCCCTCCCATACGTTGACCTTTCTACACCTACAGGTATAATTTAATATCGTGAATGCCAAATTTACTTATTTCACATACAGTATCACTGTATGTGAAATAAGGAGTATGAATGCATGAGTGGGGTACACATTCCATTTTATTACAGTTTTAAATCACCCCTCCCCCCCCCCCTCCCACAAAGAGACAGAAAAAATTAAAGTTAGTGGTTGGCAAAATAGTCATCATCTAGCTCCTTTAATTTTGTCCATCATTGCCTCCTTTAATTCAGAAGGTTTAAAGACTCCATATTCTGTGATAATGCCTCCTGTAATTAGCTCTGCTGGTGTGATGTCAAAACCTGGATTCCAGCAACCAATCCCATGAGCTGCAATTTGCACATCACCAACTGTAGTCAGCTCGTGATGAGGCCTTTCTTCAATCTCAATTTGGTGGCCACTCTCAAGATTGAGGTCTATGCTGGTAGAGGGTGACGCGACGTAAAAAGGAACCATATGGTATTTGGCTGAAAACAAGGAAAGGATCTATTGATGTTCAAGGCAATAACACAACTAAATTTGACAACCAAAGATGTAGACTTGATGATCACAGCTTAACTGCTGGTATTAACAAATGCAGACTGACCAGTTTCATTACATTGAGAAAAGATTTAAAAGTCTTGCGTTCTACCAAAAAGTGTGACTTTCTTTCAAACTCAGAAACAGGTGCAGGTAAAACCTTACATGTCATCAAAACTGGACTGAGGTGAACAAAAAAGGGACCTTATGACACCATTAACATGCCAATCTTGAGCTACTGTGTACGGTCAGTTTAAGATAGTTGAACCACACGGACTCCTCAGAATGTGCAGTTTCAGAAAATATCCATACTCCCCTCCACAGAAAGGTGTTTGTTTTGCACATCCCCGCTCCCCATAGGAAATTCCAGTTTAGCTTCATACTTAGCTTCTAAAATTTTGACTTTCAAGATCCCCCTCCCGCTTGGAATTTCCGATGACCTTCCATGGGGTGGGTACGGATTTTTTCTAAAACTGCACAGTACACTTGTACATGTGTTCAACAACTTTGAAAAATTCAGTACACTTTTCAATCACTGAAAAATCCCACAGGCACCATTAACACAGTCATCATTACGTACCACACAATGATTGTACCTACCAGCTATAGCTATTTGATAAGTACCAATCTTGTTTGCTGTGTCACCGTTAGCAACCACTCTGTCAGCACCAACAACAACTGCATGTATCCCTTTTGTTTTCATAAGCAATGACACCATGGAATCTGCAACTAAAGTTGATGGAATCTTCTCATAAACCAGTTCATAAGCTGTAAGCCTCGAGCCTTGATTGTAAGGCCTTGTTTCAGTGCAGAACACGTGATCAATACAGCCTTTCTCGTACAAGCTTCTGATGACACCTAAAGCAGTCCCGTAGCCCGCTGTTGCAAGAGAGCCAGTGTTGCAATGAGTGAGTACCTTCAGCTTGTCGGCATTTGTCTGCTGTACCATGTGTTCGGCTCCATACCGTCCAACAGTTTGGTTATCTCTTACATCTTTCGCCAACATCCCTTCTATTTCCTGAACAACTTTCTTCTTTATATCTTCAGTGTCTTTTGTTACTGAGGACAAATGCGTAACAAGTGATATTAGTTCCCTTGCAGTGTCTGATATATTCACAGCTGTTGGTCTTGCTGTTGTAAGATATTCCATCTTCTCTGTAACAAACTGTACAAGTTCCTCCACTGAGCTGAATGACCTTGGCAGCATCTCTACTATCAAACTCAGGGAACCGACAATAGCAATGGCAGGCGCACCACGCACCTGGAACAAAAATGCAATGTCATAAACACCATTCAAACTATCTTGAGGTGTATAATACGATAAAAATTTTGATACACCCAATTGAAAAAATGTTGTCCCGTGCAAAGTGTGAACCATACAACCTGGAGGAATTATGGGGTGATCTTATACATATAATGCGCATGTTTTGTGTTGTTCTCTTGTCCATATTTCTCAAAGCTTAAAATCAGCATGTGCTGTTATTTTCTAGCAAGAAGAATGCAAATAGGCTCATACAGGTAGGTCAAAGGTCCTGACACCCTTGCCTTACAGGGTGCTTGAGTGTTCCAGATAACTTTCAAAATCAGAGAGTCAAGGAATAATTTTGAGGGGTCAATAGCTGTGGTTCTCTCTTAATCTCCTTAAGTCTATACCATTCATTTTGTCGGGTCAGGAAGCCAGGCTTGTCAGGTTTTTGACCTGAGACCCCTCTTTTATCTGAAACAATGGTGCTTACATGGATAATGGTTGGACGTCTATTCTGGTAAATGGCATCTAAAAACTTGAAACATGTACATCACAATTTACAAATGTACATAAACTGGTTTTATGAGTTGACATAGGAATTAGTTTTCAGACCGGGGGGTATAAATCTCTCTGTCTGGTATGGCTACTGGGGTGAACTTACTTTGGTATGACTTACTATAAAATTTTAGTAATAGACCAGTACCATGTAATTTATGTTCACTATATACATGCAGAAATGCAAGAGGGGGATGGAATGAACTCATGATAATAGCTAAATGTGAAAAGTGATCTGCTATCATGTAAGCATCCCTTTAATTGTTGGGAGGTTCAAGCACAAAGTAATTCCATTAATTTCTCATTTTGCTGTTAACCAGCTAATTTACCTGTAATGTATCAACACATAAAGTTAAACCTCCATTTGTTTAAAATAGTTTATTTCATCACACTTCAAAAATTGACAATAAGCACTCATCAGTTACGAGTAAAATGAGACAAATAATTTACGCATTAATAAATTTTATTTTAAACAAGTCAATCATCCCAAGACCAACTATATTTCAATGGTAGTCAAATAACATTATAAAAGGAAACAATCCAGTACTCTAACAGTGATACGAAAGTGCTCAAGCGGTTGTTATCAAGCTGCATGTCTGATGGTATACTGTATACCATACACCAAGATAGCAGTATGGTACTGTTACATGTATACAGCTGATTCGACAAAGGTTGTCTAAAAAAAGCATAAAAGCGTACGCGACAATGCCGAAAGGTTGTCTGGGAAATACCCAATAAATTTCAATAAAAGCTCAGAATCCATAATGCCTCGACCGTACAGCGAAGACTTGAGATGGCGGGCAATATGGATGAAAGAGTTTCTAGGATACAGCGTTGACGAGGTAGCGGCTGCTTTGTACATGTCGCCAAAAACCATTCTTCGCTACGTATCAAAATGCCTGAATTCTGGAGAAGTGAAAGCAGAGACTTTGGGACGACCGATGAATAGTTTTCTTATGCATCCGCACGTGGAGTTTGTAATAATGGAAGCGGTACTTGACCACCCGGAAAAAACCCTCTCAGAAATTGCCCAGAATGTCTACGAACAGACAGGGTCAGAACGTGCTCTTTCGAGCATATTGCTGTATTTAAAACGGAACCGTTTTAGCCGAAAAAAGGTTTGTCACATATTTTTTGTCAGTGCTATATTTTGATTTTTCCCTGCTTATGTAAATTTAAGAAAAAACATGTTATTGTTATTATTTTTATTATTATAATCACTCATTGTTTTTTTAAAAGCTAATAACCATTCATTGGTTTTAAAAGCTCACAGCAAGTGCCCTTCAAAGATCTGAAGCAGACAGAGTACTTTTCAGGTCTAATGTTTGTCTCCTGGATCCTGAGATGTTGGTGTTCTTGGATGAAAGCGGATTTGTATGTGTTTGTTTGCTGTCTGACACAGCATTTCGTTCTCTCTTTTACTATTACTTAGCCCTGATCGTTTAGTGGTCTCACTTTTTTTTATTTCATCAGGACAAAAGACTTAAACGTACATATGGATATAGCCCGATCGGCAAAAGAGCTGCACTGAAACGTATGGCGCAGAACTGGGGACCGCGCATAACTGCCATTCCTATTATTTGTACAGAAGGAATGATTGATCTTGGTGTTTTTCAGGGGAACGTCAATGGGGCAACATTTGAAGACTTTTTGGATGAAAAGCTATGCCCCAACTTGCTTCCATTTAATGGAATCAACCCGCGATCAGTGGTCATAATGGGTACGATAGAATCTTTGGCAGCATTAGGACTTTTATCGAATTGTAAAATAATTGTTTCCACCCTTGTCCAAATTCTCTATTAAAAACATCATTGTAAAAAGCCCTCTCTCATGAATTCATTTCTTCCCTTATTTCTTATTTGTCTGTTAGATAACGCGGCCATCCACCACACGCAAGCAGCGATTGACGCAATCAATGCAACGGGAGCAGTTGTTGTTTTTCTTCCCCCCTACAGTCCTGATTTTATGCCGTGTGAGGAACTCTTTGGACAAGTAAAGAGCTGGATCAGGGAAAACGATGTGGCCTGGCAATTTTGCATGGATCCAGAACTTATGGTTGAAGAAGCGTTTCTTCAAGTCACGGATGAAGAAATCAGAAACTATATTCGGCATACAGAGTATTTTTAATGACTTTTGTTTGCAACAGTTACTATTCATGTAAATTATGAATTTGGTTTTAATTACAAAGAACTCAGTTCTGCCAACAGCTTGTCCTTCTGTGAAGCGAACTCATTTTCGTCAAGAACACCATTGTCGTTCAAAATCTTAAGGTCCTTCAGCTGCTGAAGGATTGCACTACGGATACGTGTCTAAACCAAAAAGAAATCAGCTGATTAATTAAAACTGAATACATGAAGACATAAAAAATCCACCTGTAGGATAAATGTTAAGGCTTAAAGGTTCTTACCTTTTTTTCAACGTCCGTAGAATTCCCAGTGAATTCATTGTTGGATGGTTGAGTGTGATTGACCAAACATCTCGCCTTCCCAGTAAAAAATGGGACGTCTGGAGGGTTGTCTTCGTTGTCGTGGGTTCCGTTTACCTGAAACAAAAAAACAATACTAATACCTGCATTTTAATAGCCACATTAATGAGCTCCAGGCGTTATGAGCAGCAGTTAATATATTGTTGTTTGCTTCAAAATTTGTAAAATAGTATGTACAGTAGGTATCAAGCAATATTTTCAGGAAAATCAGAGATAAATGATGCGGAGGAAAGAAATATAACATTCTACTTGCTTCCCGATTATTAAACGCTTTGATCAGTGCACGATAAAGCGTGCGTTACTCCACGTGCAATTCATGCTTTTTTGTACGTTTGTCCAAAATTTATATGAGTAGTTACCAAATTTCTTCAACTCCTACTTTAAAAGATAATATTCAAACAAGGTTACAAAAATGTTGTATTCTAATGATGAGAATTAAATATGCCTTAGCTGACTGGAAATGATCCGCGGGAAATTTAAATTTTCCTCACCATCATTCGCGCCCAGCAACGTAACTTGAATTCTGGAAGCTTGTGTTTTTTTCGCAGTCTCGACAAGCAAGCGTCATAGCTACTCTCTCCTCTTTCGTCATCATCTTCTTCACTTCCACTCACCGCAGTACTGCAGCTGGGCTTAACTAAGTTTAGTAAATGATAACGGACAGTGAAAAAAATAAGAACATGCAGTTGACCTTCAAGTGAGGCAGAACGCGCCTTGTTTTATAGCGTTTGTAAACAATACCTTTCCTCTTTTTTCCTGGAAGAACTTTTGGAGGGTCTTTATGTGGGTCCACCCACAAGGTTATGATGCCGTTTTTTGCCAAGGATAACGCCTCAGCAAGCTGGATCTCCGATGATATGGAGTACTTTTTCTTTCCGTCGGCGTAGTACCCAATTTGGAATGTTGTGTCTGACGCGGGAGCGATTTCCCCTCTGCAGTTCTCGAGGAGGTATTGCTTTAAAGTGAACACATTCTCACATAAGGGCACGCCCTTTACTGAATAGGTGTCGTACCTACTCTTGTTTGTTTCCTTTAACACGCGCAGACAAATATTCATAGTTCCGCCTTCCATCGCGCTGAAAACTCGTGAACTTGACGATGAAACAGTAAACTACCCCAACCCATAATGCCTTTCGGTATTGTCGCGTACGCTTTTATGCTTTTTTTAGACAACCTTTGTTGAATCAGCTGTATATGGGGCTATGTCAACCTCAATTGATCAAGTTGTTGAGAATACAAAATTGATTTGTAATGGGAAAGCTTTTGGTGTCTCTTACGGAATCTTCATCAACTGGCCTGGCACTGGCTCATCACTTGATGAAGTTCTGTGAGGGTATTGATCCTGATCGGGTAACTGTTTTTAATTTGATCAACAAAAGGTATTAGGATCAAGTAATAACATCTTTGTTAATTGTAATAACAATAATTGAATTACAATGTTGATTGTCACTTTACTGATGTGCATAAATTATGGACAACAAATTTACTATTTACAAAATGATCAGCATTAGTTGAAAACAAGATCAGCAAGAAACTTTTCTTCATCTTCTGTAAGTTCCTTGTAGCTTTGTTTTAAATCCACTGGCTGATCTACATAAACCTGCCTATCCTTGTTTTCAGTGTCTCTTTCACTTGCTAACATCAAATATATTTATTGTTGCACACATTTTTCCTTCTTGGGATGTAAGGTTCAAAATCAGCTGCCTTTGACCTAAGTGCAACTAGAGATCATTTGTGCTTTGGAACTGAACTAGAAAGGCTCTGCTTTTTGTCCATCTTAAAGAATGACTGCTCAGGCTTGGATGTTTTGACGTTAATGCATTTGAGCACCGGTATTTTTTTTCTTTGCAAATGAGGAGTATTTTTAACACGAGCTTTGCCTTTCCTTGATTCACCATGTCTTAAATTTTGTCCATTATCTGAAGAATACTGTAGCCTTGGGAAGCTTGGTTCTGCAGAAAAAGATTTTTCTTCAGTTATCTTCTGTACAAAAAATGTGGAAATTTCTCCAGAATCAAACGGATACATACAATTTTTGCTGCTGCAGAGCAAAAGAGCTTCCTTGAAGTTGACATGGAACTGTACAAGCTTGCTTGTGATCCCTTGCTTTGCACATGAATCACAAAATTTGTGGCAGTTTTCGGTTGCATGCCTATATGAATTTAAATCCATATAGCAGCTGCAGTTCACAAGAATATAATAATTACTAACTCTCGTGATGAAAGAGTACAACAAATAAAGATATCTAAAGCCAAACCAACTAGGAATGAACAATAAACGTTCGTGAACGTACCTGAAACTTATGAAACGTTACCAAAACGTACCAATGCTAACGTCAGCAAAACCTTAGACACGTGGCCAATTATCCAACAAGATAAACAATAACATTGAATGGTTCAATGTGAATATCTCTCTGTTGCCCAACTGCAGTACAACTATATGCACACTAGACCCTAGATCTACAGTTCATTTTTCAGCACCCGGCAGTTCACATTGACTTCTATTTGTGCACGGAGAACTTTGTGGTTTCATTTACTCTAGTCCTTTAGATGTATGGGCATATAACTTAAGTTTATCCCGGCATAGTAAATCGAACCCAGTTTATGTACATGACTCATGCGCCAGCATCTCTCAAGCTCACGTCTTAAGCAGTTATTTTACGTCTCCAGATTAGAAAAGGAAAACCACAAAGAGAAAAAAATGGCTTTAAAAAGCATACCATATTTCAGGCCAAAAAACTACATTAAATCATCCTTTTTAAACCCAAAAGCTTACGTTTTACTACCACAAGTAACAAGTAATAAGTAACCACACTGTACCTTCATGGATCGAATCGCTTTCCAACCGTCTTCAACGCATCTAATTTCCTCGTAAACGGACTCATGAGGAAGGAGAAGTTGGTTCAATATCTCGAGATGGCCACGGTCATATTTAATAGCCAAAAGAGACATTTTTTAGCTGAAAAAGTTGGACGACCGAGGGTGTTAGCGACGGAAGCCCCAATGCCCAGTTCCAATCCCTTTCTTTGCCTCGTTTTGATGACCTCATTCAGTCACCCCTCCCTAGATGACCATATTCGTTCAGTCACCCCTCCCTAGTGAAGTTTATGCGCGCGTAATGCAAGCGCAAAGAAAAAGAAGAAAAAAGCTTTTTCTTGGGCTTTTGTTTGCACCTGAGTTTTGGATGTTCACGCGCACTTGCACTTGCATTTGCGCTTGCACTACTACTTGCTGTCAGCCAGCTATTGAAGCGGCCTAATCAGTGTTTTTTTTTTTGTTTTTGTTTTAGGAATTACGCGTCGTGGACGCACGGCGGTTTACATACAGCTGGCTGTAGTAAAGCCAAAGAAATCTCTCACAACCGGAGAAAAACCAATCACATTTCGAAGAAAGTACATTCAAATGTAAGCTTTCCACACTTAAGAATTGGTTCATGCTTAGCGTGCGTATATCGAGTTATGGATGCACGCGGGAAGTTTGGAGAGCACGAGAGAAGCGTAAGAGGCGTAGTTGAGAGCAACTCTAGCTTCTTGAGTGCTCTCCAACCTTTCCAAGTGCATCCATAACTCGACATACGCACAGCTAAAATTATGAGCCAATTCTTTTATAACATAGTGACAACAAAGTATCGAAAAGTGGTACGCGGAAAAAAAGGTTGTATTTGTGATTGATTACAAAATTCTCTCAATGCGCTGTACCGAAAAACAAAGGTTCTTATCAGCTTCACAAACACGCCACAAGGGTATAGTCTGAACGAGAAATTTTTATCTGAAATTGTCAATGAAAATTTGCTTCTTTTAATTAGTTTGTACAAACTAAAACTATTTTATGAACGCACGGCCGTGCGTGTGTTGAGAAATGTACCATGATGAAGCCAATAGGAATTAGATAGGGAAGCACGTGCACAATGTTACAACAACAACAACAACAACAAGCTTCATTACCAAAGTTAAACTTAAACTTGTTATAAAGTCGTTTTGAGGGGAGTGGCGAGGGTGATATGACATCCATAAAAGCGACTGCGTGGGAGGCTAATTCAAGCGGTGCTACGCGCGGAAAATTACCTGTGAGGCAATGACTAGATTGGAGAAGCGTGGAGGGTAAATTTTCCTCAGATGGTTATACATCATATGTGGGTTAAGTTTGTTGTTGGTTCTCGTCTGTTCTCCGAGAGGTTTTTCTCCGGGTACTCTGGTTTTCCCCTCTCCTCAAAAACCAACACTCCTAAATTCCAATTCACCGGGTTGGAAAGTGTCCCCAATTAGTGCTCTGTGCTTAAGACATTGACACTTAAACAAAGGAATTTATTATTTATTTATTATTATTTATTGCTTTTATAGTGAAATGATCCTTGTGAACCATGGTTTAGAGAATTTCGCTTAAGGACGCGAGAAGAAATTGGCACGGTATTTATCCTGCCGACTACGCCATGTTATGTTGGGTTCACTAGACCATGTGGTCCTTCGCTCGTCCCCAGTCCCTTAACAGACAATACCACAGACGGTGCCTCCTTTTGCAACTGCGCATATGTTCTGCGCATTTTGCTTCAATTCGGGGGAAAAATCGTACATTGTTTTGCATTTTAAAAGCTTTTTATAATTACAAGTGTTGTTTAAATGCATGGTTAACCTCATTTTTCTTTTTGGATTCTAATATATAGCATAATAGCATTTCCCTCATCATTCGTGATCATAGACATTTAAAAATACCAGCGTTCTTAGGTCTGCGGTTACGCTGCGCTCGCCGGTCTCGAAAAAAGGCGATTACGTGAAATTTGACATAAAAATCCGACACTCCAACTGAAAAACCACCATTCAGTTTAATGGAACTAAAAGGCTCAGGCCCGGTGAAACTAAGCGTATATATGGAATATAATTCGTATACCGGGGTTTAAAAAATCGACAATGCGAATTTCAGCAGTGAAACTATAGGTACCAACCAAGAAAACGGGACAACCACAAAGGAAATTTTGCAGTAGAACAAACTAATAACGTGTACCGTGTTCCATTTACCTCAGATTCAGCAGTCTCTCCGTCACGATGTTCGTTGTACCGAGGTGCATGATAGCCGGGTGACACCGCAAAAATAAGTTTCCCGCGATAAATAGAAACCTTTTAATTAATCTAAATTTTAATCAATCCATTGTTAGTCTGAGTTTCGTGATTGGTTGTTTTACCTTGAAGGGCCAGAATGCCCACAATTAGGCTCTTGTGGACACTCTGCAAGTTCTTTTTGACATATTCCGATAGCCATCAATCCAGAATGATAAAGCAAGAAGGTGTGTTCAAAGTGTTTGTAACAGCACTTTACTGAACGTCTCTGTGATGCATCGGCATTGTTTTCGGAATATTTAAAGTCATTTATATAAACAGTTGGCAGATAACAAAATTTTGCTGCCTTTGTAGATGGCGCAAATTTATTTTTGCGGCAGAAAATCGAAACGCGATGATTTTTCTCTTCTTCGTGTTTTCTTTCTGTGGTATTAATTGTTGACAGTTAATTTTTGCCTAAATGAAAGTTTACACAGGTGTCTTTTCTTGAAACGTCTTCTCTTACTCTCTTGAAAATTTAATGCTATGGTAGGAGTACAACAAAGGCTTTTGACACGCGAATCGGACTTGACATGTTTAAGCAGCTTTGCAGAGACCATCTTTCTGTCAGGGCTGAACCGATTTCTTCTCAAAACAGAACGAAATTAGAAACCATTAATCGTCAAGTTCACATTTACGTATAAGATAAGTTTTGCAGAACAATTATTGAAATTGCTTTTTCGAAGCAAGAGGAGACGATAGCAGATGGCTTAAGTTTTCACGTCTCTTAAAATGCTCTATACTTTGGGCTGCTTCGCTTTTTTGACATTGTCGTTCGCTTTTCATCCAATTACTGTCCCAAACCAAGCTTTAGGGACTGGTCATAAAGTACCGGGGGGGGGGGGGGGTGGGCTGGAAAAATTCATTTTTACGAAGGCTAGTTTTGTGTGACCCACCCTCATATTTTTGCAGAATAATGCATGGCCCACCCATATTTTTCAGGTAAAAAATGAAATGACCCACCCCTAGTAAATAAAGGTAAGACTATACATAAAACTAGACAAATTAGAGGACAAGTATGATAGAGGAAGGAGCACACATGCACAAAGTCTTGTTTTTGAAGTTTATCATTGCATGAGATCTATTTTTGTTGAAATACCTGAAATGATTTTGAGAAGATAATGTGCATCTAATATGTATCATTAATAACCACATGGAATCATAGTTGTTCATTTTAATGGATGCGAGTGAACTTGCCCTTTTCTTGATAGAATGTGTAGTTCCAGAAAATATCCTTACCCCACCCATGGAGGGAATTCAAGATTCTGGAGGGGATGGTGGTAAGAGAAAGAACAAAATTACAGAGATTGTATGAAAGAAACTTGGAAGTTCCTGGCGGTAGGGCGTCCTTTTATAAATTCCCTCTGTGATGGGGGATGGATATTTTCTGAAACTACACAATTATAATTTGTGCTTTTACTGTTAATACATTTCACAGTTTTACTGGCAAAAGGCACCATTTGATGCAAAACATGTGCAAAAATATTATGTGCCCCACCCCTTTAATGATGCATGGTTTTTGCTAGCCCACCCCTTTTTACATGCATGAAAACAGTGACCCACCCCCCCTTTTTTTCCAGCCCACCCCCCCCTGTACTTTATGACCAGTCCCTTACTTGGCCATGTTTATCGCTCGTTGCAAGACTTAGACTGGCTTAACTGTATTCAGTCCTGTCACGATGACCCGCACTGTTTTTCGTACAACTTTGTTCCTACAAAGCATGGCCTCGGCGTGTGCCAGATGATTGATTGTGGATTTGAGGACTTGTGCAACACTGAGCCGGGTCTCGTTTTCTCTGCTGGAGCGATATTTCAACAGATAGCAGCAATAGAGGTAAGGAAATAAATCATTCTCATACTAATGTTGAATCTTTACTATGCCGTTATCGCGGTCATACTCTAAAGATCCAATATATAATAGAACGAACAATTAACTAATGTTGCTAGATTAGTTTGCACAGATCAAAAAAGGTCCGAAATTTCGCTCTGACTAGAAGAGCCTTGAAAACCCTATACTCCGAAGTACTCGAAACGTGTTAACCGTAAAGGATATAATGTGTACGAATTCTTAAGTTTGTAGACTCGAACTCAAAATATGGCCGGAAAATAGACAGTATCTGACTTGACAGCGTTGGACTGGCGGGTGAATAACAGGGCCCGCGGAGCGGGTTTTGGAGTCGGGGCTAAAGGGAACGCGTTAGCGTGAGGCAACCAGGTGGGTCCGGGGGCATGCTACCCCGAAAATGTCTAAACTTAAGTCTTCTGAAATGGCAAAAAATGCATCAAAAACTGTCAAAAATGATGTAAATTTTAATTGTATCAACTAAAATATGTTTTCTTTTCTTTTGAAGTAAGGAGTCAATGCTTCAGTCTGGCCCTTACATTCGACCAACACAACGGGCTGATGCATGAGACGTAAATTTTCAACTTGTTTTCTTGTGAAAGCCAGCAGCTTACGAAAACCCAGTTTCGTTGTTCATGTTTCCGTAAATCATAATTATGTGCTTCTTTTGAAACTTGATCTTCGTGTAACACCGATCCAAGAACCAATGAAAATAGAAACAACAGCTGAAATTCCAATATTTAACGGTTGAAATCTAGCCGTCCGTTCAGCAGCAAAACTAACAACAAACTGACAGAAATTGTCGGGTTTGTCGGAGAAAACCTTATATGCTTAATAACATGTAGTGAGTTGTTTGTGTAAGTAATGGACATTGTTTAATAAAATAAAATAAAATAAAATAAAATAAAATAAAATAAAATAAAATAAAATAAAATAAAATAAAATAAAATAAAATAAAATAAAATAAAATAATAAAATAAAATAAAATAAAACAATTTTTCTTTTACCCATCCAAAAAGTGACCCCTCCGCGGTCCCTGAAATACCCTGGCGTCTTTGCAAGATACTATCACTAAGCCTCGTAAATAACTTGTCTCATTCATAACAGCTCATAGAACATACACCTCAAATAGCACAGACGGTTCACTAGCCAATCTCATTCTGCGGTACTGTCAGCGGGAACTTGGTGTACTAAGCTCCACACTGTGAAGTCCGTATACAGGAACGTTGAACTGTATGCCTTCCAGCTGAACGATGCGTACGTTTAGTTGTTATCGGGAGAAAATAGTTTTTATCGTGACATCTTATAGCTGCTACGGGACGATTATAGCAACTATTATCAATGTATTTTAGTATTTTAACTGTGAACAATATTTGTTCATGCTTTTCGCACATTTGTAATCTTTTTAGGGTACTGAGATATGCGAGTCCTCGCCAAACACACGAGGGTCACGAGCAGGTAGGTGGACGGAGTACACGACCAGTAAATCTGAGGTCACGGATGCACATCCGTATTAATTTATCCGTATTTAGGCACATCCGTATTAATTTTTCAATAAATAATCAGAGGGAGGAGGGATTTCAGTTCAGTTCAGGGGCGTAGCCAGGATTGCTAGGAGGTGGGGGGGGGGGGGGGGGGGGTTCCAAATTGGTTCCAACGAAAACGGTTGGTCTAAAATCCTTACATTGCGTACGTACAAGACTTTGGCGTTTACGCTACGCAAACAGAAGACGCCTTGGTTGCCGTTGAGCGAACGTGTTTATCACTTCCTCGATATTTATGTCTCGGTGGTAATTGATGTTCATCAACGCCAGCCCAGACCCTCGCTTGCTTGACATGGTTAACCTCAGGTATGCTTTTAACCTTCTTAGTGTACTGAATGAGCGCTCACATTCAGCTGACGTTATCGGCAGCGTGCACAAACTGCGGATCGAGGTGTGGATGTTAGGAAACAACTCTCGATCGCATGCTGTGAGTGTCTGAACTGCACTAGTGGGAAGGTCGGCATCCTCAGTGCTGCACCACTTTCTCTTCCATCGCAGGAGCTCAACATCAACCACATGAGGAGAAGGAAGGTCGTTCTCATAAAACTCCAGCACTGCTTCAAAGTCAAGATTTCTGTCTCCGACGGCTACCAGCTCGGGAAGAAGATTAAAGAGGCTGGACAAGACAGCATCATTAGTAGGATTGATGTTTTCATCTCTGATTGTAGATGGTCTAGAAGGGGAATAGCAACTGCCCTCTTATAGTAATCAGATGGTGTCTGGGCTGGTACATTGTCGCGATGCTGCTGTATCGCAAATAGATACCACAATGACGTTCACTGTACTTATTGTAAGCATAGAACAAATCGAAGAATGTCAGGAATTGAGAGTCCATTACACTCTTGCTGGGATAAAATCACTGTTATAAATAGGAGGGGGGTTCCTAGACGCGAGAGAGGGGGTTCCGGAACCCCTGGAACCCTCCCCTAGCTGGCTACGCCCCTGCAGTTGTTTTTCTTGGCGAAGCCGAACTCGCATAACTGCGTCAGTAAACTGACTTTTATGTTAGATTTCATTTTGTTTCCTTTCGGCTCCAGAACAACTTACAGATAAGATCAAGTAACTGAACTTTTAGTTTTAGCCAATACCGCTCAGTGACGTATTTCTTTTCTAAGATTTCAGTTTGCTCTTCCCCTCACCGGGATCAATAGCTAATTATGTACAAGGTGGCGGCAGTATCATCAATCTTTCCGAGTTGAGCGTGTGTTTCTGGTTCAAGTCTTCAAAAAAGCGCAATACTGTCTTCAGCTACATCGGCACCAGGGGAGCAAAAGAATTGGCGCTAGAAATTTACGACACGCATTATGTCACGCTTACCATTGGGGACAAACAGAGGTAAGGGTCGCAGTCAACCCAAGTACACCGCTGTAAGTGTTGAGAGGAAGCGAGGGCTAGGGCCGTGTACTCCTCCCCTGACAGTGAAATGTAATACTAAGTTTTCTACATTTATTATTATTATTATTATTATTATTATTATTATTATTATTATTATTATTATTATCATTATCATTATCATTATCATTATTATTATTATCATTATTATTATTATTATTATTATTATTATTATTATTGTGTTGTGTCAATGACAAAATGCTTGAATATGATTGGTTCTTAACAGCCCATATTTATAGCTTAATTTTGCTATGTAACTACAAAACTGTCCGATTTGACCTGTCCGATTACTAGAAGCTTGTAATCGGACAGGTCAAATCGGACAGTTTAAGAACCAATGAAAAGCAAGTAGCAAATGCCACTAGCAAATGAAATTTCACTACATGGCACATGATAACCAATAAAAAATCAATGAAAAAATTGTGACCAGGTAAGCTGATAAGCTTCAACTGGAAAAGAAAAAAGGAGGAAACTAACTGGTCCAGTGACTTTTATTCAGACATTTTTTCTTTAGACTTTGACATTTTGTTATTGGCACAATTAATTGGTAATAGGACTTCGTGCCTTACAATTCAGGGGGAATCAGGCTCGTAAATTCAAATTGTACTCCACTCAGTCCTATTACCATTACTTATTATTATTATTATTATTATTATTATTATTATTATTATTATTATTATTATTATTATTATTATTATTATATGTAAGCTACAATGCCTGCAGAATTCGGCTGCTAGACTTATTAATCTCGTTCCTCGCAGTAGCCATACCACGCCCATATTGCATTCTTAAGCAAGTAAAAATTCACGATAAAATTGATATAATAATTAACGATAAAAAGAAATAATGACGTCGACTCCGAAACGTCGTTCGATTTTATCGTTGATTTTTTAAAATTTTCAATGTGTTACCAAACCTTTGCTTATTGTATTCTTTGAAGTTATTATTATAACTTCAATTCAAAGCAATACATGGTCTTGTGCCTAAGTACATATGTGACTAGGTTTCTATTGTGAAACAGTTTCGCTATAATCTAAGACCCAATGATGGACTATTGTTAACACCACTAAGTTCGAAACGAAAAGAATACTTTAGGGGATCGCGCATTTTCAGTTGCGGCCCCTAACCGCTGGAATCAGTTGCCTGCGGACATTCGTAAGGCGGACAATTTAACAAGTTTAAAAGTTTATTGAAGGCGCATCTTTTTAGGCTTTCTTTCAATTCGTAAAGCACAAATGTTCTTGTTTTTGCCTTTTTTCTTCTTTTTAAGGTATTTAGGTTTTGTTTTGTTGTTATGTAATTCCTTTTTTTGGTAATTTTAGTTAAGCTTATGTTTTAGCTGAAATGCGCTTTTAATTATATTCATGTACAATAAGCAGATTATAAATGTTATTATTAGTAGTAGTACAGTCAACTCTCGCCTTACGGACACCTCGCTATTACCGCAATAAAGGGAATTAACTAAAGCAGCAGCGAGCAGCAGCAGTAGCAGCAGTAGCAGCAGCAGCAGCAGCAGTAGTAGCAGTAGCAGTAGCAGTAGCAGTAGCAGTAGCAGTAGCAGCAGCAGCAGCAGTAGCAGTAGCAGTAGCAGAAGCAGTAGCAGTAGTAGTAGTAGTAGTAGTAGTAGTAGTAGTAGTAGTAGTAGTAGTAGTAGTAGTAGTAGTAGTAGTAGTAGTAGTAGTAGTTAAGTAGTAGTGGAATTATCGGATTGATTGCTTTTGCATTCATTTAATCAGTATGAATAGCCCTTTCTAGAGAAAAATTATTTTTTAAAAAATTGTCCACTAAAAAGGTGTTTAGTTACGCTTATTGAACTGCTGACCAAAAAAATTTTAATTGGGGGCCCTTTTCAAAAGGTTTAAAATATATAAAATTTTTATTCTTGCAACTACTTTCAACCGTCAGAACAATTAATGTGCAACTGAATGACCGCAAATGGCACCATGTTTGTGTTATGTGGACCAACTCTGATGGACAGTGGGCGTTCTTCAAAGACGGAGTGGTTGTAAGACGCCATACAAATTACAAGACCCAGTACTTTATTTTACCAGGAGGAAGTTTGGTGCTCGGACAAGAACAATTCAGCGACAAGACGTTTGATTCCGGTCGTTCTTTTGAAGGCGAAATGACCAACTTCAACCTATGGTCACGCTATCTGACGGCCATTGAGATTTCACGCATGTCTAAATCTTGCCTGAGTGGAAGGGGAGATGTATTTAAATGGTCGAGATTTAGGGGAGGGCTTAAAGGGAAAGTGAAAGCCGTGAGGCCCAGCTCGTGCGATCACTGAGACCCTTTGATGGAGTCTCCGCTAAATATACTTTTGCCGTAAACTGCCACTTACAAGCCCTGCCGGATTGTACAACTTCTTAAGAGGTTTTAGATGGGCTTATAAACGGAGGGGCGTAAATCCGAGGGGGCTTATAACAGAAAAAAAAAACCGTTTCGAAACAAGCTATAGCAGTGTTGATCGAAATACGTTTTTCATTTACTGGTTTTTAATTAAGCTTTAAAACGTCATAATACGTAATAAATTATGTGCTTAATAACTCTCAAAACAAGGAAAGCTATGGAGCAGATGGAGGGGCTTATAATCGGAATATTGTATTTTGTGGTTTACAGGTAGATGGGCCTATAAACGGGAGGAGGGGGGGGGGGGGGGGAAGGTTACAAGCGGCAGTTTACGGTACATGAACTAATTATTACCGGGGTGTAATATTTAACAATTATCCTGAGAAATCGCTTGGAATGTGTTCTGATATATCTATCGTCAACGAAAAAAAAAAACCGAATTATTTGCAAGAACCGTAACGACAACCGAAATTAGGTGGTATGGATCGATGCACGTGGGAAAGGAGAGCACGAGAGAAGCGTAAGAGTTGTTCGAGGCGTAGCCGAGAATAGGCCATTTCCGAGTTGCTTTGAGCCTAATTATGAAAGCGAGGCTTCGTACATAGTTAACAATTGTTCACCAAAGTGGAGGTGAATAGTGATGAATTCGCGGCTCGGTAAATATCCATCACTTTCACCGACACTGAGGTGAATAATTGTTTTAGTATATACCACACAAGCTGAGTAAGAAGTGGACCAAAAATTACTTTATTTTTGACAATATACCGACAAATGGTGGGAAATTTTTAAATCTCGCGCGCCGCGCGGCAAGCGATTTCTTATTGTAGAAAGTTCCGTCTTGCTTTCTTGCGGACAAATAAAACTTTTGGAGGCACTTGTTTAGTTGCTGTGTCTTTTCTTCGATTGTTGTGTGAAATTTGTCCTGTTGTTGAAACCATACTGCAAAACATTTACATGTTTACATTGTAATTATAGTGCTAGACAGCTTTCGTAAACAAGGCATTGTATTTTTAGTTTTCGCCTTAGAATATGAGGTTTGAAAGATTAAATAACTTACCATGTAATGCCGTCAAAACAAAATTTCTTGCAATTTTTTTTTTGTAATAGCCGTCTCTTTTATGGAAATATTTTCCTCTTAAGTGATCGTGGCGAAACGGGAAGCCATCTTGTTTCTCTTCGGCTGCTCAGAGGTGAATAGTACTTGGCTAATCACCTCGGAGCTAGCCAATCAGCGTGCGCAAAATGCACAAGTTGAAAATTAGTTTTCATTCATAAGCAAACGAAACTAATATTCACATGAAAAGCTTTGCGCTTAGTTTCGCCTTCATAATGAGGTATAAAACAACTCGTAAATGGCCTTAAACTCTCTTGCTTGCTTGCTTCTTACGAGAAATAACATAGAGAGGCGGGGGAAAGGGGGGAGAGGGGAACCCGGGCAGGACAGTATTAGCTTGGCTGTTAATTGCCCTGAGCTTCTGCCCCAACTCAACTTGAGAATGAAACAACTGATCATCTGTCATTTAGCATACGAAGTTGGATGGATGGATGACCTTTATTTTAAACAAAGCACAAATCTTTTGGGGTCGTTCAGATGGGGTTTGACCACTGACCAATTTCAATTTAGCCAAATTGAACAGTTATTTATTGTCTACTGTAAGCAGCGCTTACAAGGCATGTATTAGTCACTAGCCCAAAAATAAGTCTCTTAATGATAATAATAATAATAATAATAATAATAATAATAATAATAATAATAATAATAATAATAATAATAATAATAATAATAATAATAATAATAATAATAATAATAATAATAATATACCTTTGGAGGCAGCGTGGCCGTCTGCTTAGGGGCGCGGCCTTGTAACCATTAGGTCCTTGGTTCAAGGCCCCTTTGTGACCACCACTTGAGGGATTTGTTTCATAACCATTGTTTTATACTGCCTCGGACATGTTTTGTAAATAGCCAACTGGTAAGCCTCCCTGCCAGTTTAGTTTGCATTATTTCTGAGTTATTTAGTGCCCCAATTAGCACCCCAGCACTAAATCAATTAAATAAAGCTGTTATTAAGCTGTTGTTGTTATTATTAAATACGCGCCTTCAATGTTCTTAGAAAAACAAATTACGCTTTTTGTTCAAAATACATTACTAAAGCGTCATGTCCAATACGGCGTGAAAAATAAATATTATGTCAATCCTTGATTTGTATTGTGGGTGGGCACGGGGGTGCAGGCTTCAGAATCAGCAGTCATATACCGCTGAACGTCGCATGGTAGTTGTCCAAGGACGCTATCTGATATTTTCACGTAAAGCTGAGTTTCATTGTCATAAGTGGCGCCGCGGCCTAAATATCCATACTCGATTTCTAAATAAGCCTTAAGGTCGCTCATTCCGGTGACATCCAGTCCTTCAAAGCGATAAGTCTTGAGAGGGAAAAATATCGATTTTGGAAACGCCTTCTTCCTGTAATCATATAGACCTGGAATGTTCCAGTTGACGCAGAAGCAATCTGGGCTGTCTGGGTGTTGTCCTAAGGTGAAAACATCCAAGTGGACAAGATCGATGTCGAATACCTCGTCAGCTGGAATTCCTAACCGCGTATAGAGTTTTTTGGTTGCGAAAAATTTTAAACGCTTTCCGCCAAAGCCGGTAAACGGAATTTCTTTGCCATCTGCATCAAACCAGTCGTGTCCATAACGTGAACAATCGTGTGACATGACCACCTCGCCTTCTTTAAACGCGGTGAAAGAATCGGTATTCTTAACAGCGCTCGAGAAATCAGTCTCGACAATGGCGATGTCGATATCGTAGTCGTGCTCGATCATTTTCCCGTCTTCACGATAAACGGACAGCGCTGTGCCGTTGTAGATGAAGTACTTTACGCTTATTTTGTTAAGGTACTCAATGACAAGCTTCATGAGGTGAATTCGCAGGGGTTTAAGCCTTCCATTTTCTTCAAGCTTTACATGTAAGTTATCCGCGCGGCACGAGCCCCACATGTCAAGGCTGATCATCTGTGGATTTTTGTCAACTTGAAAAAACGTTTCCAGATCCAGTCCATCGCACTCTTGTTCACTGTCAGAATCAGCCGAGTTGATTGGTTCCGATATCGACATCCTCGAGCCGAGTTGATTAATTACCTGAGAAAGGGAAAGATTATAGAAAAACAATAAATTTCACGGAAGATAGAGCACCGCTCATCACGTACTTCAGTTCACTAGAGACTGAGTAATATGAAGTCATAAAAATTAGTCAACTTTCTCTAAATTTAAACCTCTATAGCCTCAGAGAGATGCTGCTCTTAGCCCCTCCCCAACCCCCTGATCTTATGTTAATTTTGGTGATTCATTTCCTTCTCTTCGCCATGATAGTTTTGTATCTTTGAAACTTGACATTTTTCCTCCATTGGTGGCATTTCAATATTTTTAGAATTATCACAGGTCAGCCCATAGACATTGTCGAGATGTCCAGCTGTGACAGAGGTGGATTATGAGCTTTCAACCAAGTCCCCAACGGCAAACTCATGGTCACCAATCATATCGAACAGGTTTCAATAAAAAATATCACCAAAATGACCGCTAACGCAGGGCTTGTCTTGGAGAACAGTACTATTTTTTTGCCTTTAATACCAAAATTGGTCACCATGAGCAATAAAAGTATTTCAAGTTCCTCGTTTCCAAAGATATCTTGCCTATGTAACCAAACTCAAATAGACAGGCCCACCAAGTCTAGGAAGAGCTACCTGTGGACCACTCGAATGGTAAACAAGTTAAAATTAAGAAAACAAAAATTATTGTTGTTGTTGTTGTTGTTGTTCGCCAAATAGTAATTGGACACGTTTGGCTTGGTCGTGCAAACAAGGAAGAGCTGTTATTTTTAAAAATATTCCTGATTAAAGAAATAAGGAACACAACTAAACACTTTGAAGATCATTTTCCTAAAGGCCAGGCACTTAAGGAACATGGTGCCCATGGGTCAAAGAAGAACTACTTACCCATTTATACATAATTTTAATTCCCTGATGAATCCATAATGCATTTGTATGCAAATATCTTCTCAAATAAACATTGGGGGTGTTTAATTTGGAATTTAAAATGCCATGCTCACTAAAAAAAATTTACATAAAGTCCTATTAAAAAAATTAAAAAAATTATTGTATTTATTTTAAGAGAATGCACACTATTCGTGTCGCTTCCTTCTGGATGCTGTGCGATTTCAGGGTTTGGGGGCCATCTTGAGCTGGCTGACCACTCGCCTCGATTTCATGTGAGAGCTTTGAATCCTGTGGGCTAAGTGAAGTCCCACAGGTTGACTTGCTTCGGTCTGGATGCCATGTGATTTTAAGGGTTTGTGAACCATATTAAACCTTATTGTTGTGTTCAAGTTAGCAACTGGTTTATGACACTGTATGAAAGCACCCCACAAGTCCACTTTCCCTGAATTATATTTCTGGGCAATCAATAGTCACTAAAAATATTAAATAATAATAATAATAGTAATAATAATAAGTAAAAAATAGTCATGATTATTTAATAGAGTAAGTATTGTTAAAAATGTAAGCAAAAGTATTGTAAGTATTGAATTTATTGTAAATAGTCTATTATCAAGTACTTTGCTCTTTGTATTGGCTAGTTTGTGATTGTACGGAGAATGCGTTACTTGAATGTGTAATTAGATAAGCAAGTGTTTATTGTACGCTCAAAAAGTTTAGAGCGGTTAGTCAAGAGTGTTATACTACTCTTAAAGTAAGCATGTTACTCACTTATCTGCTTAAATATTGTAACAATAAGCTCAAGTGATTTTGAAATTACTGTTGTAAAAGTAGTTTATTGCGTCAAAGAAATAAACAGTTTGTGTTAAAAAAAAGAAATTATTTCACTTAAGATTGAATGCTCTTTACTAATCCATCATTATTACTAGCATATACATGTAGCTAAGTAATTATATGCAGTATATCAAATGTAATAAAAATTATTACAAACTACAACAAATCGTCAGTGAAAGTCAGTTCAGCATGTACAATGTTGATGTTTTATTGCGTATCAGTCAAGTCAAAGAGCAACAGAGACTCTGGAGAAATTGAAAAAAATTAAATTTTTTGATTGGCTACTCCTTAATGGCTTTCATTATTTTACCACTGACAGAAATCCTGCAGTGAAAAAATTCCAGTTCCCCACAGTCTCTCCTGGCACCCACTCGTTGGCCAAAAAGCCTGAGGACTCTGGATACAAGAGTGCAGTAAACTGCCAACATAGTAGGGAATTGGACCTTTTTTCTCAAATGACTGGGGCTGGGAGTGAGGGGAGAGGGTGGGTGGGGATGGGTGCTCTTCCATCTGATTGACACATAATGCATCAGTCAATTCCATCAGTGCCCATTCTCCCCCTCCTGGGCCATTTCCCGGAAATTAGACATTTTGGAAAGAAGCTGGCAAATGCCGCACAGCAGGGACAAAAATGTTGTTCGAATGCCCCAGGGTAGGGGCTCAAAAATGTTATCTCTTCCTCGTTTCTTGACTTATTTTCAATAAAATCTAAGGTAATTCAGGCCAAATTTAGTGCTAGCTTGGTCTTGTTTCCGGTATTTAGTGTCAAAATAGGTCATTCTGCAGCTTTAGTGTCCCATTTGCGTTCTATCTAGACTCTAGAAGAAACTTACTGAATTAGCCAATCAATTGGTCAGATCATTAGAAGAAGTGACAATGTTATAAGGTAAAAAAAAGTGAGATGGTCAAATGCCCGGGAGAATTGCCCGACCCCTAGGATGGACAGTACGGGAAAATACCTCACTATTGCCCCAGGGGGACGGGCACAGGTGGAATTGACTGATGCATAGTGCATAAAGGAATGCTGTTCCAAATATAAATATATAATGATTATTTTACTTCTTGTACGGTAAATTGTATTTGAAAGTCCTGGTATTACGGTTATGAACTTGGTTATTATTAATACAAAAGTCACTGAAGTAGGGAGGAAGAACGCTATAACTGAGTGTCTATCGATGTTCGATTACATGCACGCGCCGATTTATACATGCGTTGATGTTCGATTACATGCACCGGGAGAAATTAACAATATTTCGCGAGGAACATTAGATAGGATTCTTACCTGTGAAAAGATGAGTAAACAGCTGTGTGGAAAACAGAGTAATTTAGACGAACCGTACCGAGCACGTGTTCACTGTTGTCTTGCTATCAGCCATCTTGGATTTTGCTAATCGAGACTCCAGTCTGGTCAGCCAGCGGTTTTTGCCAGAGCCCGGTAGGTACGTGGTGTAACAGTCATTTAAGAAGACACGCAACCTCGTTCCCAGGGCCTCTCCTTCTCGCTCCCTGAGGACGTGAAGAGGAGAGGCCTGGGAACCAGGTTGCCAATCACGGAGGATTAACGCAATCCTTAACACTTCCTCGCTTAAAATCGAATTTCAAATCAAATTTCAAGGCGACACTTGGTAATACTTTGCGGATCATGCTTTTTCCCTCAGTGAAATGGGCCACTAAACAAAAACACTGCCATCCAAACCCATTACCTTGTTTGAAGACCTCAAATACCTACTTTTAAGATTTAAAAAAACCTGAACAGTGAGCTTTGACCGAAGGCATTGTAATAACAAAAACAGGACACGAGAGAAAGATCAGCAAAATATGCGAACATTTGATTCATTTATAGAGAAATATGCAGCTACTCGAAAAGAAAATCTTAATACGGGCGTTGTCTGACAATGGGGCAGACTTCTAACCGCGCGCCGGTAAAGCTAGCTCTTTTAGAATGATCACTTAGCTCAAATTAAACACTTACGCACTAGCTGTAGTGCGGCATTTCCGTTCAGACTAAAACTAGTATATCCGTAATCACTGAAGGTGATTTTTTTGTTGTTGTTTCTGTTGCCAAACAGTAGACTGATGCATGCCTGTGGCATGGATTGTTTTAAGTGCCTAAAATAACAGTAAAAATTGGAAGCTTGACTCCTAAAGTTTCAGTTTTTGGCTTATATAGGGATCTTTCAAATTATTCTCAAGATGCAGCCTTTGTTTGTCAACTTTGTCCTCCTGGCTGGTTGGATTTTTACTTGTCGTGAAAAATCTACCACCCAGAAGGCCAACCTCCTCAATTTAAGGAAGAACTCAGTGTTCTGGTTAAATCCAATTAGCTTAATTTTTCACACACATTAAAGACTCAGTGAATCGTCTCGACGGAAACAGTTAATTTGCACGTGCCTGAGAATCTCAATGTTTCTCGAGACGTAGTTGAAGGAAACATTTAGATTCGAGGGAAAAAATTAACTGGTTTCTCCAGGGACCAGTCATTAAGTGATTTATTATATAGCAATTGAAAATAGATGAAACGTGGAAAACAAAGTAAAAGCGGTCAACATTCGTGGGAAACAGTTCACTGATACTCTCCGACGTCATATTTTTCGCAATGTTACATGCTTGTGGTGGTGGCTAACAGTTCTATTGTAAAATGTCATGTGACATCTGAGGTGCTTTGCATCAGTCACCAACGTATTCAATGCAAGGAAACGTAGAGGAGGTGGGGTAATGCTGTACATTAGCCGGTATGTGCCGCCGTGTAGCATGTGAACATGTGAACCTTTCAGGTCTGAGATTGGTTCAAATGTTCTGTCTTTTGTTCATGATTTGATCTCCAAGGCCCAGGTTCATGAATCCCTCCTTAGTTACGATGTATTCTAAGTATTGTTTCTGAACAATCACACACTTAAATACGCCGCAAATTATGCTGCTTCACATTAAGGACGGTGCCTACTTTTGTTACTTGCGCATACGTTCTGCGTATCTTGAGATACTCGGGTTTCCGATGGGTGGTGCTTACTAATACAGAGATGTTTTTGCACGTTTTAAAACTGGTTCGGGGAAAGCAGAACTCGGCAAGTGTTCTTGGCATCCAAAAAAAAAATTTGGGGTAACCATGTATTTTTCAGAGATAATAAAACTTCAATTTGGAAAAAAAACGCCATACATTGCTTTATATTTTACAGCTTTTTAGAATAATAGACCCATTCGGCTGACGCAATGTTGTACCCAATTTCAGATCCCCGGGGTTAAGATTCTTTGTTTATTGCATTTGCATTATAATGTAGCATTCACATTTAAATGATAGGAAAATCCTTAGAACAAAACATTTTATGCCTAAAGGATTTGAATTGGTTACAACATTGCGTTAGCCGAATGGGTCTATTGTTGCTTAATTATCTCTAAAAAATGCGTGGTTACCCCCAATTTTCTTTTTGGATTCCAATAGCACTTGCTATAATCTGCCTCTCCCGCATAGTCATAAACCGCGCAAAAATACTTCGGTATTAGTAGGCACCGTACTTAAAGCAGCATAAAAATTAACAAAATTCTGGCCAAAAAAAAAAAGAAACCACTCAGAATAGTCACTAGATCCATGAATTTAATTAACAGTAACAATAGCCTGTTGTTATTCCAAGAATGGGCGTGTGTTAAGAAACAATAGCAACTTAGCAGGAGTTCGTGAATCTGTGCCCTGGACTGAAACTCGCCGGGGTATTCATTTTAATCATCTTCTGAAGAAACTGAGAGAAAAAGAGGCAAGTGTAATACAAAAGGGCTAATTATTAGAGGCAGTAACAGAATATCTCGGTAAAATAACAGTTTGCATGGAAGCGTGACCTAGAAATTTCAAAAATTTTCGCCTCTTGATCGATCCCCTTGACTTGAGGAGGATATCAAAAACTAAAGAAACTGAGAGAAAAAGAGGCAAGTGTAATATAAAAGGGCTAATTATTAGGGACACTAACAGAATATCTCGGTAAAATATCAGTTTGCATGGAAGCGTGACCTAAAAATTTCAAAAATTTTCCCCTCTTGATCGATCCCCTTGACTTGAGGAGATTTTTTGAAAAACCATCAAGTTGCCCTAGAATGTTCGGAAATAATGTGCTCACGTTCTATAACTCCCATAATGCCATTATAGTGCCGCGTGTTACCGAAAAAAAATAAATGCCTTTATATGAACGGTTATAAAAAGTAACGTGCTTTAATCTAAAAGGTCATGATCAGGAGAATCGGGCGTCACACCAGGCTGAGCCTTCAAGATTTCGTTGAGTCTATCCGTGACTATTGAACAAATCACTTATCTAAGGATAACACAATTGTTCAAATACCCTATATTTTGGGAAAAATCATATCTCTTGGAACAGCTGTCTCAGGTTCGTAGGGTATTTATGTCTTTGGCAATTCTATCACAGATTTGTTTGAAAAAAATTATCATTGACAACAGTTTTTTCCAAAAAGGTAGCATATATTATACTGCAACAGGAATAGAAAATAGTAGTAAACCACGCTAATCGAAAAAGCAACTTCCTCACTTGTTGTGAACTTTCTAAGTTCATGTTTTAGAGAAAAAACCTATCAAGACAAGTTTACATTTTAAAACATTGTGACTTGCCTTTGTAACATTCACAAAACCGAAATTAAAACCAACACTATTAAATTTAATAGAGAAACTTGTATCCCATGACAGTCTTATTGACTCGATGATCAAAGACTGAACTGAGAAACTGCTTCATTTCCATCTTTAATTAAGCGGAAAAAACAAATCCCAAAACAAGCATGATTCCGCTAAACACAATGGAGGCGCTCTGGGTAGTACTAAGGCTGGTGGTGACGACTGGCTTGGGTTTGACTATATCACGTGTGTTGCACATGGGTGTGTCACAGCAGGCCACGCCACACTTGGTAACTTTGATTCCAGGATATTTCTTACCACAGGTATCAGTTTCAAGTTTGGAGCAGGCTTTCTGTAAAGAGACGTGTGGTGCTAAACGTTATTGTCTTATTCCACAAAATGGTGGCTAAATAAAAACTGAGTCGATGATTGATTGACTGACCGACCAACTTATTGATTAAGCTACTGGCTTGGCTGTCCGCCTGTCTGCCTACCTAAATGAAAAACCGGCCGGGTAACTCGCTGACTGCCTGAGTGACCGGATAACACACTGACTACAAGACTGGTCGACTGACTTGACTGATATTAAGTAGTGAGTGAATAGCTAAACAAATGGCCAGATAACCTGCTCACTGACCGACTGACTGACTGACTGACTGACTGACTGACTGACTGACTGACTGACTGACTGACCGACCGACTACCTGGGTGACTTACTGAACTTCCTGCTGATCAGCTGACTGAATTAGTCGGCTGCCTGCATGTCCAGCATGTTCGGTTGACTCTGAACGGTCAGCTGACGACTTGATGACATTCTCGACCGACAGACTGACTCAACGACTGAATGGCTGGTTGAATGAATGATTGAATGAATGAATGACTGACTGACTGACTGGCTGACAGTTTCACCAATCCCCTGGCTCGGTGGCTGATGAAAAAACATCTTACCAGGGATTAAATTAGCCTCCCACGCAGTCGTTTTCAGGGGACTTGTGGGGAGGAGGTAATACGAGTCCCCTAAAAACGACTGCGTGGAAGGCTAGGATTAATAGGAAAACATAAACTCATAGAAGGAAAGAATGGGTAAAATAGAGGCCGTTCAATAGCAACACTTTCATGGTGGTGTTAATTTTAAGTCGTCGGGAGAGTTCCGGGAACTCTCCCGACGACTTAAAATTAACACCACCATACACAGTCCAGCAATGTCAGGTGAGTTTTGATACTTTAAAGAGAAGTAGCTTCCATTTGTATGGTCACAATTTTGGATTTCATTTATAGATGCAAAAGAAACAGCCACTTTCCTCTGATTCACTTGAGGTTGATTGAGTGAGAGTGAAAGATCAACGCGAAGTGGACCTTTCTTTTTTTTTGTAGAAAGGACTTATGGACCCCTGCACCACTTATAACCCTCTTAACCTACCTTTACCCCACATGCCATCGTGTAAGCTGACATCGTTTTGCCACCAACTTTAAGTTCGATCACAGTTGTCACACAGGCGTCATAAGACACGCCCAATCCAACTTTCGTGCAGTTGGCGAGGTCCGTGGTATTGGAGAGGGCTTGATCGCAGCCTTTAACGCCGCTGATGCTGATCTCGGGGGTACATTTGTAACACTGTATTCCTAATGCTAAATAAATATAAGAAATTTGGTTTTAGAGGCGTACTGGGGCTTTTGTAAGCATAGGCGGGGGCGCGCGAAAAAACTGGAGCAAACGAGCCCAGTCTCACCCTCGTTGTTTTGTGCTCGCGGCCTTGCGAAATCGACTAACCAGATAAAGGGACAGCTAGCAGTCGATTGTAAAGTTGAAAAGTCACTTGCGGGAATGGTGTAGTAATCTTTGATTTTTTCCGACAGTTACACCATTTAGCCTGGGCTGACACAGTTAAGAAATATCATTATGGTGTGGGAACGGCATATATGTCAGAATATCGCAGGCATTTCTGAGAAAAAATATGACTAAGAACAAGGACTTACGCGTGGTTGCCGAACAAAAAAAAGTAAATATAAAATCATAAAAAAGAGAGTTGTATCAGGGTTGGATACACCATTCAGTTTAACTCTATATTGCATACACTGCAAGGAGTGGAGTGGAATTTTAGCTAACGCCGTGTAGTCGATATTCTTCACACCGTTCCTGAGACATTGCGCCCCGGGCACCGGGCAATGTGCCAGTCAACAAAACCTTTCAAAACAGGTTGCGGGGAGGGGGTGGGGGGAGGGGGGGAGGTAGTTTCTAATGAAAATGTGGTGCTGTGTCGGTGGGGAGTAGAAATGAATGTTTGGTCTTATCGAAAGAGTTGATAAGGTAAATTGGCCACCGTGAAGAGATTCGAGTGCTGATGTTTTGAGCGTTAACCCCTTCACCAGAGTGAATCCGATGATTCGCTCTAACGAAGTTCTAGCGTTCCAAACGTCAGGACTCGAATCTCTTTTATACGGTGACCAAATTAGGTCGGTTTTATCGAAACCAAACATTCCTTCCCGCAAACGTAATCGAACTCATTTCAAAACAACGGGAATATTCAACAATAAAATGCACTTAAATAACGGTCAAAGAAAAGCAGCTGGGTTTGTCTCTTACTCTCTTACTCTGGTACTAATTAAGACGGTGCCTTTGAAATCTATTTTTTAACATTGGTTTTCATTGTTGTATGCTTTCTTAAAGAAGTTCTCTGTTCAGTATCTTTTGGTGTGAGCTGATGCTTCGTTAGCCTCCAATTTACATGTTAAATAGGCGTCGCTCGTTAAGTAACTAAAAAGCCTCATACTTATATAATTTTATTGTCCGCACTGCATTTGAAAACTTGAATCATGCCTTTCTAAGCTAGCGGACGCTATTCGACTGCACTGCAACGCACTAACTGTGATTTATTTTAAACAAGGAAATTGAAATGTAATTTAAAATTGGACTGGTAGCTTTTATTTCTTGCTATTTTATTTCCTTTGTCAAGTTTTGTCAACCATTTTCTTGGAGGACCAAGAGAATGGCAGCAAGTTCAAGGCTTCCATACGTTCTTCGATCACCATTGTTCAAAAAGGCCTAAACAATAAAGTTACCAAAACAAAAACAAACAAAAAAAAAACATTTAAAGAAATAAACCAATAATTTTTGTCATTCTCCTCATGTACACTTGGTCTGCAGGATCTGATCATGAAACATTTCTGATAAGCCGGAGTTACACAGGATCACACAGCAACAAAAGGCTTTTGTTTGAACCATTGTTCGACTTCAAGCGGTGTACATCGCAATGAATATTCTAGAAAGGCTCATGAGAATAGCTAGCAGTAGCCAGTTTGCGTTAGCGAGGAACGCAGCCTTCAGACTGATTAGCCTTTTAAGCCGCAGTATCTGGAGGGAGATTCTCTTTACAGTACTCAATATATTTCTTGCGGTACTAGTTGCGAGAATGTCTTAAAAGATCACGCTATTTTATCTTTGGTGACCAATTCTCGACACACTTATAATCTATATGTTTTGATCAAATGAGTAATGATTGTACTGATAAAGAATCGAAATTATATATCGGCTGAAACTGAAAGTAGGTAATTCGCGTGGCATGTTCGTGGACTTTGTAATACCAGAGAAACTTTAAAATGCTTGCATGGCTAATTCGCGTCGCCTGTAATGAAATGACTTTGTAATACCAGAAAAACTTTGAAATATTTGTATGGCCTAAGAAAACAACTTTACGATTCAATTGTTTATTTGAAACCCAATGTGTTTTTTCAAATCGGCTTACAACTTAATAGAATGTTCTAACACTTGTAAGGCCGAGAATTAAGGCAACAACTAAACTAAGTTTCTCCAATTAAGTTGTACAAGTAAACCAGTATCTTGATTTTCTATAATTGACCGTTCAGGCCAAAAACTCTTGCCTTACAAATGCAGTTCCGTTCGAAGCGATTGCCAAGACAAAACAAACGCTTAAAATGGGCTTTTATATCGTTTGATCAACAATATCACGTTCTTTATTACTCACCAAGATAAGAAAAAAAATCCCGAAATTAAAATATTTCTCACAGCAAACTAATTTTTTTTTCACAACTTGAATAATAGAGCCTTTACACCTTTGTAAATATTCCAAATTTTAGATGCAGAAATGCCTTTAAAGCCAGTTGCCAATGAACTTTTCATATCTTGGAGTAACTTTAAGGATATTTATATCTGGAAAGCCTTGTAAACGCATTCGGTAAACGCTTTATTCCGCCGTCAAATTCTTTACAGTCAGGGCCAATTAGGATAAGCGGCCTTTAAACTATAAAGAGTGTTTTAACAAAGATTTGTAAAGATTCAACAGGGGGATATTAGCATATGACGCTTCACGCTTAAGATATTTTACTGTACACTGAGATCCAAAAAAAATATATCTGAGTGAAAAAACCGCGTTGAATAAAGAAAATTTGTTGTATATGCTAACGTGCATGCACTACTTTTGGATAACTTAAACAGTAAACCAGTAAACCAGTAAATAAATTTTTCATATACTTTGTTAATTGTTAGCAAACAACAATCAACGTTCATTTCGGCCAGGAACGAGCTTTGTGGGAAAATTAAGACAATCAGCTCAAACCAGTTGCCAATGAACTTTTCATATCTTGGAGTCGCTTTCAGAGGGATATTTATATCTGGAAAGCCTTGTAATCGCATTCGGTAAACGCTTTATTCCGCCGTCAAATTCTTTATACAGTCGGGGACAATTAGGGTAAGCGGCTTTTTAATTATAAAGAGTGTTTTAACAAAGATTTGTAAAGATTCAACAGGGGAATATTAGCATACGACGTTTCCCGCTTAAAATATTTTACTGTAAAAAGATACAACAAATTATACATCTGAGTGACAAAACCGCGTGGAATAAAGAAAATTGTTGTATGCTGATATACATGCACTACTTCAAGAATATAGTATTTACCTTTGGATAACTTAAACATTTTTGGTATCACGCTTTGTTAATTGTTTGCAAACAACAATCAACGTTCATTTCGGCCAGGAACGAGCTTTGTGTGAAAAGTAAGGCGATCGGTTCAAACGGATTGAAATCAACGTGAATCAATGAATCCGTCTTCTGAAATACATTAAAATCTGCCATGTTTCATTTGGATTCTCTGATTTTATATTTTGATGTTGTCTTTACAGACTTTGCGTATAATATCAGCTGATGAATTTTCTTATTTCTACCTTTGTCACCCCCACAAGTATGAAGAAAAAGCAGCCTTCAACTACAGTGAAAAGGAAAAACTCAGATTTCACCTGAAAATCCAAAGCACCTAATCCCATGCCAGCTATGTATTCCCAACAATTCAAATTGGTTAGGTTCGACTCGAAGCAACAAGATATGTCACTGGACAGGTTGTTGCTGCTCGCTGTTAATATCAACTGATGGCTCGATAGTTTAGCCGTAGAGTGATTGATTATCCTGGCATTGCTTCGCTGTGGGTTAAGCTAGAATCTTGTGAAAGCTGGAAATTTTTTCTGCATATTCTTTGAAACAAGTTGCATCTTGAACTGTAGGTATAAATCGCGCTCTCGTGGCATATTTCGCTGTGTAACCAATTCTCGTTCTGTTGATTAGGTACAACGAACACTATTTCTAAGGTACTTACCACAAGGAAGAGCAACAAGGAGTAAAATGCTAAGGACAAACCCGTTCATCTTGGAAGCTCAAAATTTACGACCAGTGTACGATACGCTGTACGTGACAAACTGCAGATCAGAAAAAACGCGAATCCAATCCTTACGCTTGTTAGCTATTGTTTTGCTAATCATTTTAGCCATATGAGAGCCTTTTCAACGCCTGACTATACTCAAGGGAAATTTAAAATTTAAAGACTTGTCACTAAGCAACCCCACCCAGATTTTAATCTTCGCCGTTACCAAGTAATTAAGAAAATATTTCTTCCGGGGAAAACGTGATGTAAAGTTATACTTCGTATGAGTAGAGGTTTACTGAAAATCTTCAGTCACTTTGCCTTGACAATGATGCAGTACTAGTATCATGGAAACGTCGGATAGCATTAGTTTGAAGTCATACTTTAGTCAATAAATCAAACATTATGAGACTAGAGTGGTTGTATAAGCATAATATTGTCTGTGTACACTCTATCTTTTTTATAAGAACCTTTTTTATCAGAACGTCGAGGCTGAGGTTAACCAAAATTTTAAGAACGTATTAAGAACATTTCTTAGGCTGAGAGTCGATTAAAAACGTTTACATTAGTGTCGATAGTCGATTCACAAAGTTAGTTAATACGAGCCAAAAGCATTGGAGGCGAAGCAGTTAAGGCGATTCCTTTGAGGAAAAAACAAACAGTGCTATTGATGGGGAGTCTGTAAGAGTCAGGCAACTGGAAAACTGTTTAAACTTTAACTGATATATAACTTAAAATTTTGTTGAAGACTGATATTTGTACCAGTTTTACATGTAATCCATCGTACGGAAAAGGATGGCGCTTGTGCATTTTACCACAATACCTTGCGAGTCTCACACAGCCCACAGCCAATACCTAGGCAAATAGAAAGGCATATTGTTTGCTAAATTCGTCCCTGTACTAACAACATTGTGTGTACTAAGCGTTGTTATGACCGTTTTAAGGTTTTCGTTCGCTAAGAATTATGGGTAAATGTATCAGTCGCCATCTTTTTCTGTAAGGTGGATTGCAACTAACAAAACAGTTGAGAATGATGTATTATTCCAGAAAGTGACACAGGCATAGTCGGAGAAAAGAAATCCGAGTGCTCCTATCAGGAGTCGAACCTAAGACCTTCCGATTACTAGTTCGGATGCTCTCCAGGCTACCACTGAGCTACAGGAGACTCGTGGGAGCTAGGGCCATTTAACTAGGTTCATGGGAGAAACATCCTGCATACTGCTAGGATTTAAATGTCGAACGTGTGGTATATGAAGTAAATGTGATGGTTTCCAGCCTTGTGAATGAATGAGAATCAGATGTATTATTCTAGAAAATGACACAGGCAGGTTTTACTTCATAAAACAAAAAAGTCCCTTCTTTTTCTTCCCAAAGTTGACTAGTCTTTTATTATATCTTTCCAGGAATCAATTTACGTTTAATTTTAAAAGAATCAATTTGCGTCAGTAAAGAATCAAGTTTTATTCAAAAGAAAAAAGTTGTTGCGTCAGTAAAGAATCAAGTTTTATTCAAAAGAAAAAAGTTGTTGTAAAGTCGTTAATGATCTCCATCGTACACCGCTCAGGTTTTCTCTGAGTGTTGACACCGTGACGTCATGAATCAAATAAGTCAGGGGACCGGACATCAGTAATGTACGAGAAGACATTGTGAATTAAAGAAAAGCCATTCATCACATTTTAAGGGTTGGTTTAGGGTAGAACAAAATTCTTCGTGCAAAGGAAAGAGTTGAAGTGTAATGTTAACTTTAAAAACGAGAAAAGCTAAACCGAAATCTCTCGAGAGTGAAATATATATACGAGGTTCTATAGAGGACGGCGAGCAGAAGATAATTAACCTGCCAACGCTCAGCGCTCTTAAAGTGGTTGATGAAATTGAATTTTGTCTGTTCGCTCTGGAATATCGTATCACCGGCGAACTTTTGAAATCTTTCTCTTTTTAAAGGAAACAGTACACTTCTTGGGTAGAAAACATGAGTACTTTTTATCTAGAAAATACTGAATTAATTGGCAAAATATTTCATATGTTAATTGTTGACAAAGATTTGGGATTCATTGTCACATTGTCAGAATACTAGAACCACTCATTTTTGGGTTTTCACAATGGAACAAAGAAACGACACTATTTACTAATTTAAAACCAGGAAAGGTTGTTATTACTGTTTGCAGAGGTAAGTAAGAATTGCGACTTTGAATCTTTTAGCGTATACAGGATTCGCAAGTGCTCCGTTTTACGCAAAATGTCTACAAGCGCGGAGGAAAGCTTGAACCAAAAAGAAGTTATTTTTAACCTACGCTCCTACGCTCCTACGTTCATAAAATAAAAATAGGACTAAATTCATTAAGGTAAAGCTAGGCAATATATTTTACGATAACAAGCATGTTTGTTTTACCATGAAATTGAACTACAGGCCTTAATTCATTATTGCTTATAACAAATTAGTAGAACGTGTGTATAAGTTTATAGCAGGGGGTGTGAATATAACAAACAATGGCTTTTGAGGAAAAGGAATCCAATTTTGACAAGTTTCTCGAAGAAAGCAGTGCTTCCCGTCCTAAAACCATTTTCATCGCAAACTCTGTCCTCAATGTGCCTTTGATGCTAACATCCATCATTGGTAACTCGTTGGTATTTGCCGCAATATTACGAACTCCATCGCTTCGTTCACCTTCCTTCATTTACCTTGCAGGTCTTGCCATGTCAGACCTTCTTGTTGGTTTAATTGCTCAACCACTGTTTATTGCGAATGAAATGAATACAACTCTAAGAACTTCTTTGCTACCTGATCTGGGCCATGTGACGGCGTTTTTTTCATGTGGGGTTTCCCTCTGTATTCTGTCAGTTATCAGTGTGGATAGATTTATGGCGCTCCACTATCACATGCGATATCCCGCCTTGGTAACAATTCCTCGTGCTGTGTACGCGTTAGTGTTGATTTGGCTCACAAACGCACTTATTTCAAGCCTCTACTTTTGGTATTCCTCAGTGTCTTATCTTGTCACGGCCGCTGGTGTTGGTGTGTGCGTTTTAATTTCTACATTTTCCTACATCAGAATTTATCAAATTGTTCGTCGACATCAGCTTCAGATTCATTATCAACAACAGGAAATTCAACTCTCTTCCAACGCTGGCAGCAATTTAAACTTAACTCGATTGAAAAGAACTGCCATGAACACGTTTGTTTTTTATATTTTCGTACTTCTTTGTTACATGCCGAAGTTTGTTTCACTAATTCTTAAAAGTGCTTATCCTCACAAATGGAAATATGCTTGGACTTTTGCAAACACTATTTTGTTTTTAAATTCCTCTCTGAATCCTATGTTGTTTTGTTGGCGAATTCGTGAGCTACTGACGGCTGTTTTAAAGATAGTGCAGAAAATATTTCAAAGACAAGCGGTGAAAGGAAACTAGAGCATTTTTCGCGTTATTAAACGATGCAAGCTTAATGCGGCACAAAGTGAAAGCACGTTTTTAAGAATAATAATGTCTGTAGCCAAAAATACGCCACACTGACAAGCAACACGTTTTAGTGAATTATTTCAAGCATACGTTGAGAATCGAACGTTCGCTTGATAAAATGTTATTGGGTTAAGCTGTCAGAAGTCGAGAAAATGGAAAAACAGTAGCAGGGAAACGAAAACACTTTACTGACCGTCTTACCACTTCCATGGGAAGTCACGCAAAGACAACGTCCTGCGCATGCCATACGGTCCGTGCGTCTGAAATTTAAATTAACCAATCAGAGGTCAGCAACGGGTCAAAACCAACGCCACTGACGTCTTGCGCTCCGCTCTTGATGATTGATTGTACCAAACAAGAGAAATTACATGAAGTCTAAACTTAAAGCGCAGGGAAATGTTTAGCAAAGTGCGAACTATTTATTTCATGTAGTCGACAATCGACACTGAATTGTTATTTTGGAGGGAAAGGTATAGGATGACGTTTGAAAACCAGTTTTGACTATTGTTGGACGATGTTGCACCGTGTTGTACGAGGTTGCCAGACTCAAGGGCCTGGGACGGAAATAAGTAAGATTTGAAGTGCCCAATAAATCATCGCCGTGGATTCAGCTACCCGGTAAAGTCAGCTTAGTGGGCATGCGTGCGTTCAACAATGTTGAACACGGTGGCCAAACGAATGCAACATTGTTGTTTACACCAGAGAACAGAAGAAATGTTCGATCATGCTGAGACGATGTTTGATGGAAATCAAACTTTGTTCAACTTCATGCAACATGGTGCAACACGGTGGCCAAACGAGTGCAAAATGTAGATGTGGCCCAGTTTCTGTAATCAGCTTTGTATTTTGGAATCTTTAGCTTCGATATATTATCGCGAACTAAAACGGGGAAGCAACTTTCAATGTTACGACTATCAAGCCACCTCCACTGCGACTCGCGCTCTGGTCACATGAAACAGCCCAATCAACATCGCGCTGGTAATAATGACCTGTTACCCTTCGACATCGTTATTTCTGCAATGTTAATGATAGGAAACAGTGTTATTGTTAGGTGTCAAGTGACCATCAATTTTGGTGCACGAAGTCTAAACTCTGCCTGCATTGTTTTGCTGTCGCGAGATTTTTACGGATTGAACTCGTCCTTTAGAGGCAAAGCAACCTTTATGTCGCCGAGACTCGTAGTCTCCGCGCGAGGAAACTGGCACCAGCTGGTGCCTACTATTGTTACTGCGCATACGTTCTGCTCATCTCGTGATACTCGGGTTTCCTACGGGTGGTGGTTACTAATACAAGGATATTTTTGCGCGGTTTAAGACTTTTCGAGGAAAGCAGAATTTAGCAAGTGCTTTTGGTATCCAAAAGGAAAATTAGGGGTAACCATGCATTTTTCAGAGATAATAAAGCTTCAATTTGGAAAAAAAAAACGCCATGCTTTCCTTTGTATTTTACTGCTTTTCAGAATAATTGTTGCTTAATTATCTTTTAAAAATGCGTGGTTACCCCCAATTTTCTATTTGAATCCCAATAGCCATTACTAAGATCTGCTTTTCCCGAATAGTCATAAACCGTGCAAAAATACTTCGGTATTAGTAGGCACCGTCCCTAAGAGGATACCTTGCTCACCTGCATAACAGATAGTATATGTATTCGCATCAGAGGCCGAGTAGAATTAAGGATTAATTTTCAAGCGCATTTTAAAAGTTTCCCGAATTGCACGACGAGGGCAATTTGCGAAGACGTTGAAAATACAAGTGAAAATTAATTTTTAATCTACTGGTATTAAAGCGCAATGATTCCTCGTAGATTAAAACAAAGTCAAGTTTAAGTTTAAAGTGCTACCATGATCAAATTTTTACCCCTTGAATTTTAAGGTTTATCACATAGAATTGTAGGAAAGATTAAAAACGCCGTTTTCCGTTTCTAAATATCTGCATTGGTTCCGGAGATATTTAAGTTTGAAAAATGTGTAAAATATCTAAATGATAGGACTGATGACGTCAGTCTCAACTCAATATAACATCAAGTATATAAATAGAGCTATCTCAGTCAATTTACAGCAGAGACCATTGAAACCTGGCAGGCTAATAGTTCTAAAGGCAATACACCTACGGCTATAAAAAATTCGGTTCCCATGGCAACTCACTCTTTTCCAGTACCCTTCCTGATTTCAATATTTTAGTGATTTTCAGCTTGAAAAACATTTAAAAAGGCTACAAACTCGACCTCGATATTTATACGCTTGCTGGATCATGCAGATGAGGCAACATTGGCAAATATCAAAATAGAACGCCAAAGGTGGCGAGCAAAGCCTTAAGTATCAGGGAGGACTGGAACCCAGTATGTTGCCATGGTAACAAAACTGATAAGCTCATATTATGAAGTGCACCTGGAAAAATGTAACTGCAAAGAATCAAGCATTTCTGATACAAATTGGCTGAGATATCTTTTTTCATAATATTTGATCAAAATTCTGTTGAGTTTGTGATGTCATCACTTGCCTAATTTGAATATTTTAAAAACTTGAATATCTCTGGAACAAAAAGAGATATTTGAAAATAGTAAACAGCATTCTTCACGTACAGACTACTTGTTTATGTTTTAAAATGGCTCAGATTAGAAAGACGCGAATTTCGTCATAGTAGCACTTTAACAATGCCAGCTTACTTGGTGGTGTCAGTTGAGTGTTGAAAGGTTGTACTTTGGTTTTGATTTACACTATGTGACTGGCTACAAATTCGTCTAACACTTTCTCAGCTAATTAACTAAGTATAACGTAATACAATCAAATTCACGGGTTATGGTTTAATACTAATTAAATTGGAACGACCTCACTGAATAAACCTCGTGACTTGCGTTTTGTAGTTAAAAAGTGGAAAGGTAGGAAACAACACACTCTATTTTAATCTGCGTAAACTTTAATTAAATCGAGGTCAAGTTTAAATTTAAAACCGGACCAACGAGGTTTAAAGTTTCAAAAAAATGCGCTTGAATTGAAGAAACCGTCTCATGCAGTTTTTGTGTTTGTTTGGTTTTAATACGATATCATTCTTTGTCACATAGTCCGAAACACGCCGTGAAATTTACGTATCATTCAACCAACCAACGACACAGCAACCGCGATTAATTGAAACGCAAGTAACCGAGCTGAATTGAATTACGCGTTGTTCATTGCGTCGCTTGTTTCCAACTCTGAATTATGAAGGCTTTCCTCCTGTTCGTCTCCCTTGTTGCGCTACCATGTGGTAAGATTATTTTGAAGCTAATTCTATTCATATATAAATGTACGGTATACTAACAGACTGCAGTCTCTAACTAAAATACACGGCCAGTAAGCGAAATGATTCGCGAACTGCGGACACAGCACGATCACCGAAAAATTTGATTTTCGTTCGCTTTTATACACAATTGCTCAAGGCCTTTTGTAACATGCATCACAGTAGCGTTTGGACAAACGTCAAGGAGATGGGTGGGTATTCTTAAAATCGTTTTCAGTCTGACTGTGTTTAAGCCATTCTCCCCCGGGGGTACTCCCTTATAGGGGCTGTATAGGTATGCGCGGCCCTAAAGGGTACGGTTTTTCAGCCGCTTTGGTCATAAATAGGGCATTGATTTTAGCCATTTTGCCTCCATTTTGGTAATAAATAGGCTATCAATTTTTGCACTCTAGTCTTGAATTCGTTATTTATTTATTTTTTTTTTTTTTAAGAAGAAGCTACTTCTTTATTATGATGTTTACGGCAACTGTGTCAACTGTGTCAATTGTGTACGTGTTGTGCTGGGCTCCGGGGGAGTTTTGAACTTAAGTTGACCAGACACTATATATCGGGTCATAAATAGGGTAAGGGTTTTGGGAAGCGGGCCACACACCCCTACCCAATTTTTTTGGGAGTACCCCCCCCCCCCTCCGGGTTCTCCCCTTAATGTACCAAAAACGTTTGAAGAAGATTTTCATCTGGCCTCAAACATGTTCATTAGTTTTATTTAACATTCCTTCATGACTCAGTGAATCGCCGTTTCTGTGAGGGGCTAAACAGGGCATTGGTGCATGCATGTATACTTAACGTATGGGGTTATGGAATTATTTGCAGATGTTGTCTTATTCGGCGCTCAAAGCAATTCCAGCACGAACTAGAGACATCTATAGCTCAGACCGTGATAAGCAAACGCTTTTGGACAAAAGCCTAAAAGTAGTAGATTTAGCTCTACTTTTGAAGTTTCGACCTTGCGTGGCTTATTCTATTTACAGAAGACTCTAAATGAAGATGTGGCCCAGCTTTTGTAATCAGCTCTGTATTTTGGAATCTTTATCTTTGATATTATCATATGATCATGAACTAAAAAAAGGAGGCAAATTTCCATCCTACCACTATCACACTCTGATCACGTGAAACAGTACAATCAACACTCACGATTTGTAAATAGCCAACAGGTTTGCTTCCCACCAGTTGAGATTTGAAACATGTGTTATGATCAGTTTATAGATTATTTTACTGATTTATAGTGTCTCCAATTTTTATTTAGCACAATAGTGCTTTTAAAAAACTTCGAAACTTAAATAATTTTTAATAAATAAAATAATAACAATGGCCTGTCATACATTGCGCAATGTTAATGATTAGAAACAGTGTTATATATATCATATGTACTGTCAGGTGTCAAGTGACCATGCATGAAGTTTGGTGTACAAAGTCTAAACTCTGCCTATTTATAATTCTTTGTTTTCTTTCATTAGACACATGAAATAACAATAATACAACTCTCGAGATCAAGACTGATAAAAATTAAACACATTGTGAAAAATATATAAGGGTTTGCAAGCGGTTCCGTGCCGAAATCCGGGAGAAACAAATTCAAATTTTTAAGACGGTTTGGAATTCTAGGAATTTGTTGTATTAATAAATTTTCTTGGTGGCGTCAATCATTGAGTGTTGAAAGTAATTTAGCATTTTTATTTTGGTTTTGATTTAAGCAATATGATTGGCTACAAAGTCAAAATCACGGGTTATGATTTAACACTCGAATATTTTTTAAAGACAATTTTATAACAAGGTACTAGTGAGCAGCACACAGCAACGAAATCTTGTTGACTCAAGGTTTATTCCCCGACCGGTTTCGCCTGATAACTACAGACTTCATCAGGGAGTATGGAACAAGATTACATGGGGAACTTATTTATACATAACTTTTACAATACAAATCACGTTCCCGTAAGGGTGTGAACAACTAAACACCCACAAGAAATACGTGCAGGATATGACTAGAATCCTGCGTAGAAGGTGTGATGTTAATTTTGGGGCTCACGCATTTAACGTTAAATCCGTGAGCCCCAACTCGACTAAATTGGAACGAGCTCGAAGATTAAACCCCGTGACTTGCGTTATGAAATTAACCTGAGAAGGTAGGATCAACAAACGCTATTTTAATTTACGAAAACTCTGATCAAATTGAAACCAAGTTTAATACAGGCCAACGAGTTTATAAGTCTCAGAAAAAAAGAAGAAGAAGAAGAAGAAGAAGAAGAAGAAGAAGAAGAAGAAGAAGAAGAAGAAGAAGAAGAAGAAGAAGAAGAAGAGAAATTGGGCGTGAACTAACAAACCTTCTCAGTTTATTTGTGGTATAATTCTTTGTCACATAGGCCGATGTATTAATTTCGTAAAAGGAAAGAAGTTTAGTCCGTATGACAATAATGTGCTTTGTTCATTAATCCCTGAGACCACTGTTAATCAAAACTCAAGGAGAGCTGAAATGATCACTTACCCACCTGCAGACCGAAACAATACACAAGACTGTGCTTTGTTTATTAATCCATAAAGCAACCGCGATTAATCTGATTAATTAAAACTCTAAAATAGACGTTGTTCATTGCGTCGTTGGTTTCCAACTCTGAACAACTGATGAAAGCTTTCCTCCTGTTCGTGGTAAGATTATTTTGAAGCTAATTCTGCTTCATAATAAAAATGTATAATATACTTACAGACTGCAGTTTCTAAATACGCGAGCGGCAAACGACGATTCGATTCGCGAAACCGGATCCAGCACGATCACCAAAAGATTTGATTTTCGTTTGATTTTGCACGCGATTGAGGCTTTTTTGTAAGTTTGCATTCAAGTAGTGTTTAGACCCTGGTTTATTCAAACGTCAAGGAGATGGGTGGGCCAAATATTCCCAAATCGCAGCCAATTAAATCAACTGCAGATATGTTTCGAATCTGACTCTGTCCAACTTTAACTGAAGGCCATTCTGCAAGATTTCAATCCGGCCCCAAACATGTACATTAACTTTGTTGATATCTGTTCCTACTCAAGCTCTGTTCATGCTCGCCGTTTCTGTGAGAGGCTAAACACGGCATTGGTGGGGCATGTATAACTAAGGTACGGGGTAATATGCAGAAATATCTGCAAATGCTTTGTCATTCGCATCAGCGCTCATAGCAAGTCCAGCACCAACCAGTCAAGCATTTATAGATCTTTCTTACCGTGCAAAGCAAACGCTTTGGATAAAAGCCTACGAGAAGGACATTTAGTTTTCTCCAGTTTGAAATTTTTCGTCAAAATTTTACACCTTGTCTGGTTCAAAGTCTGTTGATGATGGGAAACAGTTAGTGTTATTGTTAGGTGTCAAGTAATATATCAAACACGAGGAAGAGTGTTTCCTCCGATTTCCAAACACCGAGAAGTAGGTTGGAAAAACGAGGCGTAGCCGAGCTTTTTTTAACCAACTTCGAGGTGTTTGGAAATAGGAGGAAACACTCTTTCGAGTGTCTGATATAGTTTTTCAAACTATTGATAATTCTTGGAGAAATTTGAAGCAAAAGTTCACAAAATTTTATGATAATTTAGATCACATTTTTAAACCTCCTTCACGGTAGTGATTCGCTTTGTGTCGGCTTGATGAATTATTAATGTGTTTGAGAAGTGACCATGAACATTGAAGTTTGGTGTACAAAGTCTAAACTCTGCCTATTGAACGATTCTTCGTTTTGATTCACTGGATAAATGAAACCATAATAAAACTCTCAAAATCGAGACCGAGAAAAATTGGACACATTGTGAAAAATATATAAAGTGTTGCCACTGGTTCCGTGCAAAAATCCGGGACAAACAAATTGTAATTCATCTAACAGAGATAAGACGGTTTGGAATTATAAGGATTTGTTGGAATTGTTCTTTAGCTACGTAGCCTGCAAAAGCAGACGTATTCCCTGCCGGAAAAACGCTATTCTTTAAGCAGTGTCATCTTGGTGGTGTCATTTGAGTGTTGAAAGTAATTTTGTATTTGCATTTTGGTTTTGATTGCTATTCTGCAGTGTGCAAGTTTAAGAACGTTTCGGTGCCGAAGTTGTACTAGGGGCGTCAAAATGGTTAACTGAATTTCTACTGACATCGAAACCTTTAATATTGTTCTTCCAGTTCTTGGTATCCAGTGTTATTCGTGTGTGGCGACTACCACAAGAATTTGTGATGGAGTATCAGACTACAACGTGACAATTTGTCCACCGGAGAATGACGCATGCGCAACAGGATTTCACACATTTAAAATGGGCGCTACACAGACGGTGAAAACCTACCTGATGATCTGCGCTACTTGGGTAATTAATTATATAGCGTATTTATCTAAACTTACCTTTTAAGGTATACTTATACTTTTTTATATACTATTTAACAATAGGGAGCTTAAGCAACGACGACGGCGACTTCAACTACGACGCCGCAAACAATAGGTTTAATGAGCAAAAACAATCACTCTGCACGTGCGTTTTACATTTTGGTACATTTCTTTGCCGTCCTCTGCAAAACAACAACGTGAAATGACCACATTTACGGTTTTGTGGAGAACCTGAACGCACGACGGTGAATTTTTCATTTAACTTTCTTAACTTGTACGTTACTCCTACCAATTTGGTTCCTGGATAGTTTGCCATTTTTGTTAAAGTTGAGCGAGTTGAAATAATCGCGAAGTAACACAAATGAAATAAAGAGATATTTTCGCGTGACTTTTTCGTTGCCGTTACCGTCGTCATTGCTTAAGCTCCCTATTTATTCCACGAGCGCGCGTTGGATATGAGATGATAGATAGCTAAAGAGGCGCGAAGTGTCGAGTTGGGTATAATCATCTCATATCCAACAAGCGTGAGTGGAATAATTGTTTTATTAAAAACAATTAAGTAATATTGGTAGGCCTTGCTGATTTGCTTTTCAAGAGCAACCAGAAAACAATTTATGGTCGCTACTTCTCGGGCATGGTATAATGGCTCATATACCATGGCCGCTAAGCCAATCAAAACCCTGGAATCGCATTATACAATGATCCAGTTTTTAATAATTTAATATATATCTTTGCTAACATTAAGAACATACCAGGAGTATCCCTGCTTATCAGTGCGAGAGTTGACTTTATTGTCTATCACTGTTGGCTGTTGCCAACACCTGTCAATGTTTCTTTCAGAGGTTTTGCATCTCTAAGCCAGCTAACAACAACTCTATTTTCTTTGAAAAATTAAATACGTTCTTTTGTTCGTTTTGTTTTTTTTCTGCTCACAACCTTTTCGTTTATTTTGAAAATTAAACAAAGTGATTTATATATTATTATTACGTTGTTTCAATTTTTCAAATTTCTTTTGTCTACGTCTTCAGGCTGCCTGTGAAACACATAAAAATTACACCTGCGCAATGGTAAAGAACTGGGCGAAAACCAGTGACCTACACGAGGTTACAGCGTGTGATATGAAGTGTTGCCAAACGGACAAGTGTAATACAGTGGCACTTGAACTAAAAAAACCTAGTCCTGCCTCAGCATCCCACAATGTCCCTACATTTTTCCTGCTACTGGCCGGCTTCGCTTCCCTTACTAACTGATCGACTTTAAACAGTTCCATGTTCGGCGTGGGGTGAGGATGGCTACTCTAAGCAGTGAGCAATACAATGCAGCCGATAGAACTGCCTGTTTCAGCTATGTAGTTTAATTTTTTAAAAGGAAAGCGAAAATAAACACTGTAGTATTTCAAGAGGTTGCAAAAATAGTCTGTGAGTAGAAAGGAAAACAAAAACGTTTCATGGTAAACTCCTAGCTTCCTTAATTTGTAAAGACAACGTTATAACAGTTGTCATTAACATTAGAACTTGACATTGCTGTTACTAGAATAGATATGTGACAAAATGAATAAAAACTTCATGTTAATTGATGATATGAATTTCAACAGCACAAAATGAACCTGTCTTATTTAATCCTTGGTACAGGGTGTGAGGAAGAGGTGGGGTTCTTGATTTCCACAAAATTACCTCAATGGGCCCGAAGTTCAGAATAATCGATAAAAGACTGCTAAAATAGACGCACCGAAGAGTAAAAATACCAAAGTAAACTTGCAAAACAGTGATTTTCATATTTAAAATGTTTGGCATTTGCGACAACATGCCTATCAAAACTTAGTTTCCGTGACAACGACACTTAACTTGGGAATAAAAGTGTCACGTTGAAATGGATCGCGAGAATAAAAACCTTGTCCTCCGAAAATAAAAGCCACTCGAGACAGGGAAAAGCTGTTACCTCGATTCGTAGATTTAATAATAGCTACGATATAATCCAATTTTGCTTAATTGTTTTCCCAAACCGCTTTTTGGCCTTGCCGTCATAGTCCACCTCCGTCTCTAGACTAGCCCTGTTTCCTTGGGAGTGGCTCTGTCCTGAGGCCCGTTTCACTCAAGCAGAATATTCACCCTATGAATATCGCGATGAACTGAACAATGTACAGACTTTTTTATTGTGGACAATTCCCTTAGTCCTTATAAGTAAAGGTTAAGTTATATATAAACAAGTGAAAACAAACGATAATATTGTTTTGTTTTTTTTTTGGTGAAGTATTTCTGACATTGACTTTATTTATTTCTATCACTTCGAACTTGACAATGGCGTCATGACGACTCCGAAACGTTGTTCGGTTTTATCGTTTGTTTTCATTTATTTATGTAATTCCCTTAGTACTGTAAAAATCCCCGTTATTCTCTACATCAAAACCTGAAAAATGAAAAGAATACATAAAAACGGGCCGGGGCCCGTTTCTGGACACTCACAATAGCTTATCGGGCCCTAAAACTATTTAATGAACGGAGAAAGGAAAGTTCCTTGGAGATGCGTGACACTTGAAAATGTTTTCGGATTGGATTGATATAAAAATAATTATCAAAAAGTGTCAAAAATGGTTTGAAAGAAAGACAGACGTTTCGGGTATATAACCCTTCTTCAGTGTGGAGAAAACCGTTGAAATACGCTACTGGAAACACGCGCGCATATGAATAGTAGCGCGCGCATGCATTGAAAGTTACAATTCAAACATAGTTAAAATTGATGTTAAGTCCATCCGGCTGAACAGTCCCAAGTTGGAAAATCAACCTCATTTCACACTGCTTTCGCTGGAGGTTTGTCCCATTGCATAACCTCATACCCCGCACCCGGATATCTGAAATACTGTGATCCGTGGAGTTGAAATATTGGGCCACCGGGAACCCTGGAGTGTTGTTGCGAATGCTGCGTAAGTGCTCGCTAAAACGGCTCCTGAGGGTCCGCCCGGTTTCACCAATGTAAAGAATGGTAGGGCATCGGTCACAGGATATGCAGTACACAAGATTACTGGACTGGCAGGTGAAATGACCACGGACAGTAATCTTGTGTACTGCATATCCTGTGACCGATGCCCTACCATTCTTTACATTGGTGAAACCGGGCGGACCCTCAGGAGCCGTTTTAGCGAGCACTTACGCAGCATCCGCAACAACACTCCAGGGTTCCCGGTGGCCCAACATTTCAACTCCACGGATCACAGTATTTCAGATATCCGGGTGCGGGGTATGAGGTTATGCAATGGGCCAAACCTCCAGCGAAAGCAGTGTGAAATGAGGTTGATTTTCCAACTTGGGACTGTTCAGCCGGATGGACTTAACATCAATTTTAACTACGTTTGAATTATAACTTTCAATGCATGCGCGCGCTACTATTCATATGCGCGCGTGTTTCCAGTAGCGTATTTCAACGGTTTTCTCCACACTGAAGAAGTGTTATATACCCGAAACGTCTGTCTTTCTTTCAAACCATTTTTGACACTTTTTGATAATTATTTTTATATCAATCCAGTCCTAAAACTATTTTGCGTGCACGATGAGCCCTAATTTAGGGAATCAATCAGTTTATTGGTTTATTCAATCAGACAAATTTTCTGAACTGTCGACTCAGTGAGAATATTAGAAAGTATAAATTTTCTGCCGCAGGGTGAGTGTTTTATTTCAAATCCATTGGTAAAGGTGAACACTAACCAATAATTGAACTCTGTTTTATGGTTAGGTCTAGCCTTTTTCTCTCATTTTACGTATGGCTTAATTTTCTTCATGTAAGAAGCAAAATTTACTAGGCAGTGACAGTATTACGTGGCGCGCGTTGACTGTTCACAAACCGGTTGGCCTGGATCGATCATCCTAAAAAACTAAAGAGAATAATAAGAACAGAAAAAAATAAATATCATTTGAAATCCATTAAACAAAACTCTATCGGCAAATGTCATTTTTTGAGCGTGAAGAAAACTATCGTAACTCGATAGATAGGCGATCCATGTACATAGTATTTTGATATCTTTTTGGACCCCACACCCATATAAATCATGTAGCTTAGAATGTCAGTTCTACTGAAATGTTTCTTTTAGGTGGGTTTAAGAGGATACCTTGCTCTCCTGTATAACAGGTAGTATGTGTATTCGCATGAGGCCAAGAAGAATTAAGGATTAATTTTTAAGCTCATTTTCCCAAATTGCACGACGAGGGCAATTTACGAAGACTTTGAAAATACAAGTGAAAATTAATCTTTAATCTACGAGGAATCATTGCACTTTTATAACAGAGAGGGCAAAATGTTCTTAAAACCACCAAGGAACTTCGTAAAACAGTCAGTAAAACACTCACCGTATAAGCAAGCAAACAAAGTAACAAATTATTTAATTTTTTCGTAGCGTCCAAAACAAACAAAACTGACGAGAAGAGTTACCATTAACACATGTAATTAAGAGAGGATACAATTGTAATTCAGGAACAAACTTACAACGATAAAACTTAAATGCTAGCCATCAATTAATTGTTGACCTGCGCTGTGAAGCTTTCTACCGCTTGAAAAATCACAAGAACACACATCGATAAAAATAGCAAACGGTGGATCCAGAGAAGGAACTTGCGGAGTAATTTCTTCCACTAAATTTAACCTCCTCCTTCCTCCCATCAAAAGGACACTGTTATGCTCGGTTATCGTTCGTTGCACGAAAAAGCAGGAAGAAGTAGCGAGGTAAAATCACTAATGGTCGCCGTGACTGATTTCAGTTTCTAAGCCAACCATCAGGCCAAATATCAATCCGATCCAAGTTTTTAGCTTTGGCACAAATAATCTTTTACTGTTTCTTGTAAGAGACACGAAAACTTAAGCTTTAGGAATATCCTTTCTAGTTGCAGCACTTGATTTCCATGTATTTTTGTTACAAACAACCCGGCTTAAAAAGTCGGACTCCAAAGAACCTCAAAGAACTCGTTGATTTTGGGCACAAAATGAAGGGACCAACCAAATGTAGAACTGGCGTGCTCAGCCAATGAGGAGCGAGTATTTTCACCGCTCGCGACCCATCAGCAGAAGTAAGTAATTTTGCCCTCGATGAAAGGAAAAATTAAGAAAAAATGCCCTCTGTTACAAGAAATCAGCATTCAGTAATTTTGCCCTCTCTACTACATTATTATTGCTATTGTTGATGAGCAGTTTGCTGCTGCACTAAAAATGTAAATAACTTCAGAAAGGTTGAGGAACTTGTAAGGTCACTACGTGCAAACGATAAGCAGATTTCGATAAATGCTATGGAAGAAATTGGAGCTCCGCTTTTAGGCTTGGCTAACTATATATATTAAGAGTTTGATGGAATTGTTCTTTAACAATGCCAGCTTAATTGGTGGTGTCAGTTGAGTGTTGAAAGGTTGTACTTTGGTTTTGATTTACACTATGTGACTGGCTACAAATTCTTCTAACACTTTCTCAGCTAATGAACTAAGTATAACGTAATACAATCAAATTCACGGGTTATGGTTTTAATACTAATTAAATTGGAACGACCTCTGAATGAATAACCTCGTGATTTGCGTTTTGTAGTTGAAAAGTGAAAAGGTAGGAAACAACACACTCTATTTTAATCTGCGTAAACTTTGATTAAATCGAGGTCAAGTTTAAATTTAAAACCGGACCAACGAGGTTTAAAGTTTCAAAAAAATGTGTGTGAATTGAAGAAACCGTCTCAGTTTTTGTTTTTGTTTGGTTTACGATATCATTCTTTGTCACGCAGTCCGAAACACGCCGTGGAATTTACGTATCACTCAACCAACCAATGACACAGTAATGTGTTTCGTTCATTAATTAATAAAGCAACCACGATTACTTGAAACGCAAGTAACCGAGCTGAATTGAATTACGCGTTGTTCATCGCGTCGCTTGTTTCCAACTCTGAACTATGAAGGCTTTCCTCCTGTTCGTCTCCCTTATTGCGCTACCATGTGGTAAGATTATTTTGAAGCTAATCGTCTATTCATATATAAATGTACGGTATACTTACAGACTGCAGTCTCTAACTAAAATACACGGCCAGTAAGCGAAATGATTCGCGAACTGCGGACACAGCACGATCACCAAAAAATTTGATTTTCGTTCGCTTTTATACACAATTGCTCAAGGCCTTTTGTAACTTGCATCACAGTAGCGCTTGGACAAACGTCAAGGAGATGGGTGGGTATTCTCAAAATCGTTTTCAATCTGACTGTGTTTAACTTTAAGTTTAAGCCATTCTCCCCCGGGGGGTACTCCCTTATATGGGCTGTATGAGGTATGTGCGGCCCTAAAGGGTACGGTTTTTTAACCGCTTTGGTCATAAATAGGGTATTGATTTTAGCCATTTTGCCGCCATTTCGGTAATTAATAGGGTATCGAGTTTTGCACTATAGTCTTGATTTGTTTTTTTTTGTTGTTGTTTTTTTTTTTAGAAGAAGCTACTTTTTCATTATGATGTTTACGGCAACTGTGTCAACTGTGTCAATTGTGTACGTGTTGTGCTAGGCTCCGGGGGAGTTTTGAACTGAAGTTGACCAGACACTATATATCGGGTCATAAATAGGGTATCACATGTTTGGTCAGGTCATAAATAAGGTAGGAAAACTCGCAGATTTTGGTCATAGATAGGGTAAGGGTTTTGGGAAGCGGGCCGCATACCCCTACCCAATTTTTTGGGGAGTATCACCCCCTCCGGGTTCTCCCCTTAATGTACCAAAAACGTTTGAAGAAGATTTTCATCTGGCCTCAAACATGTACATTAGTTTTGTTTAACATTCCTTCATGACTCAATGAATCGCCGTTTCTGTGAGGGGCTAAACAGGGCATTGGTGCATACATGTATAATTAACGTATGGGGTTATGCGGAATTATTTGCAGATGTTGTTTTATTCGGCGCTCAAAGCAATTCCACCACGAACCAGACACATCTATAGCTCTGACCGCGATAAGCAAACGCTTTTGGACAAAAGCCTAAAAGCAGTAGATTTAGTTCTACTTTTGAAGTTTCGACCTTGCGTAGCTTAATCTCTTCACAGAAGACTCTAAATGAAGATGTGGCCCAGTTTTTGTAATCAGCTCTGTATTTTGGAATCTTTATCTTTGATATATGATCACGAACTAAAAAAAGGAGGCAAATTTCCATCTTGCCACTATCACGCTCTGATCACGTGAAACAGTACAATCAACACTCACGATTTGTAAATAGCCAACAGGTTTGCCTCCCACCAGTTGAGATTTGTAACATGTATTATGATCAGTTTATATAGTATTTCACTGATTTATGGTGTCTCCAATTTTTATTTAGCACAATAGTGCTTTTGAAATACTTCGACACTTAAATAATTTTTAATAAATAAAATGATAACAATGGCCTGTTACCCTCCGACATCATACATTCCGCAATGTTAATGATTAGAAACAGTGTTATATATATTACTGTCATGTGACCATGCATGAAGTTTGGTGTACAAAGTCCAAACCTTGCCTATTTATAATGCTTCGTTTTCTTTCACTGGATACATGAAATAACAATAATACAACGGGTGTCTAGAAAACTCAGACCTAGAAAACTCAGACCTCAGACCTCAGACCTAGAAAACTCAGACCCCCCAATTCTGGAAAACTCAGACCTACAAAACTCAGACCCCCTTCAAACTAGAAATCTCAGAAGAAAAAGAGGTTGGAAATTGGAATACATTTTCATTACGGTGAAATATTATACGCTACATTTGTACAGTGTCTGCCTTTTATTATTTTACAACTAATTGCAAGATAACGGGAAAGATAACAATAATGTTTCCTGTTTCGTCTCATGACACGAATTTGCTCTTTAGAAGAAAATGAATCGACTGATTGGCATTTGTACATTTCTAAAATAATAAAATATTTTATATTTAAAAGAATCACGGCTCGTGTCAAATTGTCTACAGTGACAATCACCTCACTTGACAAGAAAACTCAGACCCCCCAATTCTGGAAAACTCAGACCCCCTTCAAAACTCAGAAAAATAAATAAACGTGAAGAGAGAATAAAGCAAAAACAGAAACATGAAACCACCAAACCGCGCCAAAATGTCATGTGCTGTTCACGTCGCGTGACAATCACACAACGCCGCTCAAGCCACAGCCGACATGACAGTGTAAAATGATTTTTTAACACAATATGTCGATTACAAACACTTAACATCGATTTTTTTGGTAGTACCAAACTGACACAATTTTAGTCCTTGAGATATTTAGGGGTATCATGATTTGGATTTTGCTTTATTCTCTCTTCGAATAAAAAGCCAATTTCGTGTCACGAGACGACAGGAACGGAGTGTTGTTATCTTTCCCGTTATCTTGCAATAATAAAAGGCAGACACTGATTAGCGTATAAAAAAATGAATTCCATTTTCCAACCACGTTTATTTCTTTTTCCGGGTTTTGTTGTTTGAAGGGGGTCTGAGTTTTCCAGAATTGGGGGGTCTGAGTTTTCTTGTCAAGTGAGGCGATTGTCACTGTAGACAATTTGACACGAGCCGTGATTTTTTAAGTATAAAATATTTTATTATTTTAGAAATTTACAAATACCAATCAGTCGATTTATTCTCATAAAGAGCAAATTCGTGTCATGAGACGAAACAGGAAACGTTGTTATCTTTCCCGTTATCTTGCAATTAGTTGTAAAATAATAAAAGGCAGACACTGTACAAATATAGCGTATAATATTTCACCGTAATGAAAATGTATTCCAATTTCCAACCTTTTTTTCTTCTGAGATTTCTAAATGTAGTTTGAAGGGGGTCTGAGTTTTGTAGGTCTGAGTTTTTCAGAATGGGGGGTCTGAGTTTTCTAGGTCTGAGGACTGAGGTCTGAGTTTTCTAGGTCTGAGTTTTCTAGACACCCTGTGTGTCTCGAAATGAAGACCGATAAAAATTGAACACATCGTGAAAAATATCACTGAGTAAGGGTTTGCAAACGGGTCCGTGCCGAAATCCGGGACAAAGAAAATCCAATTTTCCTAAGAAAGACAAGACGGTTTGGAATTCTAAGAACTTGTTGTATTGATAAATTGTTCTTTAACAATGTCAGCTTACTTGGTGGCGTCAATCAGTAAGTGTTGAAAGTAATATCGCATTTGTATTTTGGTTTTGATTTTAGCAATATGATTAGCTACAAAGTCAAAATTACGACCGGGTTTTTATGTAACACTCGAATAAAGTGGAATTTAATTTTATGTAGGGGTTTAGGTATCTACAGTTTATAAACTGGGCGCGCTACATCGCTAGGACGCGAAACACCTCTGAAGGTATGCGATAACCTTAACAAGTTTTCGTTTTGTTTCACTGGATACATGAAATAACAATAATAAAACTCTCAAAATCAAGACCGAGAAAAATTGAATATATTGTAAAAAATACATGGACTTTCGCCTTTGGTTCCGAGCAAATCTCTGGGACAAACAAATATGCTCATTCATCTAACAGAGATAAGACGGTTTGGAATTATAAGAATTTGTTGGAATTGTTCTTTAGCTACATAGCCTGCGAAAGCAGGCGTATTTCCTGCCGGAAAAACGCTATTCTTTAACCAGTGTCATCTTGGTGGTGTCATGTGAGTGTTGAAAGTAATTTTTTTTTTTGCATTTTGGTTTTGATTGCTATTCTGCAGTGTGCAAGTTTAAGAACTTTTCGGTGCCGAAGTTGTACTAGAAGCGTCAAAATGGTTAACTGAATTTCTACTGACATAGAAACCTTATTGTTCTTCCAGTTCTTGGTATCCAGTGTTATTCGTGTGTGTCGACTACCACAAGAATTTGTGATAAAGTATCAGACTACAACGTGACAATTTGTCCACCGGGGAATGACGCATGCGCAATAGGAGTTAACACATTCAAACTGGGCCATACACAGACGGTGAAAAACTACCTGATGACCTGCGCTACTTGGGTAATTAATTATATAGCGTATTTTTCTAAACCTACCTTAATATATTTTCATAATTATGCACGCAGGTTAGTGAAGCTTAACAATCATACGAAGCTCCCTCCCCTATTAAAACCTACTAAAATTTGGTGGCTAACATTCAAAACCTACCAGGAGCAGCCCTGCTTATCAGTGCCGGAGAGTTGTCTGCCTCTCTAGTGTCGTTTGGATTTACTTCACGATAATTTTGAATCACAATCTTTGGCCGTTGCAAACACCTGTCAATATTTCTTTCAGAGGTCTTGCGTCTCTTAGCCAGCTAACAACCACTTTATTTTCTTTGAAAAATTAAATAAGTTCGATTGTTCGTTTTGTTTTGTTTCCGCTCACAGCCTTTTCGTTTATTTTGAAAATTAAACAAATTGATTTATATATTGAAAGGAAATGTGATGTAATATTTTAAGCCTGGTGAACAAATGAGGTGATGATGTATTATTCAGTAATGACAAAGGCAAACTCGGAAAAAAGAAATTCCAAGTGCTCCTATCAGGAGTTGAACCTAAGACCTTCCGATTACTAGTTCGGATGCTCTACCACTGAGCTACAGAAGACTCGTGGGAGCTTAGGTTAAACTACGTTCATGGGACAAACATCCTGCATACTAGCAGTATGCAGGATGTTTGTCCCATGAACATAGTCTAATGGCCCACGAGTCTCCTGTAGCTCAGTGGTAGAGCATCCGAACTAGTAATCGGAAGGTCTTAGGTCCGACTCCTGGTAGGAGCACTCGGAATTTCCTTTTCCGAGTTTGCCTGGGTCATTACTGAATAATACATCATTCTGATTTATATATTATTATTAAGTTGTTTCAATTTCTTAAACTTCTTTTGTCTACGTCTACAGGCTGCCTGTGAAACACATAAAAATGACTCCTGCACATTTGTAAAGAACTGGGCGAAAACCAATAGCCAGCACGAGCTTACAGCGTGTGATATGAAGTGCTGCCAAACTGACAAGTGTAATACAGTGGCACTTGAACTAAAAAAACCTAGTCCTGCCTCAGCATCCCGCAATGTCCATACATTTTTTCTGCTACTGGCCGGCTTCGCTTCCCTTACTAACTGATCGACTTTAAACAGTTCCATGTTCGGCGTGGGGTGAGGATGGCTACTCTAAGAACTGAGCAATACAATGCAGCCGATAGAACTGCCTGTTTCAGCTATGTAGTTTAATTTTTCAAAAGGAAAGCGAAAATAAACACTGCAGTATTTAAGAGCTTGTCAAAATAGCCTGTGAGTAGAAAGGAAAACAAAAACGTTTCATTTTAAATACTACTAGCTTCCTAAATTTGTAAAGACAACGTTATAACAGTTGTCATTAACATTAGAACTTGACAATGCTGTTACTAGAACAGATATGTGACAAAATGAATAAAAACTTCATGTTAACTGACATAATGAACCTGTCTTATTCAACCTTGGTACAGGGGGTGAGGGAGGGGTGGGCTTTTGCATTTCTACAAAATTACCTCAATGGGCCCGTTTTCATTTATTCTTTCCTTTTCTTTTTCTTTTTAATATGGAGAAGTACGAGGATTTTGCAGGTACTAAGAGTACTGTCTGCAACAAAAAGATGAATCGTGGTTGCTTTATAATGGCAATTGAACTGAGTGGAGTGCAGTTTGGTCTGATATTATACGCGTGATTTCAAGTATGATTTCAGACCAGAATTGTACACCATTCAGTTCAATTACACTTTATTCTACCCATTTTGAAGTCACACAGTTCTTTGGTCATTATTAATATTTATTATCCACCTGGCTTTTTCTGGAAAAGAGGAAATTTGGGAAACAGAAATTGCAAACCTGCCCCCCCACCCCCCCAATTTTGTTTGGCCCTTTTTTTTTCTACTATTTGATTAGCTAGTGCAGGCAAGCGATGAAATTCGATTGGATTTGATTATTATTTAACATTCATTTTGCTGGCCTAAAAAAAGAATGCGATTTAAAGCAAAAAAAATGGTGCGATTCGTGAAAAAGTACAACTGTTGAGAGTCAATCAGATTGTAGGGATCACCAGTGATTTCGAAATGGGTGTAATAAACGGATTTATTACACCCATTTTGAAATCACTGGTGATCCTTGCAATCTGATTGGCTCTCAACAGTGCGATTTATTCCCAAATTGCACCATTTTTTGCTCTAAGTCACATCCTTTCTTTAGCCCATCAAAATGGAAATGAAGTAACAAAAATAGAATATTTATTTTGATAATGATACTCTGTGATTTCAAAATAGGTGTAATAAAGTGGTAATTGAACTTTGTGTCGTGCAATTTTGGTCTGAAATCATACTTGTGATTTCAAATCAAACTCGCGCTGCACGCTCGTTCGATTTTGAAATCACGCGTATGATTTCAGACCAAATTGCACTCCACTCAGTTCAATTACCATTATAAATGAACGAAGCACATTACTAGTGTGAATCGTTTCGGTCTGTGGAAGTGATCCGAAATTAGCTTGTTCTCTTTCAACTTTGAATTCACTGGTGCATCGGCCTATTTGACAATGAATCATATCGTAAACCAAATCAAAACTATGAGACGCGCACGGATTTTTTACGTTAAATTGTCGAATCAATATTAGTAGTAGCCCATGGCCTGGAGCCGGTGCCGATTAGACAATCGTTTCGTCTCCCAAAAGTGAAATCGGGTTACCTTGCAGGAGTTCGCAGTGTAGCTTGACATCGATTGTTTTTATCGCAGGATGCAAATGATTTTAGAAAAAACTAAAAAACATGTTGAGTCATCAAACCAGGACAAATCATAATTACTTCTAACTTTTAACGTCTAATGGCTCAGGTCACGTAAATGTTTCCAAGACGTAAACATGAAGTCATTCTTGGTTTGTGGTCTGTTTCTGATGGCCTTTCCATACGGTAAGCAAGCTACGAGACGGGTCCTTTATGCTTTATTGCTTATATACCTTATATCGACGATAACATGGCTTTGACACGTAAGCCGAGAAAGAATACTTATCTATATCAGTTCTATACATCAGATCTCATGACCTGACGAAGTGTGCGCTAGTCACACGAAACGCGTAGGAGAAATAAAGAAGTTATACAACTACAGTTCGCAGAGTGCTGCTCACTAGTTTAGTTTTTATTAAATTGAGATTTCAAAACTCTTTCGTCTGTATTAATCTTGGTTTCATAATTTTCTTATTCATCGTTTGTTATCAGACCAAAACTCGTTAATTATAAGGCTCCTTCAAAATGCAAGTTTGTAGGTTAGCGTCATAAACTAATTGATATTTTACTGATAATCCTAAACCCCCTGAGCTATTTTGACTCATTTTAAGCTTGCAAGCTAACTTTGTCATCTACGTAATTATTTAGTGTATTTGATACAGTGCAACCCTCTTTCGTTGCTCGAGTCAACTGAATTGAAATTCAGCCAGTGTATTTTACAGGCGTAGCGTGGCAGTGTCACGATTTAACCACTAAAACGTTTTTTTTTTTTTAACGCAGTAGAGAGTGACTCTAACTTTCGAGTCTGTGAATGAGATCACATAATTCAAATGAAACTTGTCGGACTGATACCTACTGTGGTTCTGTTTATTATATTCTGTACAAAGTGTATGAAGGTTTTTGATGACTTATAATTACAGAGCCGGCATTGGCAATTCAAACGAACGCAATTAAACATTTCTTTGTTATGGTGTCGCTTATGGGCTGTAGCGGTAATTAAGTTGGCAGTCCTAAAGTTCTACGATCGCAAACAATGCAAAAACGTTTCTTAAGTTTCGTGACCTTCGTCTTTAATTTTTGTTGCTATTTGGAGTTTTCCGTTGATTTCGGTCACATCCTTTCGAATGTGATCACGGTCAAATCACTGGCTCAAGAGGCCCGCCACTGAGATGTATTTGCATTTTGTATTTTTCCCTTAGTTACCGCTCTCAGCTGTTACCGGTGTGATCCAGAGTACCCCGCTCAGCCTCTGTGCTAAGACCCCGGCAGGACCTGAAAACTTAACTGACTGCAACACTGTTCCACCAACAATACCCAACACTCCATATGACGCTTGTTTGACGCTCTCACTGAAGGTCTCGTTTGGACAACTCACCTTTAATATGAGTAAGCTGTGGTGTTGTTACAAGGTAAAAGGATGTGTGAAGATCTGAAGCTGAGATGGCTGTTATGTTTTTATACAATCACGGAGTTATGTCAAGATTGTAGGAAAAGTTGTTTTAGACGTAGCAGATTTAACAAGAGCTGCATTACTGCCATGAAAATACCGAAGAACGCAATTTTCGTCGACGTGGTGGCCTTCTATTTGCGCGGCGGACGAATTCACAACCACTTACTCGTGCCAGTCTTCCGATGGTTTCTTGAGTCGGTGGAATTTCAAACAATGCCGATGACAGTTGATAATTCTCATGACATAAATCGGAATCATCGGTTTCTTGAATCTTCTACTTTTTTGTGTAAACGGGAATTTCTTACTTCAGATTATAAAAAGGCAGTATTATCACCAAGTCGGAACCTCATATCTTTTCCCAGAGTTTACGGATTTTCTTTCCTACACGTTCAGTTATTGGGTATGACACTAGCTACCAAACGCCATGATGATTAGTTTTAAATTCAGATTTTCATCCTTCTTAGTCTGACCAATATAACGTCACAAAACACTGCGAAAAAAAAAATAGATACTGGTCCCGTAAAGTCTCGTAAAAATTCCATTTACAACTCATGTCATTTGTAGGTGGGGTTGACCACCATCCATCCTCAACTGCTCAAGATATAAAACAACCAACTTCTCACAAAAAATTTCAGTGCAACATGTTTCCACCAGTAGGCTCGTGCATAGATCATAAAAAAAAAATATGCATCTGTTCTTTCCTTGAGCTTTGATACAAATGGGTGAAACACGTTATTCTTGTCTGTTTTATTGATAAAAGTCTTTCTTCTTTCCAGTCGCTTTGTAGCTTCTTTGAGGCCAAAGCGTGCAACGATTCAGGAGTCGATATTCGAAGCAAAGGGGGTTCCCTGGACAGCTGTAGGCTTACTAAGTGTTGCGAGGATGACAAGTGCAACGGTGCGATGGAGTCGGACGAAAATACAGTCAGTACACCACAGACAGGACCACACGAAAACCGGACTGCTAGGCCAATCGCTGGAGCAACGGGACACAATTGTGTTCCATTCATCTTTATTATGACCAGTGCGATGATTTCGCTTATATAGTGATTTTCAAATTGAACGCAACTGCTGGAGCACCATAAGCTATTCTATGTCTACGAGTATTCAACACTGGGCTGTATCATTCTAAAATACCGCTACGTTGGTTTCAACTGAATACCCAACCTTTATAATTTAGGATCTCATAAATAAAAAGTTAAAAACGGCGTTGATCGTTAGTAAAAAAACAAAAAAACAACGAGAAGCCGAAAACTACACTACTATTTTGTCAGCAAGGGATAAAAGGTCTGAACAATTTCTTTTGGGGGTATTTTGAGGATAACTTAAATTACTTAAATAACCCCTCGTTCCCAGGGCGTCTCCATCGCTCCTCCCAATTTGCAAGGGAAAAGCCATGGAAACAAGTTTTGCAAGAAAACCAAAGAAGACTTGGTCTGAATGGAGTTAATTTAAACACTAATAAAATGCAATCTTCTTGAGAAAAAAAATACAATAATTACTTTATTTCAATCCTCTCGAGTGATACGTTTCAGTAACAATCAACATAAATCTGACTTTGCAAGTTACACTCCGAGTTAACTTCCCTTATATTAAGTAAATAGCAAAGATATTTACAGTAAAAAATGTTCATAGAAAATTTGACGAGCAAATAAAATGTACAATTCATCAAAGATAGAAAAACGTTTCTCTTTAGCTTAACTCAGGGTGGCTTGGAGTCGGATTTCAGGGCAGACAGAAGCCTGGAAGAGAAGAGAGAGAGGAATTACGTGAGTCAGATAGTAGTAAAGGTATCATTACAATGTTGAGTTTTTAAACAGGTCTACGCTTGTCAATGCTTGTAGCGTTGAACAATTTTGTCCCTCGAATACAAAGTCTTTCAAGAGAACTTTCCAGGCCTCCTTCTGTGCTCTATGGATATTTTTGGGAGTATTGGAAGATCTCGGCCAGTCTTCAAGTGACTTCAATATTCATGATTCTAAGGAAGAGCTCGGTAACTCTTCGTGTAATTCAAAAGATTACCTATAACACTTGGGAGCACATTAATGACTAATTTTCGTGATTTCAGCCACTTCGATTGAGAATGGTGGTATCCGTTAAGTTTTCACAGGCAATTAATTGGTTAGATATTCACATGTCTTAAAGCTGAAAGAAATGGTGTTTTGGGGCACTTGCCTTTGTCGAAGGAACTGGTTCTGCCAACGGTAATCGTTGGCCATGTGCTGGAGAAGAAAATAGATACATTATATTAAAATGGAGATTCTCAGTGCGTGGTATGCTAGGCTGTCGGTCCTTGTTAAACTTGATTTTGAAATACCAAAGAGCTTGAAGACCTACTCCTATTGTAAATGCTTAAGAGCAATTCTCCAGGAAAGTGAAGCAAAGTTGGAAATGAAAAATTTTAACCCCTCTTCAATTTTTGTGTGTAGGTAGGTTACTTTGGGGGATAGACAAAAACAACCATATTTGGATCGGCTGATGTATCGTTGCCATGGTAACCGCACTATATGACCTCGGCCTTGGGACCATGTTTTGAGCAAAAGTTCCACTCTCAAAAAGTAAAAGTAAACGAGTCTGGTTCTCGGGTGCATGTGAACCAATTCAAATGAAATTCATACAGATGGTAGAACCACTCTCCCAGTTTATAAAATTTGCCGTTACAATAATTTGGGTTTTATAAACGAGAAGAAAATGCTCGTCCTACTATGTTCCCTGTCAGCCATTTAGACAAGCAGGAAAAACAAGCACAACGATATTCGTTATTTCTCCGAAAGTACTCTTTCCACATAAACCAAATTAGCAGCAGAGATTACATAGATATTGACGTTTCTAAATATCATAAAATCAATTTGGGGAAAACTATACTCTGGCCATGGGTGCTGAAGACACCTGGGACAAATTGCAAAAAATTGCAAAATTAGTAATTTTGAGAGCTCTAGTATTTAGCTCAAACAGGCTTTAGAGAGAGAAAATCAGCTTCAAAAGTATCTTTTATCATCTTGTCTGCTACCTACATTTAGTAAATAAGGTTTTGGCCAGCAAATTTGATGAAATATAAATTGATACAAAACCTACCTTGAGGGTTTTGGGAATTTCTTCAGGATGCTTTCGTCGCGTGGTTCTCTCCAGTATCTCTCCTTCGCACGTTCCGTCTTTTTGACCAAATCTAGCGCAGACTAACAGTTACTCCCATCGAATATCCAGTTTGCTGTGTTTCAGACCAGGGATGATGATACAAGTAGCCCGCCTACACTGACAAAGTCCAAAACATGGTCGTAATGCTTGCGATTTCTGCCGTCGAGCACCTAAATTCATCAATATTATTCAGCCAGGAAGTAGAGTAAATGTGTCGAGATCGATGTACAAAGCAAATGCATGCCTTTAAGCAATTCAAAGTAACGTCTTTGGCTAAAATCGAGTCAGATATTGCGATAGTCGACAAGCCAAGAATGGTAAATAAACTGAACGCATAGGCCGGAAGTCCGAGAAGCACGACTGCTGACCGGATGTAACACAATGTAATGGGATGTAACACCGGATGTATGTGTAATGATATCCTCTTGTAATGGGGCTGTTTCACAATGGCAATGGTGAAGAAAGCCAAACAAAAAAAAAACAAAAAAAAAACAGAATAACCGAATGAAAACAAAAACAAAGGAAATGAAGCTGAACTGAAGCTTGGGTGAAAATTGAACGCATAATCATAATAGCCGCACCCCCCCACCCCCCCCCCCCCCAAAAGATTGCTCTTTAGACTGTGAAAATGCAATTACAAATTCAGTTATGATAAACTATTCGTGACAAGAGAATTAAAAATTCGCGCATGAAATCTTATAATTAT
>NW_028145451.1:2080000-2110000 GCF_977016875.1 Pavona decussata
AAACTTGACCTTCTGCAACTATGAATGAAATGAAAGGAAGTTTAATTTCAAGACCGCAATTAACAATTCCGTATTATAGATGTTAATTTACAGAATTAACGTTCACTGACAGTTGACGTTGCTGTTGTTTTTATTGTTGCTTTTGTTTTGTTCTGTTTTGTTTTTATTATTATTTTATCGGCATTAAGATAAAGAGCTTTACGTCAAGTATCTTCATCTTTCGTCTTCGCTACAACAACATAACATAACTTTTTTTATGCTCGAGGAGCTGGAGCTTATTAGGCTTATTTCCACAGCACTCGCTCTCTTCGAAGACGACGCCATTAACCTTACAATTAATTATGCAAATAAAAATTCGTACGCAAAATTTATTCAACCAATCGCGATGAAACTCAGCCAGTGATTGAATACTTTTATAGACTTTCTATTCACAACAAATATTTTATCAACCGGATGTAACGCAAATTTTCTACGAATTTTCGCGTTGTTACGCAAAATTTATTCAACCAATCGCGATGAAACTCAGCCAGTGATTGAATACTTTTATAGACTTTCTATTTACAACAAATATTTTATCAACCGGATGTAACGCAAATTTTCTACGAATTTTCGCGTTGTCGATAGTAGACGATCGATAGATTGCAGGGCGTGACAAGTATGAGATACATAAGTGCACTTTTTCCGGGATCAAATATGGCTGCCGGAAGGATACTACATTTGATCCTGGAAAAGGTTTAACGAAGACGAAAATCAAGTGTGTCACGTGTCAAAATACTGTACGATTGTGGAGTGTATTGCAGCATGTCTCAGGGTCTTCTTCACACGCCAACCGCCATTTTGAATATTGCGAAGACCCCAAGGACAAGGTCTACGAGTCACAACATTTGCAGGTGAACCAGCGCTTAGTTAGTTTATTGACAACTTTATGCTGGTTAATTTTCTATTCAACACGAGCCAATCAAAATACAAGACTGTACGAGGAGGACAGTTATCAAATTTCACCTTTGCTTTATCGCCGGGAATCCTTGCATTTGATTGGTCAGTTCATACTGAATCCATCAAAAAGCTGTGAAAAGGTTTTCCAAAACTAACCCCAAAAATCTTCTTTAGTGGGATAAATGTCACAGTATTTGGCCTTTCAACACTCTCTGAATTAAGTCATAATTGCCCCTAGAATTTTGAAGACTTCATATATATTCTGTCTTTCTGCTATATGCTGTTGTTAATATTATCTGGGTTACAGTATTTGATGTGCGGCACACTGACTTACTTGGCTTCTCATGAATTTATCCTGACTCTCAAACTCCGCCATTAATTCATTATATTTCTCCCTGGAAATTCAAAACAAGGACAATAATTAAAATACTAATAGGAACCTTACAATAACCACGGCGGCCTGCCACAAACAGATAAATAACTAAAACCAGTGAATACGGAGTTTTTTAAAAGGTTCACGTCAGGAATCGGATTATTTAACGATACTCAACCAAAACCGCAGCAATAAGCAAACCAGGGCTTTTTAAAATTTCTTTCTTCAAAAGATGTAATTCACAGATTTTATTTATTGTTGACATTATTTTGGACACCAGATACCAAAAGCGTCACAGGAAACTTACAGAACGAAAATTCCTTCGTTTTGTAATTGTTTTCAAGCTCTTAATGTGTTACGATTGACAACGCTTCCAAAACGTTTTCCCAGCTTCAGGCTGCATCAATCACATGATTAAATTCTTATGTAGTGCCAGTAAGTGTTAGAAATCGCTTTAGTTCGTTGCTATTTTAAAATGGATTAAGTATATGGGATAGATGTAAAACAATTGTTTACCGGTGTCGTTTACAGTCAAGACATTTCCGTAACTTTGCTTTGAGAACCTGTTAAACAAAGAATATTAACCGTTATGTCTCAAGGCAGAGAGTGATCAAGAGATATCATGCAATCTTGACGTGCATTATCGGCCACAGGAAACCCACACAAACTTAGACCGTTTTCATCTTCAAAACATAGGTTCCTATTTACGACAACGTATCGAGAGGAATGTCAGTATTTATGTCCAAGATTGTGGCGCAGCTTAACTCATTTACTTTTTTTGGCATCATTGTGGCTCGTGGCTCGAGATGGTGAGTTTTAGCAATTTTGCGTTTTGTCGTGTTTCTCAAGGTCAAAGATTTAATGTTGTGTTATTTTGACGTAATATTTCGTAACCCTGACTACCGTTTCTGACTACACTGTGACACAAAAGCACAAGGAAAAAACAGCACGTGCTGGAAAAATCGAAGCAAAAGATTAAGGGTGTGTGGAATGCACTCCCTACCCCCCCCCCCCTCCCAATAAAACTTCCCGCCCATTAAACCCCTGAAAGTCAGAGGTTTAGTGTCTATCATTTCCTTGACGTAATCGGGCTCCTGACGTAATATATACTTTAGAGAAACCTGCTTTTTAAGAAAGCCAGCAATTCTAAATGAAAGAAGTATTTGTTCCACGAAACAAGGCATCACCTCTTCCTCCTGACATCGCAAATCTGCTTCCATCTTGGTAAGCTTAAGGCTCACGGAAGTTAGCTGAAAGAAATAAAAGAGATCAGTCACACATATTGATCTGCATATAATTCTTAAGTATACTTCATAAATTCTATATATTTTTGAAAAACACATGCTTTTTTTATTACAAAAATGAAGTTAATATATAGTATAATTATTATTATTAACTATTAATTTTCTATTTTACGTCAGAAAACGGCATTCAACACCGGGATTCAACATTCCTGCGCTTAATTTCTGCTAAAGCATATTAGATTTTGCGGGAAAATGTTGATTAATGATCATTTTAATTTTGCATCGCCTGACTGTAGGTAAGTAAAAAAAAAAAAAAGAATGTATCAGAGCATGTATCGGAGGCAGCAACGTTTGGTTTATCCTTTATGACTGATCATGAATGCAATTAACAATCAAATAGACCCATTTCAGATTACGTACAAAATTAGTGGTAAGAATGACTTTTTTCGAAAGATTACAATAAAGCCGAGGTCAAAATCTCAAGTTTAACATGACGACTGAGCTCGCCTCATACTACAACACACAAGCTACAGTGTATTAGTTACGGTGTCTAAACCGGGTACTATGACACATACCTCTGCCCTCAAAGATGAAATCATCTCCACTCCGTCGATGAGCTTTGTTGACATTTCAGAGAGCTAATTCAAAGGAACAGTAATCAGTTGAAATCTCCTATATCCAGGGGCAACTACTTTTTCAGAGAGTTTTACATAGGGTAACCTGTTAAGTTCACTTTCAAGACGCCTTTCTTAATTCTTTGGTATTATTAGTACATTTAGTTATCCGTGTCCTGTAAAATCTGCATCTTGTATAAAATATATACATCTATGTTTAACTTTCTGTTTTGCAATTGTTTCTTATAATTAAGACTTGGTGATTTTTGTTTTAAGAATCAGCGCTGAGCAAGTTTCTGACTTTATCTGAATATCACTGTGTCAAAGACAGAAATATCACTATCCTAATTTATCATATTTCTTTTTGCAAGAATCGGATATATTTTGTTGCTCAAAACCGGCCCAAAGTACATATTATTGCCAGATTATTCGGAACTGACATTAGAGGATGCTTACCCATTATTGCATGATTAGGGTTAGGGTTAGGGAAAATTGAGAATTTTTGCATGCTATGTGCCTAAGTACAAAGCGTTGATGGTTAGAGATACTTCCCATCCCACTCCTTCCCAAACACACAAAACAGCCATACACCCACCGAGTCTAATGGCTCTTGTTATTTGGTGACTGGACCAAAACGCTGCTTCACAGTAGCAAACACATCTTAACATTTCATGCCGACGATTAAGGTAGTTACAATGTAAATTAAAAGAGACTTAGAACATATACGTAATATAGGTGGGTAAACGCTATCCTCTAATATAATGTCACACCCAATATCTTTACGAGCAATTTTAGCATTGTTATAGATTAGTATTTCAATATTTGTTAACTTTAGAGATACTGGTTAGGTTATTTTATAAATTGGTTTGAAAAGCCCTAAGGGAGGACTAATCTATTGTTATGTTATATATTACACCCCAGCAAAGGATTAGGAAGGGGGATTACAGAAAGACGTGCGCACATTATGTTTCAGAAGTGACTATGTTTATAATGGACAAACAATTTGAAAAGTGTCAAAAGATGCCTTACAATTCTCATACCTTTGACTTGAGTGAGGAGTTTTCCTCCTGAAGAACATTCTGCTTCTCTTGACTGGCTTGGAGGTTTGTCTCTAGTCCTTTGCGCTAAATTAAGTCCAGTGATTAAAAAAATTACTACAGTTTTGCTGTTAGTTGCAAATAGAGTGGAAACACACAAAGTTTAAATAAAATAATTTTAAAAGGGTTCAACTTCTAAATCACACCTTTGACTTCAGCGAGGAACTTTCCTTCTTCAGCATATTTTCCCTGTCTTCACTGGCTTGGATATTTTCCTGCAACTGTTTCCTCTAGAAAAGGAAAATCGTGAAATTTCTTGTATAGGTATGAAATCTAAATTACATGTCGGTTTTTTTTTTTTCAAGGTAAACTCCACTCTTACAACGAATTGTCCTAATTTTTTTAAAATGGTGTCTAAATTTCAAAGTTTAGTTTAAAAAGTGGAGATAGCATACTAGCGTTCTTAAAATTGGATTTTATTATCGCCTATCACCTATTTTTAGACACTATTTCCAACAATTAAACGTCCATTCGTTTAAGAGTGGAGGTTACGTTTTCTAAGAGTGGAAGTTAAGGAAACATACCTCAACTGTCAGAGATGACACCATCTCCTCCATCTCGCTGAGCCTTGCAGACAATTCAGAAATCTAAACAAAAGAAAGAAATCTGTGAACTTCAAGTTTTATTTTATCTGGTGACAATTTTTAAATTGTTGCTCATTTGTCCTTGCTTGATGAATTTTAAGATATAGTGCAGCGCATGTTCACTGATTTGCTTTGAACAAGTTTAAATTGTAAGAAAACCTTACTACAAAACCGATTCCTGCTTTGATTCTGGAGTCTGGGTTCAAGCCCTTAAGTTTGAAATGTGTCGTGAATATTCCATTGCTAAAAATGTTTTGAAAAACAGACATAGCAAATAGATACAATGCTGGTGCATAAAAGCTATCCTTCACAAAATATGACATCCCGGTAACGGATTTCGGGTAATTTTACCGCAACCACAACAACAAGTTATATTTTAAAAGTAGCTCTGCCTTCAATACTCAGAGAATTTAAAAGGGATTAAATTTTTTTGATGGAATCGTCATACCTTTGACTTGAGTGCGGAGTTTTCCTTCACCAAAACGTTCTCGTTATCTTTGCTAACTTGGAGAGCTTCTTGCAGTTCTTTCTTCTAAAATTAGGATTAATAGACAGGTAGAGAAAGTAAAAAAGCTTAGCTTTTACACTTGTGAAGTTATGGAGAGGGTGCGGGGCGGAATGTCCGTTTCCTTCGGCCGAACCCAAAAGACAAAAAAAGGCCGGGTCTAGTTAGGGCTAATAACCCTAAAGATTCAGTAACATACCTCAGTTCCAAAAGATGACACCATCTCTTCTGCCTCGTTGATCTTTGGTGACAACTCAGAAATCTAAACAAAAGAAATCGATCTTTGTCTTTCAAATTCTTTTATCTGACAGGGAATTCTCTCTTTATAAATTGTAATCTTACAAGAGAGAGAGAGCGGAGCACGTTTATTGCATTGAACAAGTCGAATATTGCTAACAGATTGGTCAGAGATCGAATAGGTGTATGATTGTTATTTTTGTATTACATGATTCATCCCAGCGTTCAACTTAGGAGAATGCAATTATTTTTTTCTGTTTTTCAGCCATGTCACTGTCGTTAAGCGCATAGCATTTATGTACGAGATCAATCCACTTTCTCTTTTCCCCTACGATCGAGAACTGCTTTGATTTTGGAATTTGGGTCGACTAATCCCTACTGTGGCAAAAACGCCATGAATATTTCATTCTGATGACTTTGAGGCAAAAATAAATAGTTGTAATACAGTAAAAAAATCACTATATTTAGCTACATTTCACGCCCCCGTTAAGGGTTACGGGTAAATGCTTGGTGGATTTATGTTAAGGTTGCCTCTGTCTACACTGCGCAGTGAATTTCAAGAGGGTTAAACTTTCAGTGATGCAATCATCTTACCTTTGACTTGAGTGCAGAGTTTTCCTTCAACAAAACGTTCTCGTTATCTTTGCTAGCTTGGATAGCTTCTTGTAGTTCTTTGTTCTAAAATGATGAAAAAGTGATAGATAAAGGGGAAAAAAGACTATCGCTTGTCCTAAGAAAAAATGGAAAAGGGAAGCTGCCCTTTACCAAGGAACAAACACTTCTATCTCGTCCCTTCCTAGCGTCGCTGAACATTAAACTAAGGCAAGAGTTCATTTTCGCCAGCTTCTGATTTCTCTTTAAAGCTTATAAATTGTAGGCTTGTAAGAGGCAGAGCGGAGCATGGTACGAACATGTGGAATATTATAAAAAAAAGTAAAAATATAAAAAAATAATAAACAAATAATAAAAAAAATATTATTAAAAAAAAAACAAAGAGCATATTACTAACAGATTCGTCTGAGATGAAATATGTCTATGTTATATTAATCCCCGCCTTCAACTTGAAAGAATGTCACTGCTCATGAAGCTCACGAAGAAGCAAAGATGTCAGTGCTTCGATTCTGAGGTCTGAGACTTTCAGTTGCAAAATCAACTTTTTTTTAAAGTGGACTATATGGAGACCAAGTCTGTGGTCTTTTTTAGAACTCATCAAGTGATCATTAGTAAATCACAGGCTCCCAAAAAAACTTAACACTTTGTGTTCTGAATGTGAAAATCTGATCTTTACGTTTAACTGTGGTAGATATTACTTTCGAGAATGCCGGTTTCGTTTGACCTCAGCGGGGAGTGATTGCGTCATATCCCACGCTAATTACGCCATAGGTATCAAACGGTTGCCATCTTGGAAACACTGAATCTATTGGAGATAGCGCTGAAATGATTTAAAAACAGGCAGGTGACCATGAGAAAGTTTTCTGATCATTTAAAACAGGAAAATTCAGTCCAATTTCTGGAAAAACCTGCCTGTCCCAGGTATTGCGGCATAAACGCGGTACATGTGACACCCCGGTAAAGGACTGTTTTAGGTGGATTATTGGAAGACAACCACAAGAGCGATTCTGCCTCCACCACACATAGAATTAAACGTTTTGATGTAATCGCCATACCTTTGACTTGAGTGCAGAGTTTTCCTTCAGTAAAGAGGTCTTCTTTTCTTTGATATCTGTGAGGTGTTGTAGTATCTCGTTTTTCTAAAATAAGAAAAACAAGTCGGAAGAAGGGTAAAAATATTATATAATTATATTATTTGTCATACTTTATGTAAGGAAAAATAAGAAGGCTTTGTCCTTGAGACTATGTGCCGATTTATCTGGCAATAAATTATACCAAGGCGGACATCGATATAATAGTAATGTCCTCTTGATGGAGACTTCGAGGATCATGACATTGTAGATAAAAATGGCTTTTGGTTTACCTTTTTACGAGTCTGACTGTAATTAAGAACCCTAAAGCTTCAGTGACATACCTCAGCTCTCAAAGATGACTCTGTTTCCGTGCCTTTACTTAGCTTTGTTAACAGTTCAGAAAGCTGAGAAAAGGAAAAACGCTTTTTATTTCCAAAATACATATCATTACCAGATTACTCAGCGATAATATCAGTCAATATATTTACTAGATAAGTGTGACTTTTAATTATGAGCACTACAACGTAAACAAAAAGGAGTTATGCGCCGAGACCCCCATTCACCCTTGTTTTGGACAATTCGTTCTTGTTTTGCTGACATTGACATTTCTGTCTTTTTACTCTTTATTGTTGTATTTTTACATGTTAGCCGCGCGCGCTCTTAGCCTTGCGCCGCGCGAGGACTGGACATTAATTAATTTAAGTCGCGCGTTCCGCGCGCAAGATGGCGTGTGGAGTGGCGTAGACAGGTTTTTGAGTTTTTTTGCTTTTCGCCTCAAAGACAGTGTTTTCTTGTCGCTGGAAAAACAGTGTTTTGTACTTACAGTCTTGTCGGAAGCGATTGCCATTAAAGCCAAGAAATCGTCAAAAACAGTTTGGTCCTTCGAGCCGGATTTTAGCCAGTTGCCGCCGCATTTTAGCCGAATTGACGCCGGACATCAGCCGAGTTGCAGCCAGATATCAGCCGAATTACAGACGGATAGTTAGCCGAGTTGCCGCCGGATTTTAGCCACACTACAACCGAATAACGGAGTCAGATTCAACGTCTAAAAGATGCCAGAGGTGAGCGAAGTTGAAAAATGCCGATCAAAGAGGTCTGTTGTCGAGTCAACTGTGACGAAAAGTGCAAATCGTATCAAGGAGTTGATCGCTGAGAAGGGCAGCGTTTCAAAGGTATGTCAATTTGCTAAAAGTATCGAAGAAGCGAGAGAAAAGACCCGGGATCTGACAGGAAGACTAGAAGAAATTGCCCCGGAGTCCATTGAAACTGATGGTATGTGGCTGGAAGATTTAGAATATAATGTTAATGAAGTTCTGGGCGAAGTGTCAGATTACCTCGCTGAAACAAGGAAAACTGAGACCCAGACTCTCGAAGCACATTCCAGCAATGTAAATAAAGCCGAAAGTTCTCCAGTCCTGTCGGGGGAGTTCCAGTTTAATAAGGGAAGTGGACTCAAAGGTGTTAAAGTCCCGACCTTCGAGGGGGACCCTGATAAGTGGCCATATTTCTGGGGTATTTTTAGCTCGCTCGTTCATCAAAACAGAGCTTTATCGGGTCCGATCAAGCTGGCTCACTTGAACAACTCCCTCAGCGATAAAGTCCGAAGTGTAATTGCCTGTTTGACTGGGGAGCCAGGGGACTATGAAAAAGCCGTAAAATTGTTAACTGAGAGGTATGGGGACCCCCGTGAAGTCGTAGATGCACACCTGCGTCGCATAACCAATTGGCCAGACATTAAGGAAAAGGATCGCGAAGGATTTGAACGCTTTGCCGACGCATTACAAGCAGCTGTGTTTGCCTTAGACCGTCCCGATTATAGACACGAGTTACTTAGCATCCCTCTCTGCACGCAGTTAGTTCGCAAGTTGCCGGCAAGGGAGAAGGATGAATGGGTGCGACAAATTGAGCGCGAACAGGTCTCTGAGGATGTCAGTGGTTTGGCCGAATGGGCGCAGGCGCGTGCCAAAACGATGCGAAAGCGCGAACGGTACAACGAACAACCAGCCAGTCCCGCAAAGCGCAGTTTTAGTAGAGGCTCAGTGCAGACAGCGTCAAGGCCGCAAAGATATCAAACTATGATCACGACCACTAGTTCCGCTTCGTTGCCAGTAAAATGTTCGCTGTGTGAACGAGATCATTCTGAGGTCAAATGCCCGACGTTCCTTGCGGCCACCATAGACAAACGCTGGGACATTGTCAAAGCCAGAAAGGTCTGTTTCGGCTGCCTGAAACGTGGTCATCAGCGTCGCCAGTGTCGCCTGTCCTCAAGATGTGGTGTTGATTCGTGTGGAAAGGGACATCACTATTTGCTACATGCCACTGAGCCTAAGGAGGGGCTGAAACCGCAAGAACCGCAGATCGTAGAGTTGCCGACAGAGAATAAAGGAGTCCGTTGCGGTAAAGCACAGGGAAACGTGACCGGTACCAGTAAAGTCGCATTGAAAACTGTGACCGTCCCTTTCGTAAGTGACTCGGGGCAGATTATTATTGGCCTAGTACGCCTGGATACAGGCAGTGAAACAACACTGATAAGAACCGGGTTTGCCGCACAGCTGGGCATTCAAGGTCCCAAGCAGAACCTTACTGTGGATGCCGTTGGAGGAGTAACTACAACCGTCAAGTCGCAGCAAGTGCGCCTGCCCTTTGCGCCATCTGTGACAAAGGCAAATGTGAATGCCTGGACCATGAAGAACATATGTGCGCCTGTGGACGCTATTAACTGGCCGGAAGTGAAGCAACACTATGTGCATTTGCGTGATGTCCCAGTTGAGTCGTTTGGTGACGGGACAGTGGATGTGTTACTAGGCCTAGATGCTGCAGCCTTAATGGCACCGGTGGAAGTCAGACGTGGGAAGCATTCGGAGCCATATGCCGAGTTAACGCCACTAGGTTGGGTGATCGCCGGTCCAGTCTCGACAACCGCCAGTGACCCGGGAAAGCGTATCCTGCGCGTGCAAGTGATAGAGCCTGAGGATGATGTCAACTATCAACTGCGAAAGTTCTTGGACATAGACGTCTTTGGTGTTCGAGTGGAGACAGCTCCGCCTTACACACGCACGGAACAGCGAGTGATGGACATGCTAAACAAGACATGCCGCCGAGTGGGGTCTGGGTACGAATTAGGACTCCTGTGGAAAGCCAATAGACCGCCGTTGCCCAACAACTACGATACTGCGCTAAAAAGGTTAGAATCTGTTGAGCGTCGTTTACAGCGAGAGCCAAAGTTAGCGGAAGGCTACCGAAAAGCAATTGACGCATACATAGGAAAGGGTTTCGCGCGCAGATTGTCTGAGCAGGAACGTCTGATGGACGGCGAACGCTGGTTTCTACCCCATCACCCAGTGATCTCGCCTCACAAGCCATTACCACGAGTTGTGTTCGACTCCACCTCGAAGCATGAAGGAATCTGCCTCAATGACTGCCTTGAGACGGGACCTAGCCTGCACAACGACTTGCCGGGTATCCTGCTTAGATTCCGTGAGAAATATGTCGCACTCTCCGGAGACGTTTCTGACATGTTCTGCCACGTGCGCTTGAGACAAGAGGACTGCAAGTATCACCGATATCTATGGCGTGACATGGACACGAAAAGACCCCCTGACGTCTACGAGATGAACTGCCTAGTGTTCGGAGACAAGTCATCACCTTGTGAAGCAAACTTCGCTGTGAGACGTACCACAGAAGACAACCAGGAAGAATGGCCTACCGCAGCCGCCGTGGTTAGGCGTGACATTTTTGTAGACGACTTGTACACATCTTGTGGGAGCGAAACAGAAGCAGTGACCTTACGCGAGGACGTCACAGCTCTCATGGCCAAGGGAGGGTTTCCTATGCGCAAGTGGATCTCTTCTTCACCAGACGTTTTAGCTACAGTACCGGAAGCAGAACGAGCCGTTCCTAATAACTGCCTAGAGTCGGGAGAGCTACCGTCTGGCAGAGGTCTAGGTATCAGGTGGGATCCGAAGTCAGACAGCCTGGGGCTCGCACTACCTCACATTGATCGTCCACCAGCACAAAATACGAAGCGTGGTATTCTCAAGAAATTGGCTGGATTGTACGACCCCTTGGGATGGGCAAGACCGTTCGTCATTCGCGCGAAAGTCATGCTGCAACGCACATGGTCTCGTGGTTTAGGTTGGGACGACCCGCTGCCAGCGGATATGACTGCTGAATGGGCAAAGTGGGAGGAGGAGATAACAGCCCTGAAGTCCTTCACCGTCCCGCGTTACATCTACCGTCAGCCAGGGAAGATACGGAAAAAGCAGTTAGTTCTCTTCTGCGATGCCTCGGAAGTCGCGTGTGCCGCAGCCGCCTACATGCGCGCTGCATCGACTGATGGAGAGACTGTGTGTCATCTGCTTATGGCTAAGACTCGTCTCATGCCTCTGAAGACGATTTCTATTCCGCGAGGAGAGTTGGTGGGATGTCAACTAGCTGTGCGCCTTGCAAAGACCGTTTGTGAGCAGCTGGATTTGAGCTTGCGCGATGTAAAGTACTTGTCAGACTCTACCACAGCGCTCTGGTGCATTTATGGAGAGCCCAGAAACTTCAGTCCGTTTGTTGCCAACCGAGTAGCCGAGGTACTGACTGAGAGTGATCCTACACACAGTGGCATCATGTGCGCACAAAACTGAATGTTGCAGACCTTGGCTTCTGCAAGCGACATTCAGGCAGAATCAACATGGATCCAAGGTCCAGAATTCTTAAAGTCTGACGAATCAGAATGGCCGATTGATGACGTGCCGATGTCTGCACCGCCGCTAGCCGAAGCTGAACTAAAGAGGAAAGTGCTTAGGGTTGAGCAGGCGTCAGTCCCACCACTTGTTGATCTTACCGCCTACTCTACTTGGATAAAGCTTCTCCGCGTGACAGCCTGGATCTTACGCTTCCGTTATAACCTGCGAAACAAAGAGCAACGTGAGTCAGGAGCCTTAACTGTTGAAGAACTGAAAGGAGCCGAGTTGTACTGGATCAAGTGGGCGCAGAGAAACCGCTTCCCAGCTGAAATAGAATCGTTGTCCAAAGGACGCCCTGTTCCCCGCACAAGTCGGGTCGTAAGTCTTGATCCACAGTTGGTAGACGGAATCCTCCGTGTTGGTGGAAGAATTGACCAGGCGGAACTACCCTGGGAAGCCAAGCACCTGATCATCCTAGATCATGGACACGATGTTACACGCATGATTGTCATCCACTAACATCGAAAGCTCATCCATGCGGGAGTAGAACATGTGTTCAATCATTTACGACAGAAGTTTTGGATCTTACATGGACGTGCGGAGGTGAAGAATTGTACCGTGAAATGCCCGCTCTGTCATCGGCGTCGCGTGCGACCGCTGACCCAGAAGATGAGTAACTTGCCTGAAATACGACTCGGTGGAGTAAGCACACCATTTCAGCATGTGGGATTAGACTATGCCGGTCCATTCAAAGTTCGCGTTGGTCGCAACAGAGAAGAGAAGCGATATGTTTGTCTCTTTACATGCCTGCACATGCGTGCCGTTCATCTTGAAGTCACTCACAGCCTTAACACGGACTCGTGCATCATGGCACTCCGACGTTTCAAAGCCCGCCGAGGAAACCCAGTACGTATCCTGAGTGATAATGGCACGAATTTTGTGGGTGCTGAACGTGAGCTACGTGAGGCCCTAGCCGAGTTTGACCAAGAGCAAATCCAGGATGAACTCAGTGCCCGCGGAGTCCAATGGAGTTTCAACCCACCTGCCGCGCCATGGTTTGGAGGAGCGTGGGAGTCTCTGATCAAGTCCACCAAGCGAGCGATGAAAGTGATGCTAGGGAACGTGCTTACGGTGGATGAAACCTTTCTCACCGTAGTCGCTGAAGTTGAATCTCTCCTCAATTCCCGTCCGCTTGTGTATGGTGGTAGCAGTATGTCGCCGTCTGATGTCAGTGCTCTAACGCCAAACCACTTCCTGCACGGTCGCGCAAGCGTGAATACTTCACCGGGTGAGTTTGTCCAGCGGGACATGTCGTTACGTCGGAGATGGAGGCACAGTCAATTCCTGGCGGATCAATTTTGGCGTCGTTGGAGACGAGAATATGTGCCTCACCTCATTGAGCGCAGTAAGTGGCCTAACATACAACGGAACCTTCGCCGGGGAGATCTCGTTCTTGTCGTCGATGACAATGTACCCAGAGGGCATTGGCGCTTGGGGCGAGTAATGGCACCAATTGCCAGTGCAGATGGCCTTATCAGATCAGCAGAAGTCCTCACGAAGTCAGGAACGTGTGTCCGTCCTGTTGGAAAGCTGGCCCTACTAGACGCGCACCATGAGGAGGACAAGGAGTGACGTTACCCCCCGGTTCACGTCACGGGCGGGGGTGTTTTGGACAATTCGTTCTTGTTTTGCTGACATTGACATTTCTGTCTTTTTACTCTTTATCGTTGTATTTTTACATGTTAGCCGCGCGCGCTCTTAGCCTTGCGCCGCGCGAGGACTGGACATTAATTAATTTAAGTCGCGCGTTCCGCGCGCAAGATGGCGTGTGGAGTGGCGTAGACAGGTTTTTGAGTTTTTTTGCTTTTCGCCTCAAAGACAGTGTTTTCTTGTCGCTGGAAAAACAGTGTTTTGTACTTACAGTCTTGTCGGAAGCGATTGCCATTAAAGCCAAGAAATCGTCAAAAACAACCCTGATGAGATTTGGTGTCTGTGCCTGAACTGTTATAGCAGCAAAGATATGTCCTAAATATTTCTTGTCGTCAAATAGACGTAGTAAACGCCACAAAGCTATCGATATTCCACTATATGTCACTGAGACCTTTAAGAAATTATGGGTAGAAACATGGATTATGAGAAGACAACCACGTGTTGTATTTTAAAAAAGACTGTGTATTTAATGCTTAAATAATTTAAAAAGTTAACTATTTCAATGAATAATCCAACGTTTGACTTGAGCGTGGACGTTTCCTTCTCAAAACATTTTCTCTTTCTTTGTAGGCTTTTATATTAAATCCAGTTCAGACAAAAAAACGGTCATAAGCTATTTTTTCCAACAGTTTTGGTCAGACACATTTATCACGCAATCTAGTAAGCTGTACTATAAATTAAACGGCGAACATTTACTACCTCTCTTTTTTAACTTAGCCCTAATGTACCTGATTTCTGTCCTTTAGAATTTGCACACTTGTAACTTTTTTAACTTGTGAGTAAGCGCTGGCAAAACTTGTGTGCGGTAATAAGCTCAATTTTCATTGAATTTGATGTTATCATGGGATAGGCAGATTTTTCCAGAAATTGGACTGAAATTTTCCTGTTTTAAATGATCAGAAAACTTTCTCATGGTAACCTGCCTGTTTTCAAATCATTTTAGCGCTATCTCCAATAGATTCAGTGTTTCCAAGATGGCAAACGTTTGATACTCATGGCGTAATTAGCGTGGGATATGACGCAATCACTCCCCGCTGAAGTCAAACGAAACCGGCGATTATCGAAAGTAATATCTACCCGTATAAGTTTAATTTTCACGGCTTAGCTAGTCGCAGTTATGGAGTCGACGCTAGGTGACAAAAATCATCTGGTCCAGATACGAATAAGAATCTTGAGTTACATACCTCAGCTTTCAAAGATGACATCACCTCCATCTCCTTTCTGAACTTTCTCGTCAATTTACAGAGCTAATCAAATGGAATAAATCATTTAATTTCTTTTTATTCAAGTTCTTCTATCTTAGTATCTGGCAGGAAAGAATTTTAAAAAAGAGGTAACTTATTGCAAACATCCCTTCAGAAGGAAAACTTATCTCTCAAATCAAAGGTATGATATCTTTGATTTGAGGAATAAGTTTTCCTTCTGAAGCAAATTTTCCTACTTCTGGCTGGCTTGAGGATTTGTTTCCGAACCCTTCCTCTAAAATAAGGAAAGTACGACAAAGGACTATTAAAATTTATGGTTATTTGCCACAGTCAGTGGAAGAAAAAGATGAGATTGCTTTTCGCAACCACGCGTTGTACTTTAAGAGGTCCCGTGTCTTCATCGCGCAAAGAATGTTAAGAGTAAATCTGTTTCAATGATAAATCAAACCTTAAACTTTATTTTGGAGTTTTCCTCCACCAAAGTATTCTCTTTTTCTTTGTAGGCTTGGATATTTAAATCCAGTTCAAAGAAAACGGTCATGAGATGTGTTCGTTTCGATCAAGTACATTAATCTCGCGATCTAATAAACTGTACTATAAATCAAACGGCGAATTTTTACTAACTCTCTTTTGTAAATTAACCCTACTGTATCTAAATGGAATCCTGCGCTCTAGAATTTGCACAGCCACAACTTTTTTAACTTGTGAGCGGGGGATGGCAAATTTTGTGTGCGGTTGTTTAATGTTCCTTCGGAATTTGATGTTATCATGGGAAGGGTAGATTTTTCAGTAATTGGAATATTGCTGTTAATGTTAATGGCAAAAAATTAACTTTCTCCTGGTAACTTGAATTTTTTAAAATAATTTTAGCCCCCCTCCATTATTTTTGATTATTTTTGGTGGAGTCGGTGTTTCCAAGATGGCCGTCGTTTGATAATCATTGCGTAATTACCGAGTAATATGATGTCATTGCTACCCGCTGCGGACCGGCATCTTCAGACGTAATATTTATCGTCATTTTCATGGCTTAGTTAGTAGGAGTTCGGAGGCGTCAGGAGATGAAAAAAAAAACATCTGGTTCAGATAAGGTTAAGAACCCTGAGTTACATACCTCCGCTTTCAAAGATGATAGCACCTCCATCTCCTTACTGAGCTTTGTCGTCAATTCAGAAATCTGAACAATAGGAATAAATCATTTTACTTTAAGTTCTTCTATCTTAGTATCTGGTCGTTTGTTTTCGAAGAGATTTTAAAATTTAATGCAAGGCATAATTATTTGTTTTGAACAATTGCAAGAGTTGGGTATTTTTATAATAAACCGAATTCTTATATTCTCAATATTAAACTGCAACTAGCTTGCACTCGAGGCTTAAGCGGAGAAATCTTTCAAAAGGAAATATTTTAAATATATTCCCCCACAAGAGCCTCCATTGCAAGCTAGACAGAGTTCAATACGAAGAATACGAATACGGTCTATTGGGCCACATTACTCAGCACTGGCATAAGTCGATGACTCGTCGTTATCACATTATTAATCATAACTATGACAAAATTCTTGAATCTGATTGGTTATTAGCAGCCATGTTTTGAGCATTAATAGGACAGTGTGCGCGTGCGCGTCATGCCTGGTGTAGCTGGACGACAGTACGAGTCATTTGCGCGCGCTTTAATTAAATCGATCTCGAAACTTAACTCAAGTGTTGTCCTCTTTTTATTCACCAAAAAGTTAAACTGTTGGCTTTTTTTTTCTCAAATTTTGTCAGAGCTATGATTAATTGGTAACAGGACTTCGTGTCGTCCAATTCTGTAATCATATTCGTGATTAAACAGATCGGACTTCCACTCATTTTGGTAATCACTCGTCTGATTACAGACCGATTTGGACTCCACTCAGTCCTATTACCATTATTAATCCCCGTGTCCAACTTGAAAAAGATAGCTTTTGTTTTCTGGTAGGTAGGCCACACGGTTAACCGGGGCCGCCACTGAAGCATTTATGCGCGCAGGCCCCTTGATCCCTTAATACCCGGCAAGGGTAGAAAAGACCATCATTGGAAGACGACCAGAAGTGTTTTTTTTTTTTTTGTCTTTTCTCTAGGAGTGATCCTGTCTTCAACGAGGGAAGAATTTTAAAAAGGCATAAACTATTTCTTGCAATCCTCTAACCTTTGATTTGAGCGCTAAGTTTTCCTTCTGAAGCACATTTTCCTTCTCCTGGCTTGCTTGAGGATTTATTTCCGATCTCTTCCTCTAAAATGAGAAAAGCACGACAAAGAGCTTTTAAAATTAACTGTTGCAAGCTGGTTGCAAGCTAGTCATGGTTCACGCGAGTTACTTCATTTCTCCCTTGGATTTCAAATACATTCAAATGGTAATGGTAATGGTAACGCATTTATATACCGCATTTTCTATCTATATATATTCAAATGCGGTTTACATCAGCATATGTTCATTAGCGACCTCATCCTACCCTCTCAACCCATGAAATCATGAAACAGAACAAAGACCAGACCAGACACACCGGGAACTCCATGCCCTACTCTTTGCGATTCAAACAAAAGGAAAAGCAAATAAACAGTCTTACCAGTGATGTTAACTCATCGATCTCCTTCTGAATTTGCCCCTTCTCTTCCCTGAGCTGAAAAGTTTACACAATTTGCGCGGTTAATATCTATTTTGGTCACATTTAAGGGTTTACAAAATTGATATTCTTTCTTACCTGTTTGTTTGCTCTTTCCATCCTCTGTAGAGTTGTATTTCGTCTGGCAAGGTCATTTCGAGCGTCCAACCTTGCTCTTATGTGTTCGTGTCCATCTCTCTGGGAAACAAGACGGACAAAAATATGCCCACTTATCAGATGATTTTTAAATAGATTAAGTGTTTAGCACATCTCTTGCATGCGTAAGGAAAAAGTTTGAACCGCCAACCGCAGTCGAACCAATGGCCCCCAAAACCAATTGTACCATTATTTTACTTGGTTGTAAACTCTCCAATAAAACTGAATCTTTGATAAAGTATTTTGCGCATTTAAAATCGCTGTAACGTAGATGATGCCCGATCTTGTGGATGGTTGTGACCGGGAGACATGGAAATCAGTTCATGGAATCGCAAAGCTGTCAATTGACGCAAGTTACATAAGCTGATATCGATCATTGAACAGAACAAAACCTGAGATAGGTAAGTCAATTTCGATTATGTCAGTTAGAGGGAACAGAACGTGAGCCGTTTGCGATTTGGTTCATTATTGATTAAAATAAAATCATAAAATGTTATTTCTAAAACGAAGCTGTTACCTCCATCCTCATAAAGATTTTACGGTATTGCTTCAACTGATGGAGAAGTCTTTCTTTCTTCTTGTCTACAGAAAGAAGTAAAAAGGACATTACTAATCACCCCGCAAAAGGCTAATTATAACTAGTTCGGATGGTAGTGACATTGAACATCGAAGATCGAACACGCCTGATCCTAAACGTTCCGCTTAGAGCACTAAAACAGGAGGCGGTGTGGTCCAGCGGTTTAGGGCACCGGACTAGAAATCCGGAGGTCCCAGATTCAAGCTGCGTCCTCGGCCACGCTTGTAAATAGCCAGCTGGTTTGCCTCCTTCCAGTTGGGATTTTTAACCTGTTATGTTTAATTTGATTAATATTTGTTTCTCGTTATTTCTGAGTGGAATGCCTGCAAACTAGCTTTGGGTAGCTAAGTGCGTTTCCACTGTAAAAATACATACGTATAAAAATACATATATATACTACGAAAAGTCGGCCTTTAACCCTCCCCAATCTACCATGAGTCTAGACTATCAGTTTTTCTACACTACAGTTTTCTCTCAGCGATAACTAGTAACGCAGACGAAACACGCGAAAGAGAGCGCGAATATCGTTTGTCTCCTCGAACACATTTCGCCACTCCTCATGTAAGGCGCGCGATTTTGGCGCACGCGTACTCTCTTGTGTGCCACGTCCTTTGCTTTCTGAGAAATGGGGCATTCTCAACCCCAGAGCCGCTCGGCTTTGACTACGTCATACAGCATCAGTCATGCGCAAAAAGGAAGACCTCTGGAGTCGAGAATGAGAAATGGGGCAAATGGCAGGCTTGTTCCCAGGGCGCCGCTACCTTCACGGATTCTCTCGTGTAAGATTCAGCAGAAACGAAATAAATAGATCTTAGGGTAGGCGCAACTGTGAACACTCACTAAATATTTCTTTAGTAAAATGTTTTCTTCGGCAATCTCGTAACATGGAAAGTATATTTTTTAGTTTACATAGACCTCTTTCATAAAAGGCGGGCCTAATTGTTATTCCTTTTTATGCGTTGAAATTAGCCTTCCTGGCCTCGCTAGCATGTGTAAGAACAAAAGAATTTTCACTCAAAAGCGGGGTCAAGAAGGTTTATTTACATGCACATAAAGAATACTAATTATGCCTGCCATACAGCTCCAAAAAAATAATTACCCTTTTTCCCAAGCGCTCTTAACAGCATCCATCCCTAGTAAAATAAAAAACCAGAACTCAAGTTTAAAAGCTGATAATCAAGAGAAATAAAAAGCGATTATTTATTCTCGACCTAACTTAAAATTGGTGTAAATTAGTGACGTCAAAACGCCTCGTCCTGGCTTTCTTGTTTACTTATTTCTCGTTAAAATAGCGAAGACGGACAAATAAATCAAAGTATAGAGAATTTTATAATAAACTAAAGTAAGAAAACTTTGTACTTACGAACAAATACCCGACGGGGATTACAAGAATCCATGTCAGAAGTGACAGTTCTGTTAACTAGAAAGAGAAGGAAAAATTACATCAACATAAATAATACATAATTAAAAAAAAAGGAACGAAGGAAATTGATCAAAGAACAAAAAGGGACTAATTAAAATAAACGAAAGGCTTAATAAAAATCACGAGATCATCATCATTTCCACATTCCTCTTGTATAAACTAGTAGTTGTAAGTAAAATGTGATTGGCTAAAGCGTAACCACTATTTTCTAATGTATATTTGCACATAATCATAAAGGGACTTGAAGTTTCTCAGTTCCATGGAGTATTTACGACCAAACAAAACTCGATGTCGTTGTAAATAAATGAACTGGGCCAAATTTAGTTCGCAAGAAGATAAGCGTTTTCTTTTTTCCAGTAGGCTTTCATTACCTTATTTGGAAAGCCCGGAAGTATAAACTCTCTCAGTCTGTACTCCGTAATTTAATGCGGTTGAGTTTATTATACTGGGGCCCGTTTCTCGAAAAGAATATTTTTAGTTGTTTTTTCGCCGATTACACAGTGATTTCAGACATGGTACTTGACCAATGTTTTCATAGAATTGTAAGATTTTCAAATTTAGTATTCAAAGCTAACAAAAATTGACTTCTGTTAAGAAACGTTTTTCACCATAATCACTTATCATGCCTGGTAAGTTACCGGGACTTTCGAGAAACGGTTTCCTAGACGGGTTAGCTATGAGTCCTGGCATAACTCGAGTTTCCGAACTAATTATTCACGCCATGTACAACTGATACCTGTTCAAGAGTTTGTTGCCAAAGCTGGCAAATGTTGTCAGTATTGATGCCAGAAACATCAAAATTTTTCAAAACCTAAAGAATCAATGAGAATAAAGTAAACAGTTACTACGTAAAACCGCCTTTAGTGAAAACAACAACAAGGTTGCAATCAGCTTAAGATTTAATGGTGCGTCAATGGGTGTGCTGGACAATAACTTTTTCAAAACAAGGCAAATCAGGTATTTTTCCCCTCTGACCCTCTCCCGGGATCCATTCCTGAAGATATATTTTAATGGGGATTATTTGCCGTCTTGTTTCCATAACAACTAGATTTTTTGCACCATGCCTTTCTCTAGTTCCAAAACAGCGCTCACGATCGTATGAAATGTTAACGTCGCTCCCATATGTGTTCACAATCTTGAAATTCGTGAACTTGAACACAAGAACGTCTATTAATTTATCAGCGCTTTATCGCAAACTATAAGACAAACCTGCACAAAGTTTAGAAGGTATTCATAGCCTCCGTCTCTCTTTCCCGCTTTGAGAAACACCGACGGTTTGTCTGTAGATTGAAAATATATGTATTCAGTTAAAACTTGTTACGCAATCGATGTAAAAACAGTACGAAAGTATTGGCCACTAGAAAAAAAAATGAGATACCCAAAGCTCGGCAAGCAAAAAGCGTTTTATCAAACTGCTTGCAATAGCTATACGCTTTCGTTTTCCTGCTATAATAACTGCGAGGGTCTTTTCTTCTATTTAGTGGCTATAAAGTGTAACATCCTATACAGCAATTGTAAAAACAAAAACAACTGAAATTTTGTTTTCTGGCCAATCAATTCTGTTAAAACAAAAAAAAAATCAGTCTCTTGTATAAACAATTACCTTTGAAATCCACTTCATCTACCAAGAGTAGAATCAGTAAAATTGTGAAAAGTTTCCAACGAATCATTCTGGGTGATTTAATCCACCATACTTGAGTATTTTAGTTTCCACCGAATGCATTTTTTTTCTGCGCGCGCGAATCTTACTTTGTTACGTCACTAAATCTTGTACGTTATAATTGATGTCATCGTGATCATGACCTCAAAACGCGCGCGAAAATTGAAAACATGATGTGTTATTGTGTTTCCTTGATGCTAAACCCAGCCAATTAATAAAAAGTTATTTTGTCCTAAACGAGCACGGTGACTTATCTTTTCAGTTTCTAGTTATTTTAACTTGGCTATCATCGTCTTCATCATTGAAAAAAAAATTAAAAAAATACATCATTCTCATTCACCAGGCTTAAAATATACCATTAAATTTATTCCATTGCGCATATGCCACGCATTGAAATTCTTATCCTAGCAGTATGCAGGATGTTTGTCCCATGAACCTACAATAGTTTAAAGGCCTTAGGTCCCACGAGTACAGTCCACGAGTCTCCTGTAGCTCAGTGGTAGAGAGCATCCGAACTAGCAATCGGAAGGTCTTTGGTTCGACTCCTGATAGGAGCACTATAATTTCCTTTTCCGAGTATGCCTGTGTCATTCATGTTTTTGAAGCCGTTCAAAAAACTCGCAGCACGTGTTTTATCGGGTCTAAAACCACTCGCCCCGATAAAACACTGCTGCTCGTGTTTTAAATATTACTTAAAATGCCAAAAATGGCAAGGTAGCATTTTTGTAAAGCCAACAACATCTCGTAAATTCGGAGAATAGGATTGTGTTCCCTAAACCCTTCTGCAACTTAAATATTAGGGGTATCGAATGGTCCTTTAAAATTATCTAGTGCTCGCAAAATTTGACCTTTGCTCGATTTGCTCGCAAAATTTAGACGAGTGCTCGCTTGCTCGAGCTCGCAAAATTTTCGCCCTTACTCGCATTCTCGGATTCTCGCGGAAGATTGATCGGAAATCGTGCTATGTAAGTTTTTTGGTACAGAAGTAAATCTTTCTCTACGTGAACTCCTATGAATCTGGCTGTCAAGTTCAGTTGAAAACACACGACAAAAACATAAGTTAAGTTAATTATTCTTAAGATGTAAAATTGTTGTGTATTGTGGAGCCGTGTCACTCAGACTAGACTAGGCGCATTCTAAAAAAAAAAACGTGTGAAATTTAAAAAAAAAAAATTGTTGCTACCGGAAAATTTACGAAGTGCTCACTGCTTACAAGTTGTTTTATTAAAATGCTTGCTGCTCGCAAGACAAATTTGATCACTGCTCGTGCTCTCAATAAAAACCACTCTGCGCTCATGCTCGCGAATGCTCGCAAAGACCATTCGATACCCCTAATAAACACCTGAAGCATCCAACAGATCAAGTAGTATTAACCTACACAAATATGTTGTTAAAAAGACACAAATTTTCTGCAATCATATGAGGCAACGTTTTAAGTATTTCACCTCTGTTGGTTTCGAAAATTAGATTTCCAGTAGCTAGTTTTAAGCGCGATGGTTACGTTCACCGAATATACCGCTGACCAGATGGTCCGCTGTTCATTGCAATAACGGCATCATCCACGGTGGAAACAGGTATTTTAAAAAAGGTGACAGTACAGGCCAAACGCGACTCCCGCTTTTCGCTAAATGTACCTCAGACCTCACGATAGTGCTCTCCCGAGTACGTCTCTGAGAGGTTTTTCCTTTTGATCAAAATGTGGTGAGATCTCTCTGCTGAATGGCGTTGATCTTTAGATCTTGATCGATCGTTCGGGGACTCAAGTGAACAGTGCTCCTTCAAGGAGAGGGACCAGATAAGAGGGAAGAAGGATAACATATTTGACATACTTTATTGACTTCCAGTTGCAAAATGAATGACCTGCCAGTGAATTACAATAGGACAGGTTTTTTGTTGTTTTTCTTTTTATGAATTAAGGCCTGTTGAGTAGCAGGCGCACAAGGTTTCAAATAATAATAATAATAACGATAAATTCCTATAACGCCTTTGCTAAACGATCCAAGTAGGCGCTAATCACAAAAAAATACTCTACAAACTAAAATAGGTATAATTGTTATAGTGTCAAGAAAGCTTTTTCTTCTCATTCGAGCATTCATTTATTCATTCAAATTGTGGATTATTGCCTTATTCCATGTTTAATCCGGATGTTTCAGTTTCTAAGCTATGGCCGTTTCAGACCCAGTGCTTCTCAGTCTTGTCGAACGCCAGGCTTGGGCGCTAAGCGGCGCAGCCAGGGAAGGAATGGTAACGAGCACGGAGGGTCAACGCAATTACATTTATCTTCAAAGCAGCAATTGACGTCACACCTTGTCAAGGTAACCCCCATTTGTTTCCACATTGTTGCATTGCAAGCTTTCTTCTTCATCACTTGGCACATGGACTGCACAAAAAAAAAAAAACGGAACTTATTCTCAAATCAGAACTTTCGTTTAGAATTTTGCATTAAGAAATTCTCTACATGGGCCATTTCCAAGTTGCTTTGAGCCTCTTTATCAAAATGTGGGCTGTTGTACTGCTGTTTTTTATGCCGAAACGAGTTTTCATTCACGAGCAATAAAACTGTTTTCCATATGAAAAGCATTGCAGCCAAATTCGCTTTGTAAAAGAGACTTAACTGAAATTAGAAATGGTTTATTTAGCTATAGGATTAGAGCAGTTTTCTATTGAGTGTCGAAAGTAATTTTGCATTTACTTTGGTTTTGCATTACTAAGCTCTGTGATTGGTTAACAAAACTCACTCCACTTTCTCAACCGATGGGAATCCAAACCAAAACCAATCGTGTTTTCGTCGCACGCGTTTTGCCGCGCTTCGCGCCAGTTACATGTATTTGCTTCGAATTCTGATTGGCTCGTTGTGTTGTTTGCATCTTTTGCAATTGGCCAGAGTAATTACTTTGGTTTTGGTTTTACGACGCTCGATTGAAAACTACTCTATAAGACGCATTTAATAAGTCCCGTGAGTTTTTAACATAAAACGGAAGTGTCATGAAGACATGTAAAACGGATGCAAATTCCTCCCTGATTTTCAATTTAATTGCCTAAATGAATTTTTATACCCAAAATACATAAAACGCATTAACTAGACGCATTTGTGTCATACGTGATACATATCTATACATAAATATATCAGAATTCGCGTCCGTGTTGTATCAGTTTAATAAACCTTTTCTGGATGTACCCAAAATGATATTACTTAAACACACCTTAACGGCACATGTGAGTGCATTCATAGTTAACGTGTTATTTCCAAACGCTATTTCGTAGGAAGCTTTTCCACATGCGTCATACTTTTCACCTGGGGGTGCCCCTGGGGCTTCATCACAGTCCGTGACGTTTGCGAACATGGTGCAAATGTTTCCGGGTGGGCCTGGTAAGCAGTCGTAGCAACGGATTGCCGCCACTGAAAAAAAAAAAACAACAACAACATGATTTTTTAAAAAAAGTCATTAGAGTTCCACTTATTGGGCCACCGCAGATCATAAACATTTGGTCTCATAAACGGGGCAGTTGGATTAAAAGGTTTTCAGATAAGGAAATGACCCGTTCAGGTTCGAACGTTGTCCTCAAGGAAGAGTTTCTACCGTAATGCACTTGATGATCTACTCGCCAGGTGCAGTAACCAGCGATTAGGCTCTAGTTCCGTTTTGCTTGGTAACCCTTTCCTCAGGAAACGCTAAACGAAGTATGGCAATTTTAGCAAGCGAGTTAATACGAGGCAATTAGAACGTTGTTAAAATTCGGCCTGGGAGCGGGTTATGAGTGCAGCGTTCAGAAAACACAGCGCAGATTACATAAGAGTAAACTGTAACCGAGATTTACTGGAATATAACATTGTCTTAGTGCTAGGGATTGATCACCCAACCACGTCCGAGGTTACCGAATTCCCTGACGATTTTTAACACTTTTGAAAGGTAGCTCCATAGGGTTTTTACCCTGATAGTACTGTATTGGGCGCGTTATGTTACACATTGAACGCCAGTTTTCTGAAGTTTTCTTTTTATCAATTATTGAAATAACCCAAAATACAATAATCAAGAATAAAGTGTGTCCCCGAACCCTCGCTGAGAAAATAATGGCTTTAAATCTTTAAATCTACTCAAACTCAGGCGTTTGTCAGTGCATGTATTATAGGCTTTGATGTTATTTATTTTTTTTTAATTCCCTTCGGTTCAATCTTCTGAAATTTTCACAGCGGATAAAACCTCATTAGGAAAATCCTTTAAGAGTGAGAATGGTAGGGGTTACAAATTTTTGCAAATTTTAGCGAGCTATAAACTGAAGGATAAACATGGTCACGTGGTCATTTCTGCCTTTTGCCGTTTGCTGTAAACTTCTCTAATGTCGACACGAGAACCGTCAAATACTGTACCGCGTGATTTCGTCCTTTTTTCCGCAAAGACGCGCATAGGAAACGTATGCGAGATTTACTTCTGCGTATTATCTGAAACTGCGTTAGAAATCATGTGATTATCTAACCTTTAACTTTGTCTGTGTCCTCTTGATTTACGTAAAACAGAAGAACGTCTGAATGTGGATTATCAAGCATCCAATTTACCAAGATTACTAATGTTACTCGACAAATCGAGGATTGTTTTGAAATGTTAAAAAGTAATATATTCCAAAACTTTTTGGTACGATCAAATTAATAGGCTCCTCTGGACCCAAGGTGAATATTTTTATTTTTCACAAGTAGTACATTTCTCGTCGTTTGATAAGAATCCTTGAAATATTTATTGTGTTACAATAATATTATTTATTCTTATTTTTTTTCCTTACACCTGGTTGGTGTCACTACAACAAATGTGTCTCAACTGTTTATATCTGTGTCAAGATACGGTTTCCGAGGCTTATAATTCTTCAGTAAAATATGAACGCAGAGCAGCTGAATATACTGATCATTCGTGCTTAAAGGACAGTCCGACATTGGTTGCATTTTGATTAGTGTATTAGCATTTTAATGTGACGTTTGATAGACTAACAGACTAAAAAGACCAAACGGACTTGCCTCTAGATTAATTTTTTTAGTTGACTTTAGATAATATAGGTGTATCTGCAAAACGTTTTCTTGAACACGACCCTGCAAGTTCAAATGCAAGATCCATTTGATATTCTGGCACCTTCAAAAACCTCTAGTGAATTATAAGTAATCGCAGTACAATCGTATTCCGAAATACTGCCAATTGAAGACACCCTAATCAATTATAAATTTGTTCCAGACTATACTTGATCGGCAAAAAACATCAGCCCTCAGTTTAGTTTCATTTGAATAGACGAAGCATTTTTGCCACGTATTTTAATGGCGAAAAACCCGACGAGTAATTCCTTTACGTACACCAGCTCAAACGTTTATAGCAAACTTGGTACGGCTTACTAAAGGCAGTACCACAGAGATCATTTTTTTGATTCTCCAATGGTGGAAATATGGTGCTTTGTTTAAACGGGCCTTTCTCTCCCTCTATTTGCACTGATTTGGTGTTCTGTAGTGGCCGATTGCGGTGAAAAGAAGTACTGTAATCTTGGTATTATCTAGCTCCGCTGTTCGTTACGAATTCTACTTCATTATAATAGAAAGAACGGCACACAGAAGCTGGACAAGTCAAGTTTGAAATGGCCATTTTGTTTTTGGCGAATACACTGAAAACACAAGGCAATTCACTTACCGTTTGGCAAAGTAATTATCCATGCAGAAATTATAACAAAAAACATATAGCTCGTCATAGTGGGAGATGATACTAGGTGAAGGGAGAACGTGCAAAGGCTCTTGAGCAATGACGCCCTTTCATTAATATGCTAACCAATACGGATGAATGTTTATTTGTCATGGTATAATAACTGACAGAAATTATTCGAGAATATTAAGCATTTAAAAATGTGGGTAAACAAACCAACATCTCACCTGAAAGGAAAAGCGATTTACATGAAATAAATTATCAACCTTTCGTAAAGAACAAAGAGAATATTATCGCATATTGTCCCTACAGTACGAGGTTTTTGATCCGAACAAATTAAAGCAAAAGCAGTATTTTGGTAATATGGTGACAAACAGTATCGTATGTATATCCTCGGGCTTCCTTTCGGCTCTGGCGAAATTATAATTTAATATATAAATGATAAATAGTTCTTGAGGGTTAACCACACTCTACATGAGTGGAAGAAACATGAAACGCTTCCACGTGACCAGAGGTCCATTCTGAGGGAGGAAGAGAGAGGACCCCGAGAACAAGGTTGGCTGTTTTTGTGCTGGAAACGAATATATTTTTATTTTTTTCCGTTTGTGTATGTGTTGTTGCATTTTGTTCGAAGGGAGTATCACAGCCTGGGTAACTTACGTGGTCTCGGTTCTTGTTGTGGCCCTGACACTACCTTGGTGATGTTTAAATATTTGGCTTGCGGATAAGTGAGAGCTTTTTTGGAGTATAGGCGATAACATCACAGAAAAGTGCCTTCTAAAACTGATATATTTTTGCGCGGTTTATGACTATTCGGGAAAAGCAGATCTTAGCAAGGATTGTTGGAATCTAAACGCGTGGTTGCCCCAAATTTTCTTTTCGGATTTCAATATCCCTTGCTAAAAATCTGTTTTTCCCCTTATAGCCATTAACTGCAGCAACAAAAATACCTCGCTATTCAGAAGCAACGTCCTTAAAAACGTCAAAATAGGTACAAAATATTTCGAAAAAAACGGCAAATGCAGCTGCGTACTAGTCATAGTACGGCGGTGTTTTGAAGTTTTATTTGTATCAGGTCGAGTTAACAAGCAGACGGACTACTTTCTTTTAGTACCTGTCAAAAAAGACGCATTATCGATGGAAGTTCGTCGGTACGATTCATCCATCTTGTGCCCGTCTTGACTTTATGTAAACCGTGTTAGCTTCTACATTAGAAGAACAACGAGACGCATAATCAGTTGTACTGACAGTACAACATTTCGCTGACAAGTTCATCTCAGACGCATTGCGCATCTCTTATAAAGAACAGCCCGTTTTTATTGTAGAAAATGAAAATCCAGCTTCAATTTTCTTCACGTCTGGTGTAAATTTCCAGGAAAACTCTGTTCATGACTACCTTCCTTCCCCAACGCACGGCCAAACGATTGCAACTCATCCCGAACATTGTTGAATCCAAAATCGTTGGACGATGTTTCACAGTGTTGCACGAGGTGGCCAAACGAATGCCACGTTTTGGAATAACATTTGGGCCCAAAGGTCTGGGACCAAAATCTACCCAGAATCCTTAGAAAACAAGCTCTCGCTAACTAGGTTTGCCTCAAAAATTGCATGAGACCAATAAACCTCCGCGTTGGACCATCTTCTCGTTTTTTCTGCTCTTTTGCTCTTTCTGTTTCTATTTGAATCGCTGTGTATTTCAAAGCTTTTTAGGATTATTGTTGCATAAGTATCACTGAAAATGCGTGGTTACCCCAAATTTTCTTTTTGAATTTCAGTAGCCCCTACTAAGATCTGCTTTACCCGCATAGCCATAAAGTTCGCCAAAAAAACACCGCCCTTAATTAAGTTGAGCTTGTGATCTGAGTCTCACAAGGCTTTTGAAACATCTGACTTTTGCCATTTAACAAAGTGTAACGATGGTCCTGTTTGCTGTGCGAGAGGTTACGAAACTAAAAACCGGGATCTTGTTTTTGTTTTTTAATCAAAGAAGCGATCGTCGTGGATTGTCAATTAGCTGTCATTCAGACAGTCAGTCATTCAGTAAGTTTACAGTAAACCAGTCCGAAAGTTCTCTATTAGTTCACTCCTTTCTAGCCTTACAATCGAAGTTACAGGAAGTTGTCTTACTGAATTGTAAGGTGCTGAGATCAGGCTACGAAGAAAACTCCATGCGTGGATTTACCACAACAGAACCAATCAGGGATATGGACAGCCATTCAGTCAATAGCTTTCAGTAATAATTAAGCAAGAGTAAATTAGCTCCATTGGATAGCGTTTAGAGTAGTTAATAAATTAGGAGTAACGGTGAACTCAGTGAAGGGTAAAATTATAACGGGGATTAGTGTTGACCTAATTCCCGTGTTAATTGAAAGGCGACTAAAAGAACAGGTGTAAACAGGTGAGGGTGTTTTCCGCGCAACTAATAGTGAATGACAGAGTAAACTGAATCTTGATGATCGATTTTTGGTTCTGCTTTAGTAATTTTAAAACAAAAATACAATCTACTGTAGCTAAAATATACCTCGTGACAAAACTGGAAGAAATCGCAACACGACATTGCACCCTGACGCTCAAGCGAACGTACTGATTGGTTCATTTTTCTTAACTTCCGCCGCTACGCTTCGAAATATGGTACTTGAGAATATTTAATATTTGTACGCTTGTTACAAGTCTAAAACCGGGAAAATACGTGTTTCAACCCCTTATTACTTCGTGATATCACATAGTGTACACTCTTGTACTTCTCACGGATGATTCTCTGTAACGGCTTTAATGAACCAGGCCCCAGTTGTTCAAAGGCCGGATAACTTTATCCAGTGGATAAGTCACTATCCGACAGTTTCAATCCATGCAAAGATTTCAATATTTCCTCGTTCACAAGCGAATATGCACACTCTAACCACAGCTTAGTTGGGGAGTGTACGAAAACCTTGGACAACATTTAACGTGAAGTATATTTTAGACGCTGAAGAGTGCCTTATCCAGCGCATAAGGTTATCCGGCCTTTGAACAACTGGGGCCAGTATCCT
>NW_028145451.1:2112500-2222500 GCF_977016875.1 Pavona decussata
TCTTCTTCTTCTTCTTCTTCTTCTTCTCCTATCAACTCTTCATACACAAAACACAAAACAAGCGATAATCACATGATAGTCACGTGAGACTGCTATTTCCTCGTTTCCAGTCTTCCAACCCCCTGCATTACACTCGGCTGGTGTTTTCTGACAGTTATGGCGGCCAAGTTATTCGCGCTTCTTCTTTTTGTTTTCATCGACTTTTCGTCTTTCATTAGCGGTAAATGCCCTTGCGAGGATGAAGCCCTTTGCGAGCCGATCGCCAGACCACAGGGCAAAGAATTTCTCATGTTTACAACGAAGCCGAACGACTGGAGAAAGTACGACTGGAACAAAGTGACCACGATCGCTCTCTTTCGACCCTGGGATGACGAGATGATGTGCGAAGCACATAAAAAAGTGAGTGATGAATTGATTAGTGTTTCTGTTCTCCTGCTTCTGTTGATCCAGTCATTGTGAGAAATTGTTAAGCTTATTTAAAACCGCGAACAAGATGTGAATTTCACCGCCGGCCGTGTCCATTACCTCGTCTGACTTCATTTGCATGGAATTTGCGTCAAAAGAAAACATTTTAAGCTTCAAGCAGAAATTGAGAGCTTCCTTTTCGATTTTACGTCCTGTAAGCTGAATTTAAGAAAAAAGATTGACTTCTTTACTTTTCATTAGGCGTTAAGTGTAAGTTTTGTTGGCGTTGGAGACAATTGATTTTATCCAGTAGTTAAGAATCAGTGACCCGGGAGAAATCTTCTTTCTTGTTTGTGTCAAGAAAGTCGAATGATTTAATAGCAGGAAACGAACTGTTGTCTATCATTGCAGCTGTAACGAGGGAATTTTTTTCGGGTATTATCACTGAGACGTTAGTAAAGTTGATCATTCATTTAATAAGTCCAGACAAGCTTAAGTCTTTTTAAGTATGTCCAGTTTATAATTCTTTTGTTTGACTCGGGTGAAAATAGAATATACACTTCTCCTTATTAAAGGTTCATTTAATCCGTTCCTTTTTGATACATTTTAGCTTTCATAGTGTAAGCGTTTATGTGGTTCTTTCTTCGATTGTCAACCCAAGATTATATTTTTCATTCTTTGTATCCATGATGATTCGAATACAAGGTAAAATTATAGTTACTGTAGGAGATTTCCCTTAGAATTCCCTCGTCAGGTGGTGAATTTTCCTATAATATACAATTTTGCCCACTCTATTAAAATCTTTCTCAAAATCAGCTTCTAATGTAAAGAAGAGTCTGATGAACTCAATCACCCTTTTACAGAGAAAGAGACAAAATTGGGGTTTAAAAGACTCTAAGATCAGTGGGCGGCTGTAGATATTGACCAAATACAAAGTGAAACATTCAAGTTTTCCTGACTTCGTTGACATTAAGCTATTCAATTTTATGCCCATGCTGGAACCTTTCTGGATTATTGGTCTGCAGGATTGATTATTCTCATCTTCCAACCAGCGGAAAAATTAATCCCAGCTAATAAACAGCTCTAGTTATTTGTATGACTAGCTTTTTTTCCATTCTTTTGAATAAAAAAAATCACACAAGGGCATCAAAAGCCAGAAATTATTTTACATCCCAGTAAATCAGATTCTTTGAGGGATATCTTAAAACAGATCACATTTTGTCATACAAACCCTAAACAATAAATGCCTAAAAAGTATGTTAAATAAATTTTATGAAAGCCTACAAAGATTTTCAAAAGTCTTTCGATTCTCAATGGTATGATGATTGCTTAGAAGTGAAGCAGCAGAATAGGAGTCTAAAAGACAAAATTCATCGGTTATTTTTCTAGTTGTCAATCTTCTCATAATTTGTTCTTCTAGAGTAAGAACAATCATTAAACAACCATTGCATTAAAGGGACTTTTATTTGAAAGGTATTAATATTGCTTTAATTTGTACAGGCACAATAAAATAATGAGGTCACAAACAATTTCTTGCATTGAATGGGTCAGAAACTGATGGTTTTCTTCCTTAGCTATAATATAAGGTTAAGGGATTTGTATATTGAACTGGTCACCATATTTTTCACAATTCCTGTAAGTCTGGTGTTCAGTCATCAGGGTACCAGGTATACAATACTGAAGCCACTTTTAGCATTATTTCTGAAGATCGTGTAGACTAATATTAATGACCTCCTTATGTGTCAGTAACTAAAATGCAAAATTCAACCAAAATATTATTTTCCTGATCAACCTTTTTCTGCTTGAAGGTTTTTTCCCAAGACAAAAGATTTGTGACAGGTGGATTGTTCCAGACATTACTGTAAAATAGCTGGTGGATCTTGCAGATTTGTTTAGACCACAAAAAGCCTTTGGAAAGTACCATTGTGCCAGAATTTTTGAAAATAAATAAATGATTAGATATACATGTACATGTAAGTGCCAAATTGTTTTTTTTTTTGTCTCTGAAGTCATTATTGGAGACATTGTTGAAGCACTGAAAGAAATGCAAGTCATTATCTAAATATTGATAATTGTGTGAATTGCTTAGACTCCCACCTGTTTGGAGTGAACTATTTATGGGGAACAGCCGGCCTGGGGCCAGAATCTGGCATTTAAGGACAAATGTTCAATAATCATCTGCCGCAGTTGATTGATTTTTCAAAACCTTGTAAATTATGTCCTTACCTTTTGTAGGGAGTGCGAGTTATCCTGGCAGCAAACTTCCCAACAGAAAAACTTGGCAACAAAGAGCTAAGGACAAAATGGATAAAGAACCTGACCAGAGAAGCTTTAGCTCGGTATGCCGATGGAGTGAATATAGACATTGAGTCACCGATACCCAAGAGATCAAAAGAGGTCACACTTTTAACTAAATTGGTTAATGAAACAGCTACTGCATTCCGCTCAGTAATAAAAAATGCACAGGTATGTTATAATAATGTTTTTAAAACATTTCTAATGCACAAATTAACATGTTTGAATATGTGGCTGGCTCTGGTTTCCAGCACATTTCAGCATGTGAACTTTGGCAGATCAGTACTAACACTCTTTATCACTGGATACTACAATAATGATAGATAAACGAATGCCTAATTATTGACAAAAACGTTACATGTATAGTTATAGTTGGAGGACATGACTGAATTTTGCTATTAATTTTTAGGTGTCTTTCGATGTTGCGTGGTCCCCAGACTGCATTGATGGGCGCTGTTATAACGCACTGGCTCTTTCCAAAGTAGTGGATTTTCTTGTTGTTATGGCATATGATGAACAGAGCCAGATCAAAACAGGAGAGTGCATAGCAAAGGCAAATTCACCCTTCAACCAAACAAAAAATGGTAATTTCATGTAAATCTTATTCACACTACTATAATTATGTTACAAAATCTAGATCTACAGAATTCCCATTTTAAAATGAAGAAAGATTCAACTCTTATTTCTTACTGTAACTTTTATGTTTTTAGCTCATATTAGTGTTATAATTCCTGTATTGGTGCAGACCTAAAATGAAACATCTTTGAACGTACTACTTATCCTCCAAGTTTAGCAAAGTTATGTAGGGGGGGGGGGGGGGATCCTCCCGGGCCCCAGAAGACAGAAAGAGCCCATTCCAGACAGGGTTAAAATCTTAAATTCTTACTTTTTCTTCAGAAAAGGCCCTTTATTTTCACTTTTTGTACGTATCATCATGTGTCAGTTTAGTCTGGTTTGAAAAAGACTACTAGCACTAATTTATTCAATTTAACATTCGCTAGTAATGCAGAATGGAGCTAGAAAAGTTGAATTAAATAATATTCCTTTCCATTGCTTCCCCTTGTCTCTTTCCCCAGCTGTGGGAGAATACCTGGCCCTGGGAATCAAACCAGAAAAGCTGGTCCTTGGGCTGCCATGGTATGGCTACGACTATCCTTGTATAGACCTCCAAGACAATGTTTGCTATATCAAACGCGTTCCATTCCGGGGTGTGAACTGCAGTGACGCTGCTGGTAGACAGATTGAGTTTGCTGAATTACAGGACTTGATCGTAAGCAGGGCAATGTCAGCGCCACAGTGGGACCAAGATTCTGCATCACCTTTTTTCAACTATGAAGACAGCGTTGGTGGAAAGCACCAGGTCTGGTATGACAATAAGAACAGCCTCAAACTGAAGTATGAGTTTGCTGCAGAAGCAGGGTTGAATGGTGTTGCCATCTGGAATTCAGATCTCTTGGATTACAGTGACCTTGCAAGAGCTAAACAGGAGACTAAAGAAATGTGGGATGCTCTGCAGCACTAGCTTGCTTTTCATAATGAAAATGTTGTTCAGTAGACTATTTTTAGTATGTATGTATGTTGTGCTGTTGTTGTAGTCGTTCGTCTTCCTGAGGGAGGGGTTGGGTTGGTCCTTGAAACGTTTGGCAGGCAATAATATGTTACCTGGTTCTGCCCTTAAAATTCTCACTTGGTTCAAGACAAAATGACAAAAATGTAGCATTAAGGCCATGGTTATACATGCAATTTTTCAACCATTTTTAATGCAGCAACTTTAGTTTTAAATTGCATGTGTAAACTACATGTAGAAGCAATTTCAGTCGATCGGCTTGACCACAGTATCGCAGGGTTTTTTTTAACACGTTTGAATATCTGTTGCCACTTTGCAGAAAACGTACATCATTATGGCACTGAAATCGCAGCTGGTTTACACAAAGCCTTGCTTACATGGAAGAAAATTGCAGCGAGGTGCGGCAAAATTTGCATGTGTAAACAGGCCTTTATTTGATCCAAATCTGGAGCTGTTTTCAGACCAAAATGGCTCAAAACCCACACAGGGGGGGGGGGGGGGGGGAGGGGGGATGGAGGGGTGCTACCCTATTCCCCAGTGATGTTTCATTACTTAAGCATCTTAAGCTTTAGTGGTCAAAACTACCATATCCCTTTCCCAACGAAGTTTTTTGGCCCATTTTTCGAAAACGGTGAAGAAAAACCCAGCTTGCTGATGTAATATACTGTTTAAAAGGTCTTGAAGAGTGTAATTCATTTCTGAAATCAAGATAACTAAAGGAAGTCAGGCGTTTGATAGAAATGGTTTTAACACAAAAAAATTCAAAACTACGAAATTTCACTGATCGACTCATGTGATAGGTGTACCTCAAAACTGTAGCTTATTTTGCAGCTTTTGATTCATAGAAGACCCTAAGATAATTATGTGAGAGTCTGTAAATGCATTAAATGAAAATATTCCACAAATCATAGGGGTGGTAAACCACATCATAGAGGGTATCATTTTTTCTTTTGAAATGCAAAGATCTTTCTAAGCCCAATTTGCTGACAAAATTTCACTGTAATTGAGCAAATACTGACCAAGTTATGATTTCAGGACCCACTATAGTGGGTCTCGGTAGGGAAAGGGATATTCAAACAGGACCCACCAAACCAAAAAAATAGAAAGTTGACTGACTGCCTGCACCCCTCTTCCCCAACCTCAAAGGTGATGTCTTTATTGCATAGCCACCCCTCTATCCAGCAGTAAAAAATGACAATGAGATACAAACATCACTTTTCCTGTTTATTTACCAATGCTGACTCTTGCTAGCTGAATATTTGTGCCAACTCAAATTTTAAAGCCAAGAAAATGTTGTTGTTAATGTTCCAGAGATAGGTGGTGTCTTCAATAACCCGCCTACCCCAGACAAGGTGGCTGGGTCCTGGCTCAAGAAAGGTTAATTATATGGGGAGGCTGTGCCCCAAAGCCCAAACCTAATTACCCTTTCATATACCATTTTTGACAGGAAAGGTTACCATTTTGCATACCTTCCATAGGAAATGGTACCCTTTGCACATACCTACAGTAGAAACACTATCTTTGTTCTCTGGGTCTGTTCCAGAAATATTTTTGAAAGGCCCTAAGCTTTTAAATACCTAAACGACAGTTTTCTTTACCCTTTCTACACTTCGACTCATGAAATCCATACCCTTTTTGAATACTTCTATCCTGAAAAAGGTACCCCTTTTGGGCAGAGTCTCCCCATAATATAGTCCATTTTTGGGAGTAGCCCCCACTCCCCCCTCCCCCCCCCCCCCCCCCCTTGCATGCAATTGTCATTGGCCCTTTAACTTGCCTTGAGTTCACAGTGGCAGGTCTTGGGGAGGAGACTATAGAGTTGCTCCCTTGCTATTAAGGCCAAAACAAATGGCTGTAGGGAGGAGGTGCTGAGATGTTTGAGAGCCTCCCCCCCCCCCCCCTCCCTCTTAGCTGAAGCTGGTCTGTATCCACCACTGGCTGATACCAGGTTTTTGCAACATAAACACGAATGTGAATGTTTTGAATTGTTGTATGTTGTTATGGCAGTTACATGTATGCATGAAAACAAATTAGACAAAAAATAGATCTCAAATTATTTTTTTGTCAGTCAGAAAAAAAAAAAAATTTTAAATGTGAATCTTATATTTTTCAGATATCTTCAATATTATTGCGTTTCTTTGGGAAAATCCAAATCCGGATTTTTGATAAAGATCACTCGGATCATGGTGTACAAAAAATGAATCCACTCTGGGTAAGAATTCGTTGGTTCCTTTGATGCACTATAACCCGAGTGATCTTGGATCAAAAATCCCGATTCAGATTTTCCCAAAGAAACGCAACCTCATATAGTGTATTGCAACAGATTTAATATATATTTCTTAATATTGTCATCTGTTTTTTTGAAATGTTACCAAGTTTTGTTGTAATTAACAGCAATAAATTTGATTTTCAGAGCAAAAGTTGTGTTATACCCTTTGCTAAGTGAATAAAATTAACGCGCTTTGTACCAAGGTACGAAGAGATAAGAAAGTTCCACCTAAGGAATGATTTGAATGACTATGGGGCTCTTATATTAACAACACTGTAAATAAAAGCTTTTAGTCATTAGATGTAGTACAGGTTTTAGCTCCCCAAAAGAAACAACCAAAAGAAACTTTATGCAGAGCACTTTATGTTATCTTATTTTACAGCTAGCCCAAACTTCTAACGATGTACATGTAAACTTACTCTAATTTAAGCACCCCCCCCCTCCCAAATAAAAAAAAAACAAAGCAAAAAGGGAGCTACAGTCATTGTCAGCAAATTAAAACAAACAACAAAAGTACCTGATTTCAATAATTTTATTTTGAATTGATAAAAATGTGTTTCATTAATTAGCCCAATACAATACACTAAAAAGATATGTAAATAAATAGTAAAACCTTATCAGAGCATCTTTACAAGGCATAGCTTTACCTAACATTTTAGACTCCTGTAAAGTAAGTTCAGATAATTTGTTTCAATAAAGGCAGTCACGGATGACAAATACATGTATACAGGTGCAGAATTTTGTTAAAAGAACACCTTGTGATTTGGTTCAAACAGTAGCAAAATTGGAAAATATAGATCAGGTTCCTCATTATAACAAGATGTCCAACTTATTAATTACAATTAGAATTATTATTGAGATCTTTCAATGTCTATTTTCAATAAATACTATAAATTATGCGATTCGGTTTTTCAGTCTCCACTGATATTTATAATAAATAACTTAGTTTCAGAGTGCATAAATAAGGGAAACCACAAATTTGAGAATTGTGACAGTGGCCGGTAGAACTAACAACATAAACTACAAAATGCTTGTTTCTTATATGTTAAAAGCTCTCAATTTTCAAACACTTTAAATGTTTAGACAAGTAATGGCACTTTATTACATGACTGTACTATTCATCTGTTCAAAAGAAATTACAATAATATAATTTTATTAGTTTTTCATTGATAATCCTTCAAAAATGGTCCTTAACATCCCGGCTCAATTTATTTGAAAAAAACATTCCTTTTCCATGGTAGTTACCTAAACCTAGTTCCACAGTGTTGGTGAGATGAATGAAAACTGGACAGGCCTATACACAAATTTTTAATCTCTAAAACATTTTACCATAATCTGGTGTGATGTTATACAGATCAGTAAACCATGAACATAGACTTCCTTGACTGAAATGTTGTGTCATCAGAAAGGGAAAATCAATAACTACAGTGGAGATGCACATCCCACAATAGCATTGACTACAAAAGTCATGCATCGCTGCAGTTTGATCTTCGGTGCAACTCAGTTTGCAGTATACAACAAAATTTCTTGGTTCTGATTTGCTAAAAGAAATCCATTTTTCAGGAAAGAAGTTGGAGAAAAAAGGAAATACAGTGCAAAAAGAGGATGAACCCTGAAGCTAATATAAAGAAACTCCCAAGACATGCTGACATCATCCAAGGTATTGCAAAGATTGCAGAAGTTCACCCGATTACTTCCAAAGAGAGATACATGTAGAAAATAAATCATTACAAGACTTCCAATGATCTACAAATAAAAAAAGTCAGTGTCCATGCTTCTCTGAATCACACAGTCAATACGTCAAACTCTGGCACAAACGATACCACTGAAACTCTCCAACCTTGTTGTCGTATTATTGGGGGGAGGGGGGACAGGAGGAACTAAACTCGTCCTCCCATACTACTAACCCCCTTTACCCACCCCATCCCTAGTGCCACTACTTCTGTCTTTCTTTCTGTTGCAGAATACTATGCACTCCCACAACTCCCCCCATAAAGGCCATTTCTCTTCCCGACCCGACCCATTTCTCCCCGACCCGGGCCACCATGTGCTCCTTCACACTAATTCCCCTGCAGTTGCACAAGTTTCAGTATTTTTTTTTAAAGCAGTATGTGAAGAAGAAGTGCAAGTGCAGTAGGTTTTGTATTTTGGTCTTTTCAAACATTGCTCTCTTTCAAGTTGACAAGCCCCTCTGTAATTTCAGCCAAGGATTTGTCACCACTCATGGCAGGGTCATCAGCAAGCGTCTTGGCCAGACACTTTGTAACAGCTTCCATTTGTTTCATCACAAGATGCATGGTGCGTTCGGTGGTGTCCAATCTCTTCTGCAGTTCTGTTAGGTGCTTCTTGGCTGTGTAACAATAAAGCAAAAAAAAAAAACTTAAATATTATACGAAGATGAGTCATTGGACAGTCAGTCAAAGTGACATAATCAAAGAAATACATCTCTCTATCCCAGCTCTTTCTCTTCAAGCATTTTTTCTCGAACCTACAACTCTAGTTTGATAGTGGCAAAGAAAAGTACATGTACCTTATAGAAGAACACAACAGTTTGAACTACATGTATCGTTATAATTATACAAAATTATTTTAGTGTATTCTACATGTACCACCCCTACCCATACGCTCATTGATCAATGAGTGTCCTAGTTAGTCAGCAAGCTTGTTTTTTAGTAGGAGGGAGGGGGTGAACAGGTTACACACCATAATGGTAACCTAAATTGAGTTCGAGAAAATGACCATAACTTGTTCACATTATTATGATAAGCCTGGTAATTGTTTGATATCATTATTATTGTATTAACTGATTAAGAGTACGTGTAGTAGTATTGATCCATCAAAGTATTAAAGTACTGAAAACCAGTTCCAGCCACTTTAATACAATGGAACCCTGTTAATGCAGCCACCTTCAGGCTGTGAAAATGTGGTCATTAAAACGGGGTGGTTGGATTAATGAGGTTGTAAAACTAAGGAAATGACTGGACTGGACTTTCAATTTGTTCGGGGCAACAAGAAGTGGTCATCATAATGAGGTACTGGTTGTAAGGCGGGGTTCCATTGTAGTATGTTACACAACAAGGATAAACTGCTAGCCCTTCATAACTAGTGTAAAAATCACATTAATAATTATTGCCCACAGTGATTAGTACATGTATAATCACCCCAATATCTACCATGATGTTTTCCCTACCTGGTTCAACGCCTGATGTCTTACGCTGGAGAGAATGTAATTGTCTCAGACGGTAGCCTACTCCTTCGCACACAGTTAGCAGGTCGTCCAGTTGGGTTTGAGTATTAACTGGCTTTTTAAGCGCATCAAGCGCCATAACATGAGGACAATCAGGATAGTATTCTCTGTGACCATCCATTGGGTCATCCCCAGGCTTCCACATTTTGAGAGTGCCCTTGCACTGGAAACATTTTACAACATCATCTATCCCAGTAAACACAAAGCCAGCTCTTGCCAGTTCAAACACATTAACAGAGCTTGTCGAAGGCCAGTACATATAGGTGCGCACTCGATTTCCCACTATTGACAAATCTTTCAGGTTGGCAGGTGGCACAGCATTGTCTAGTTTTTCAGTTTTGGTGACATTGTTGTTTGTGGTATGTACTTGTTTTGCTGAAAGGTGAATGTTCAACTTCTTTTAGTCGGTTTTTCCCATGCCAAAACAGCTTTAATTGTGTCAAGAAACAAGGGACGAAAATCTTCACATTGCTAACTGCTAAGAAGAAAGGTTGCAGAATTGAAATGCTAACATTTTTTGCTTCAAGTTTTGTAAAAGAGTGAAAATAGATTAACCCACATAAGAAATGAAGGTGAATTGAGAACTTAAATGAGTGCAGGTGCAGGATATATTTGAAAGAGGGAATTACATTTTGTAAGTGCAAGCAAATTAAAAGCATTAATAACATTATTGGCTGGGTTGCTGCTGTAAACACCAAATTATGGAAAGCAGTTCTTTTCCAGCGTGCAATTATATAGTGAAGTGATGTTAAAAGTTGACTGCAAAAATTAAGCCATACATTCCCCCTGTTATGTATGCGACAATTATTGCAGCAAAATTAATTGCACTTTTAAGCCACAATATATCAACATGTGTATTCTCCTCAAACTACACTCGTGATCTCAGGAGAAATCAGACATTGATCATCATTGCGGCTTAGAGAGTTATTAATGTGTAAGCAATTGAGCATGGTCCCAATGAACCTCAATGGAATTAGAACAGACTGAGGATGTTTCAGTTTAAAAAAAAAAGATCAATGGGAATTCTTAAAATTTGGATCAAATTAAAATTACAGATAGAAGAAAGAAATGATAAATTTTGTAAATGAAAATTCCCTTTTAAGAAAACAGTACATACCACAAACCATTTTTGGAGTTTGAACTTGCCAAGTCTTAAATGGCTAGCCAGAGTTTTCCAGACATCAGAGAATTTTTAGAACCAGGAAGATAAACTTAAACTTTTACAAATTTGCACACGACTGTGTTACTTTTTGTACAGTGCAACTTGCCACATCGATTTTCAAGAAAAGTGGACAGTGACTCGCATATTTAATTTGCAAGATACATGTAGCACCAAGTCATGGATAAGCGTAACTTTAGAGACCACAGACAGCCCAACTGGACAAAACCTGCCAACTGCAACCAAGGATAAGCAGGGGGAATGCAGGCCGTGCAAACAAGACTGAATCTTGCAAAACGAAAATCAACTACCAGCTTGCAGGCACCTTGCTAGTAGACTAAATATCCAAGTAATTATAGCCATATTGTATAATAAAGAGTTAAAATTCATGTGAAAGTTACATGTACGTGCTAAAGAGGATTATTTTTGCGAAGTTAGCTCCTTAAACCCAATCAGTCAGTATTCTTTTAAAGCACAAAAAAACACACAAAAATGTGACCACTTAAGACTTTATCTGGTATGCTTTTGTTAAATTGAAATTTCCAATCAGATTACAAATCTTAATCATGATAGCTTCCAGAAAAGACCAGTCACTCATGAGTTCACTTGTTTGCTTTATATCAAATAATTTCAAGTTACCAGCCAGTTTTTTGGTTGGGGGGTTGGGGGGGGGGGGGAGGGGGTGACTTGGTACTCAAAACCCTGACCCTGATTCAGACCAAAATACAGAAAGACTGTATATGTTATTTTCTGGTACAGCTGTACCCTTCTTCAAACCTAGCCTCTTCAATTCATACATGTACCTTTTTTCAGGCCTGGTTGGAGAGTTGGTGAGGGGAGGGTTACATGAGACTGCAAAGTCACAATATTTACACAATTCATGTTATAAGCCCAGTCCCTGTATTAATCCCCCCTTTGGAAAACATTTTATTGATAAGCTGGGAATGGGGCATCAATTGAGGAAATAAAGCAAAAATACTACAAAATTAATATTTAAGTGGCCTACTTTAGCAGTATCATATACAGTAGACTTAAGCACACCTTACCCTTCATGTACTTACTACTCTCTGTAATAATACATTTTGTATAAGTCATACTTGCACAAGTACAATGTACATTTTTAAGACTATTCCTTGTTCCAGCGACTCCAGCATTTTAAACTTTTTTTCTTGCATGTGATTCATTAATCACAGTCTCATGTCACAGAGACGAATTTCATATCATAATAACAACCTAAACATTCATGAAAGACAAAGCCTCCATGCAATCTCAGTTACACGCACATAAAAAAGCACTGCCCAATAATGTTGTAAATGCAAGAAAAGCTATAATTGTATGTACCTTCTTCCTCTGTCATAAAGGTCTGGTCTTTTTTTTTTTGTTCTTCTGCAAGTTTTTTCAGTCTACGACGTCTCTGTTAAAAATTAAAGACAAATATTACCATTAAATGGGATGAACATTTTCCAACATAAATTTTCACGTCCAAAACCTCCAAGTCACTGACACTGCACTTCTAAATTAAGGGACTTTAAGCAGGGAAAACAACAACAAAGCAATAAGATCATCCGAAAACAATAGTTTCTAATGAGCAAAACACTGGCTATGCATGTGTGTGGATTTTCCACTCTCTTTCAGAACTTGAATGTTCCCCCTGCAACAACATTCAGTTCCTGAATAGTTAATCTACAGTACCGTGCAAAAGTAAGTTGACAGTCTCGACTCGAAACTCGATCCTTGATCCTTTGAAGCTATCGAGAATCGAGTATCGAGGTTCGAGGCTCGAGTTTCGAGTATCGAGACGCTCGAAGAATTTTTCCAGGATCTCGATGGCAGCTTTCGAGGAAACGATTAATTTCTCGTACCTCAAACAATAAGAGTGAACAAAAGCGATTTTTCCATGGCTCTTGCATGTGTTTTTTTTTTAGTTTGGTCGAAAGTTGAAGTAATTCAAATCAGCAACAGTGAGTGTCACACAGATTAAATAATGATTGAGTTGGAATTATCACAAGTTGGTTCGGAGAATGCAAAATATAATTTTTAGGTTACATTTTGGATGACATGGTCATCGGTGCTGCTTAAGGTCCCTAGTAATGGTTTCAGACACTTAAAAAAAAAAACAGTGCCATGTAAAAAATTAAAACACTGACAATATCTAAAAGAGACCTTTTCGAGTATACAGTGTCTGGAAATTCCAGCCTAGCTTCACACTTTCCTTTAAAAAACTGCCTTCTGTGAATACCCTGCCCCTCATATTTCCCCTGATCCTTCTTGTGATACATGTAAACATGGACTTGTCTGGAACTTAACATCATAATTACTGGTATCTAAATGTTATATTTGTATTGATATACTGCTCAACATAAGCAAAACAAAAATATAATGCACATAGTAAATAACTTCTACCTGTAAACAGAACAAGAGAAGGGAAGTGCATGTACATGTACAGTGTAGTTAACATTAAGTACTGATCTTAAATTAGGCATTACTGGTACCTACTCAAAGCATTCAAAACTGAAATTCCCTAACAATTTTTAATTGATAGTTTTTGGAGCACATCCAAAAAAATAATGTCAGATTCTCTCATGGTTTATCATGCAAACATACAGTGCACACAAATTATCACATACATGTACTTCAATTTTGGAAATTGTCATATACCCAGATGCGGATAGAGGGGCAGCAAATGGGCATTCAAAAACTATGAATCTTGCAAAATTTTAGTGAAATTCTGCAAGTCTTACATTCTCAATTTTTTGTGCAAAGCCATCTTGGAGTTTCAAATTTTTTTCCATAACTACAAAAGACTCAGGGTCACAGACAGGTCTTGCTGTCTCACAAAGTTTCAAATTTCAAAACTAGTAACAAAGGAATTAAATACTGGCTAGCTAACATTATGAGTTGTGCTCAATACTACACGTAATTATTATTATGACACAAAATTCAAATTCAGATTAATATTTAAAGCTAGTGAATGAACTTTGCACTTAAGAGATCTCTAATTATTCCAAATTCCTGACACAATTCTGGTACCTGTAACAACTGTCAACAGAGAAACAAAGTTTGTAGCCAAGGTGTGGCTTTTATAGCTAGTTGATACTCAATTATTCACTAACCTCTTACATTTGGGAAATTTAACCAAGTATTCTCAAAACATTAATTACGGCAAGACCGTCTCAGTTGTGTTATCATTCTCTTGGACATCTGAATACTAACATTTCAAAGCCAATTTTCAAAAATAAACACTATCAATGAAAAAATTATAATCCCTCAAAAATATATTTTTATACCCCACCCTCTTGAGGCATCTGTCTGCAACAAATGCTAACAAAAACATTTGCTTGCTTGTAAAATATTTGAAATTATATACAATCTCCCCTGGTTATGGCTACTAAATAAGGGAAAGGTTTTCCCATAAAAGCTTTCCTACGTAGAGGAGTTAACTGACAGTGAAAAGGAAATTGTGTACTAAACTGTTTTGACAATAACAGTTTAACAGCTGTCAGCCTGCGATTGTTACGAAAATTTATTAGCTGCGATTTGAGACTTAATTTTTTGTTATTAGGAGTGGTACCGTTGTCGCAACGTGTTCTCAAGCTACAACATTTTAAAAAAGGGGTTTGATGTTTTTTGCTGTAATAATAAAAGACGAGGAATTTTCACTCCTTGGCACTTACTTAGCATGCGGACTGAGTTGAATAAGGCACCCTAATAAACAAGTGATGGTCAACAATTCAAGAAAGCGTTTCAGAAATAATATAAAAGTACTTACCCTAAATAACTGAACGGCAAGGAATAAACAGAATCCTGGCAGAACATACTTCCAAGGGACATGATAGCCAAAAATGTGGAAATCTTTGATGACTCTAACGATGTTCGCCGCAATGTCTGCATGAGGCTTGACGTGTTTTCCGTAAAGCGCTTTTATCTTGGGAAAAAATACCGCTAGAACGACACCTAGTACAGCTACAATTAGCAGCTTTGTCTTTAACTTAGCCATTACCGGAGTTAAACAGAAACTGGAAGCCCGAAAGAGCTCCTAAGAACACCTCATCAACTGATGGAATGAAATGGACTCTTATCATGGCTGTTGTTTACAAGCTCAGGAGCATGCGCCGTTCGAAGCCATATGCACGTACCAATTCGCCTCGTTTCTATGCATCCAATGCGCATCGGGTATTCAAACCGCAGGAACTTGAAGCGGACAAGAAGCGGACGCGATGCCAAAGCTTATTTCCATATTTCGATGGAAACTCTATGAAATTTATGCAATTCATGATTATTTTATAGAACAATGATGCTGCAAAAGACGTTAAAAGAGACCGAAATATCTTACTGAATTTTTTTTAGTTTCTTTTTTTGGTTGTTTTTACTCCGTTATCGCTCCTTCTACTCTCTAGATATAGCGACCAGATAGGACATCTGCTTTTCCGATTAATCAGAACTATAATTTAGTTTCAACTCGATTCACCTGGTAAAGTGATGTCATCTTTTTGTTGTCAAATACAATCGCGGCAAGCATTCATTAATTAAAGCAATGATTATTTTTAGGGTAATTTTATTTTTTGTAAAGCGCCTTGGGCAAATAATGGATGTATGCGTTATATAAATGAACTATTATTATTATTATTATTATTATTATTATTATTATTATTATTATTATTATTATCTTCCAGGTTTTAGCATTATCATTTCATTTAATTAAATTGTGTACATTTTTATACCAAAACTGCTAACAGCGCCAGCACAATTCATAGTAACAAATGAGCGGTGCGAAAACATTGGTCCCGCAGGATATAGCTTTGTTTTTATATATTATACTTAATAGAATATTTAATGAATATTTTAGGCAGACATTACAATAATACATCTTTTATATATATTTACCAGGCTCAAAGTTCTACTAGTTGGCTTTCTTTCAAAAGATTGTTGCCACCACGAGCTTGTAAGACATGTCTACCAATTGCCGAATGTTTGTGCTCAGCAATGCGTTGATGCCGGTGTTGGGCTGTGTATCCGACATAATCTGTATCAAAAGGTAGAGAAATCATGCTGTGAGAAAGTGACAGAGTAAATTTGATTGGTTAGTTTTTGAAATACTTTTCATCAAGAACCTCAAGCCTAATTTTAATATCCAGAAGGACTCCTTACATGCTAGCCTGCAAAAGCAGACGAATCTTGCTGTCGCTTCTCTCCGCCCCCCCCCCCCACCCAAAGAAAATAAAAATGAAAATATTTTTCGGGGGAGAGAAGCGAAAGCCGGAGATACGTCTATGTTCTCAGGCTACTTGCGTGCTAAACTTTTTGTTTAACTTGTGACTGTTCAGCTTATGTTACAGCTGCTTTTTGATGAGCCATTGTTCTTTTAAGTACTTATAGTATAGATTTCAACAACTACACATTTCTTTATTTGATAATGAAGTTCAGTTAGTGTCGAAACGTTGTCTTTTTTTTAGTTATATGAATCCTTTTAAGTGATGTTCTTTCTCAATTTTTTAAATTATCATTTAAACGTTTTTCTATGTCACTTCTTCTTCTTAAAATAAACCATCATACGTTATGCCATTAAGTCTCTTGTTGTATAACCACAAGGAGGGGGTACTTTTTGGCCTGTTCCTATTTCAGACCAAAATATGTAATTTTTCGGTACCTATTTTCAGACCTGGTTGGATAGAATCCATACCGTTATTATATTTTCCTTCAGTATAGCTCTGGCCCTGAGGAAGACTAATTCTAATAGTCGAAATATGGGCCATAATAAATCTGCCCTTTGCCGTAGTGCCAGCCTTGCATTCAGTTTTGTATTTTCACGTTCAAGTGACGCCTGACACGAGGTCTTTCACAAGAGAGATTCGGCAAAATTACCAGCAAGTTTAATTCCTGCGTTGTGTGGACCTCTGCATTCAAAAGTTTTCCATACTGGTCTCTGTAACTTATCCATACCCTTTTTCAGACATTCAGACCAAAATGTTCCAAATCTATACCTTATTTCAGACCAAAACGGCTCAAAAGCCATACACTTTGGCGCCGCACATACTGCTATACAGCTGATGTAGAGGAAAACCCCGGGGAAGCTGGGGCGCGACGAAGAACTAAAAGAAATTCCGGGGGGTGGGGGGTGGGGGGGTTGGTGATGTAGAACTAAAAGACCAGTTTTTAACTTCGTCATTTATGCGACTAGAAACTCCTGTTGATTGTAACATTTTTTTCCTGAAAAAATTCAGATGCTGTTGTATCCTTCGGGGACGACAGTTGCTTAGGAGAGTCCCTCACGCAAAACATTTGAAATTAGTTTAGACCACGTGATCATTCAACAACCAATAACAGTCGGAGAACAATAGCAGGGAGAGATGATGAAGTCATGGTAATGTTTATAAAAGGATAAAACTAGTAACAATCAAAGATAAGGGAGTGCGTTTGATGATCTCCATCCCAGGCTCTCTCTCCTTTGCCAACGGCTGGTGATAATGCCATCCGCCCCTGCCAAATCTGCGGAGGATGCCAGATACGCGTCCCAAGATCCATTCATTCGTTGATTGTCCCATACAATCTGTATTAGGAGTGCGTTCTTTTTATGTCGAACACAATTATTGTTATTCGATGTAGTCACATTACAATATTAGGGATTAACAAAACCACGACGGCATCACCAACAAAAACGTCACGAAAATATAAATTCGTTTACATGTTACTTGTACTTATCCGCGATTATCCCAGTTCGTTCAAATTGTATAATGTGGCCGAACTATTCAGTAACGGAACAGGTGGGAAAGGCGTTCAAGTTTTGACAGAGAATGAAAAATTTACCTTCATGTACCTCACGTTCTCCACAGAACCTTGGATTTAGTCATTTCACGTTGTTGTTTGACCGAGTACGACGCAAAAATGTACCAAAATTTATAACCCACGTGCAGGGCCTTTGTTTTTCTCATTAAATCTTGTTGTTTTGCTTTGTTCTGTACCATAAATATTGGTGTACTTTTCGATGAATCCTCAGCTAGTACCTGCTATTTGCGAACCTTCCTTTTATCCGTTAGGACTGAATTTGTATCGAATCCGAAATTTTTTAACCATCGAGTCTAGTTCGAAAACTATTTTCAATGTTCTCGTTAATTCTCAGATTGATTACTGAAACTCGCTACTGATGGGCTACCCAAACGCTTGCTTAAAAAACGTCAGTCTGTCCTCAACTCTTCTGCAAGACTCGTTTCCAAAAAGAGGAAGTATGATGGTATCACCTAAACATTGATCTGGTGAACTACATAGGTAGCCTGTTGAAACAGCGTATTGCTTTCAAAATCGTTACAGCAGGCCACTGATGTAGCGCCGCAGTTTCTTTATATAGAAACTAACTCCCCTATCCACATGTCCAAAGTATAATTTGAATACCAAAGACTGTTGTTTAGAGACAATACTTGAGATTAATTATAAATTAGGAAAGTTTTTTTAATCCGGACCCTGTAGAAATCTCTCTCAGTGATAGCACCGTAATAAGGAATAAGAAAGCCGCTACCGAATGCTACACACAAAATTCTAAAAAATATTGACACTGAAGATAACAAATTTGAAAAAACAAGTAATACAAAGCGTATAAAACAACCGTACATGAGGATATCGCAATTGTACTGACATCATCAGCAACAAGACGTTGGAAACCAACCTGACACAACTCAAGTACTGGATAATTCAGACCAATGGTAAAGTACATCATTAATGTCTCTTGCTGCTTTCAGCCATGATAAATCACGTAAACTCTCTGTTGATCGACTAGCGCGTTCAAAGTTTAACTCGGTCGTGCGTCTGAAATTAAAAAAAAAATAGTTTTCTTCTGTTTTAGCCGGTCTACGATTATGGTTGATGAAAGGTCAGTTCAACTTTAGAGACTTCCTATCTATTAACTTTCTATCTCTTGTTACCAACAGTCACTCAGAAGAGCACTCCTGCAGTTAATGTAACATTCTGACTACACCATCATGAGCCATTCAATGTGAAATAGTTTATTGAGAAATGGTCAGTCAGTTATCCGAAAACAACAATGTGTCCTAACATATACTTATTACAACATACAATATGCTGTTAAGTCTAACTTGATAAGCTTGAAAAATTAAGTGTACCACCGCCAGACACCACTAAAAAAATCACTCTTTCGATATCAATCTGGCCAAAAAATATGTGGAAACGTATTCCCCATCTAATCCAGCGGCACGGAAACTCGAGGAAGATGAACAAATAAACCCATAACTCCATAGAAAAAATTTAACTTAATTTGACAACAGCGAACAGGAGGACTGACAGATGTTGTACTAAAATTTCTACGTATTTCTACGCGCTATTAGGCTTCAAGAAGTACAGAGACGTCTTCAGTTCCTTTGGTTATTTATTGATCACACTGTAAAACTTACTCTGACAAGATCAAGATGTAAGAGCTAACAACAGATTAATCTCATCACTTTTAAATCGTCCAAGCGGGATTTGGCGGAAACTGTTAATGAGCTGTCAAAATCTCATCAACCGTAAATTTTGGGCTAACGTAATGCCTTGCGCAGTAGCTCTTAAGCGAAAGTACGCTTGCGTACTAAAACAATTTACATATTTTCCTTCGAGTGACTTTCAGTGACCGAAATAACTTTCTTCTTCAATTTTCAATGTCATCGCCAAACGATCTGGACAAAACAAAGCGAAGAGATCAATATAAAAATTACAAGGAACATTTTCATATTTTACAAATGAACATTCTTGGCTAAATATAAGAGAAATCAAACATTAAATGAAATCACATAACAACACTTTACAACGGAAACTTAAAATAGAACACAACCTTTTCGTCCGAATCTTGGTTCCGCCTTTTTCCATAAATTAACTTGCCACGCGCTTACAACAGATCTGGTACAAAAGGTATTTCCGTAGTAATTAATTACTTATAGATTAAAAGTCATTAAGGGTAAAATTCAACTGGTACAAATTCAACCCAAACACGGCGGAATTACACCAAAAACTTCCAAAAAACGAATAAGCAAGTATTTCCAGTCATGTTCTGGCAGCAAGATACTAAATGTAAAAACTTAGAAAATGTGTGTTGGCAAGGCATAAACAACCTATTGTTATACTTTTTAAAAAACCAATTTGGGCGTAGCTGTTGATTTGTACGGTTTCCCAGGAAACACTTCAAAACAAGACTTTTGCTTCACATTGAATTGGTACCAGAAGAAAACAGCTTTTGATCAGCATAACTAACATTATGTCTACAACAAACTATTGCGTTGAAATATATGACTAACACGGTTTCAACTGTGTCACTTGTAAAGCACAATTAAGGATAATCTGAACAGTTCCAGGAAGTCCAGCTAAGAAGGCAAAGTGTCTCTTGTCGCGATCGGTGACTTTCACTACACAATTCATCTTAATTCTCTTAATGAAACACAAGTAAATGAATTAACTACACACTAAAATCATTGTTATTCAAACCGCAATATTTGAGAGTAATCAGCAATGAAATACTGTTGAATGATTAAAGTATCCCAATAAGGACCAAATTTAATAAAAAGTACGTTGAAACTTTTACTTTGAAAAGAGTCTATTTTTATTGTATAACAAACGGCAACGAAAACGTCACCTGGAAATATAACTTTATTTCATTTGTGCTACTTTGCGATTATTTCAACTCGCTCAACTTTTACAAAAGTGGCGAACTATCCAGGAACCAAGTTGGTAGGAGTGGTGTACAAGTTAAGAAAAAAATTGAAAAAAATCACCGCTTCCGTTCACGTTCCCCACAAGACCTTGAATGTGGTCATTTCACGTTGTTGTTTTGCAGAGGACGGCAAAGAAATGTACCAAAATGTAAAACGCAAGTGCAAAGCGATTGTTTTTACACATCAAACCTATTGTTTTGTGGCGTTGTTTTTGCCGTCGCCGTCGTCGTTGCTTAAGCTCCCTATTAAATACTCAACTGTCCCTTGAGAATACTAAAACCTCTCAATCGTGCCATCAGAATAGTAACTCTGACTAAATCACTTAACTGTCAGACATTACATTTATGCAAAATTGATCCAGCACTTGTTAGAAAAAGACGCCGCACAAGTTAATGGCCCGCTGTTAGGACTGTGTTGCTGCTCTCTGCTATTTTGCTGGGTAAGGTATAATTCCTCTTTATGGGTTGTAATAAGTGCGACGGCGTTACGTTGTATCCTTTTCGCGGTATTTTTTAATGTAAACCGATTGTTTTGCGGAAACAGGAGCGTTTTGGTGGGCGGATTCGTTTAGCTGATTACACACAAAACATGAAAGTCCTAAGATACGTAACGAATCCTGAAACGTATGAATCGCGAATGTAAGGTGGCATGCATAACAAATGACAAGTTCGTGCAGGAACTCTGAAATTTAACTTATACTCCCATTTATATCGCTAACAGGTTTCCTTGCAGCGGCTTTGGCTTTAAAAGCACCTGGCCCGATTGCCGGTCATTAAACAAACCAGAAAAAAAATCCTCATTAAATAGCAGGATCGAATTGCGGATTTTATAATAATACTGAGCAATACTGTGTAACAATGCCAGTATAGTTTTCAGTGCTTCGTACAGTGTTGTAAGCGTCCTTAAATGCATGGATGGAGACTCCTGCCCTTATCTCAACCCCCCCCCCCCCCCAAAAAAAAAAAAAAAAAAAACATAATAATAATAATAATAATAATAATAATAATAATAATAATAATAATAATAATAATAATAAGTAAAACGTTGCTGAATATTGCTGAAACAGAAGAACTGATTCAGAAATAATGACTTGAGTTCGAAACGTAAAAGATAAGTCTCTCTGGTTATAACGAGTACGCAGTCTGATTCGACGTAACACAGATCCAGCGAACGCATTTCTTGACGTGATGAAAATCGCCAACCTCAAAACATGCGTGTCTAGAAGTATGGCGCCTCAAACCCACTCCGAAAAGGGAGTCTATGTTCAAAATATCAAAGATAGATCGGTTTACCTACAATTACCTAACAGCCGATACTAGACGATTGCGTAATTTACGTTGTAAAAGTATAGCTCTTAAATTAGAATCTTGATAATACTCTCATTTTTGTGAAGTATCATAATATGTAATATTGAAAATCAGGGAACACCACAGAAAAAGTATTGTTTTATTCCTTTCACTTGAACGGTCATGACAGTGATTTTGTGACTCAAAAATTGGAACTGTCTTCAGTGTACAGCATAAGAAACAGCGCCATAACGAAGCACAGCTCAGCAGCTTTGATTTGAATAGCTATACTCAAGATTTCGACTGCAGTTTCAACAGTTAAAACCATCTTGTACAGCATAATCAACATCACTATAGGAAATTACTACTCAATAGCTTTTATTTCAGTGCCTACGCTAAACGTTTCGCCTACAGACTCAACAGTTACAACCAGGATGTACACTAGATGAGCAGACAAAAAGCCGCACGTCAGGAATAATACAATACAATACAATATTTATTTCGCCATATACACAACATTTACAGATGGGAAGAAAAAATGAAGAAAAAAAAAAAATTGAAGAAAGAAAATAAATGGCGAGGAAACCTGAAAGAAACCACGAGGCTTATAGCAAGTCAGGCTTCCTCACTTAACTAATGTTATATTAGAATTACAATATGGACTTATGGTAAATTAACTTTGACCGCGCACACGTACACACACACATATTAAGTAAGTTAGTTAAGAATTACAGCCTTACAGAAGTTAATACCTAGAAAGAAGAAATTCTTTAAGCTTTCTTTTGAAAGAAGCGGAGGAGGCAGAACTAGTTATGTCAGAAGTTAGCGAATTATAAAAGTTTGGACCTTGAAAGTAAATTGAAAACTTCCTGGTGTTCGTTCTGCACAGTGGCAAGTGGAAGGACTGAGCATTCCTAGTATTATAATTATGGATTTGACTATTCAGTAAAAAAAAGTTATTGAATTTGGAAGGGAGTGTAGAGTTCTTGAATGAAAACATAAAAAAACCTAATTGAAACGAATGGATATCGTGAAATTTTAAGAGTTTAAGTTCCTTAAAGATAGGGCCAGTATGGGAATGTGCAGTCAACAGCATTCTTTTTACAGACGCGATAAGAATTTGGTCTACCGACCCTGACATTACATAGCAATTAATGTGAGGTTTGACTCACAAAAACGGACAAAGAGTTCGTTCGACGAGTAAAGCATCAATATCTCAAATATTTTGCCTGAGGCTAGTATTTCTTTAACCAGTCCCTAAAAACCTAGGTGGTCTTTATCCGTCACTTATTCAAGACTGTTGTAACCAACTTGCTTTAATTCTTCGAAAGAAACGAATTTGTTGGCGGTTTACGATAAAATTCCTTGTCTACAGGTTTGAAATTAAAGGAAAGATTCCGGCTGCAACTCTCAGTTTCTCTAAATTTTTTTTTTTTTTTTAGCAAACCCAAAATGTGAAACAAAATTCAAACTAAGAAAATTAATTAACCCTTCCTTTCTTTCAAGAATGTTCCTTAGCCTAATTGGCAAACTCATTTAACATAACTCATGTTAACATTACCGTAACGAAACGGTTAAGCGCCGTTGACAAACGGCGCCATGAGCTCGGGAAGAAAGGATCAGTATGCATGAAACTAATTTCGCAGTTTTTAAATTTTGTTTGCTCCGCAAGCTATACACCAGATATTCGCTATCCTTTACAAAGAAATACATGCATTACACCTCCTAACTGTTAACGTGTTTCGTAAACAGAAGCTTATGCACTAGTCAGTGGAAAGCCCCGCACCCCCATACCCGGAGAATAGCGGGGCATTAGACCAGGCGTCCCAACTAAATGAAGCAAATTCCCCGCTATGTGGGGCAATTTCTTATGTCAAAACCTCATTTTTGTACTCTGTCCCCCGGGGCAATACTTGAAAAATTCCAAATACACAACGTTGACCAAAATTAATTTATTTCAAGAATTGTGCCTCAAATTTAACTCTTACAAAAACTTGTCAATGTCTTCATAAAATAGATGAAACAATCATGGCTTCCTCTACTCCTCTTGGTAAGACATAGTTCTGTGAACTTTTCTCTGGACGTGTAAATGACTAAACTGGAACATGGTGATTCAAGCAACGCATCAACACAAAACAAGTTAAAGATACACCCGAAATTGTTTTTTCATTTGTTTTTTTTTTCAAATGAGTTCAAAAAGCACACATCAGTTCAATGACAGTAGACCTCAATTGTAAGAATAACTATAGGTGAAGTGTTTTTTATTTCATTAGGAGATGTAAGAAGAGAGGAAGGGGAGGGGGGAGAGGGGGGGGTTGAGGGTCAATGAAAATCAAAAGTTCAATAACCACACCATCAGTTCGATAAACACACACCAGTTCAGTGACAGTAGACTACAGTTTTAAGAACAACTATAGAAGGAGTGTTTTTTTATTTTCTTGCCACAAGTATGAGGAAAGGGGTGAGGGCCTTATGGGGGCGAGGTCTATATTTAGGGCAGGCAGAAAGTAGGAATAAACGAAATAGAAACTATATATTCACATATAATGGTAACAGGCTTCCATGGACGTATTTAAAAATCCATTGTCCATTTATCCATTGCTTGTCATTGTAATCATGTTTAGCATCAGCTGTCTAATTATGTAGCTACTTCTTGTACTTGGCTGCTCTTCCTGCTCTTCTGTCTCGCTTGTGCATCAGACCAATGGAGCACAAACTGAAAAAACCCGAAGTGCAAACAAACGAACCAGCGGAAACTCCGGCGAACGAAGAACCGAGCGACTGAACGGATAGCCGAATGACCGAGTTAACGATCAAACAGTGCATCGAACACACATCGGCGAAAACGAGCGAACGAGAAACCGAGTGAACGAACCAGCGAAAGTAGATGAACAGCTGAACGGCCGAGTCGACAGCCCTTTTGTTTGCAGTCAATCCTTATAAACGCTTATGACTGTCACTGAACGGATGTGTTTTTTTTTAATTCATCTGAAAAAAACAAATGAAGATACACCCGAAATTGTAAATTTGGCAATAACTTCCTTTAAAATTGGCAAAAACCACTCCTAAAACAGTAATATCAATTAAGGTGATTCCATCAAAAGAACTTTTGTAATAAGTACATCTAGTCCATCAGAAAAATAAAAAGAGGGGGTCACCGTGCTTGTTTTCACCCTAGAGGACTGTAGTATCTCACTATTTTCTAGGCATGTGACCTCAATATTAAAAGAGCTAGTCTTCAGCGAGAAGTGCCCACTACTTCCAGAAAGTTAGTACTGACAATGAAATACTAGCATTTTTCTTATAACAGTACTGTAACTTTGTAGTAAAACGCCATAACGTGGCTAAATAAATTAATCCCATGGCATAATAGGGGACATTCGAGCGGTTGTACGCTTCCCGCGAAACATCCAAAATTTATCGTAGTTGTGATTCCACAATAATTTTTCGAAATTGAATAATGGAAAATTATTGAAACTGGGATATAACTTAGAGAGTCGCATTTTCTTTAATTTCGTTGAATAAAAAATGGGGGTCACCGTGCTCGTTTAGAAGAAAAGGACCATTTATTTTCCTGCCGAGCTTAACCTCAGGGAAATCCCGCAATGTTGTGCGTGCGCGCGCTAAATGACGCGAAAAATTATGCGCAGCAAGGATGCGCAATGCAATTCAGTGGAATCGCCTTAAAGGGCTTAGCTATACTCGAACACGAACTAAAGTAAATACTAGATTCTTTGACATAACAAGTCCCAACATGCATTTGACATACAACTACATCTAGAGTAAGCCAGATGGCGGTTGAATAATCCCAAATAATGGTAGTTTACACACTACTGTGTTTGAAAAAAATGCATGATTACATGTAGAAGTGCCCAATGTGTATATTTCAGACACATCATTTGCAATGTGTTTGAATGTCCTTTTGTATGAGAATAAATTGAACAGTTTGGAAGTACGAATTCCTCTTGAACACCGTCCTTTTGCTTGACACCCTCTGCTCGTCGTTCTAGATGCTGTAACCAGAACGAAACATCATGCTCAGGAAGAAGTGTCTGCTTTGCCAATTCTGTTATCTCCAGGCTTGAAATGGTGGTTTTACTCTTCTGGGACTTCTCAAATGACATCCCCGCCAAAGCACCGCTAGCCCCGCTAACGGTCCCCGGTCGCCGTTATTTGTGTCGAACACCCCGCACACTGGGGCAAAGATGACCACTAAAAACCGCTAAAATCCCCCGCTAATGACCCGCATTCCCCGGGTATGGGGGTGCGGGGCTTTCCACTGACTAGTGCATTAACACATAATAAGGCCCTGTCTATGCCCCTGGCCTGAGGGCGTCATTTCAGTCAAATGTGTCAGGAATGCATACTTCATTGAGCATTTATAGCTTTCTTATCACGATGACATTTAGTCTCTGATTATCCTAACAACCAGAAGCTTAATACATGATAAGGTCCTGTTTGAAAGCCCTATACTTGAGGGCATAATTTTAGTCATATTTACGATGCAGTACCGGCGATGAGCATTATAGCTATCTTATCACGATGACATTTAGTTTCTGATTATCATATCAAACTTTGCCTATTGTTATGTTAAGACAATAAGCCTTTTGTTGTCTGTCTGTAGGGATTTTTCTGTCCTGTTTCGCGAAGTTATAATCGGGTCAAATCGGATTCAGTCGACAACTTGTCGCTGATGACAATTTTTTCCCAACGGTAGCCTACTTGGGAAAACGAAAACAAACTCTCTATCTTAAACTTCGAAAACATTTTCTAGAAACCGAAACTTCTTTCTCGACGTGCTCTTCTGATTAGGTGAGCAAAATGGTTCTTGTCAACTGACAATAGCGGAATGATTGTTGTCAAGTGCACGCGTCTCTGTAACCATTTACCGTTAGCATAACTAGTACTCTCATTGACCATTTATGACAACAAGAAAACAAGAGTCAACTAAGCGCGAATTTCAAAGAAGCTCAGTTGCGCTAAAAAAATGTTATAGGTCGGTAACTTTTCTCTATAGGTAATTCGTAGAACAAGCTGAAGAAAGGTCATCGTTAGAATTTCATTCAAGTTGCGCACAAGACTTGACAAACGTTGGCGGCACGCGCTTCTACGTGGAAAGTACTGAAGTTTTTGTCAATTAACGGTTTGTTGACAATTAAGAGACAAAGACGAGAAAACAATGCACAACGGCCATGAAAGCGTTCAAGTTATACATACACTAGTGGAACTACTGCACATAATTAATAGTGGCGTAACTATATACGGTAGTTCTTCGCTGCAGGTAGGCTACTTTCCTCGCAGCAGCTTTGGCTTTAAAAGCACCTGGCCTATTGCCGGTCATTAAACAAACCAGAAAAAAATCCTTATTACTTCTCATAAATTTTCAGTTTCTTATCCGATGGGATGATGTACGATTTGAACGAGACACATTACACTGTCGTCTGCAGGTATGATAACCAGTGCGTACCTGCCTTTTAGAATTATACTGTTATCCTTTACAAATTTGCAATTCACAGTGCCGATAGTCATTTAATGATAATACTAAACATATTACTCATGAAAACTGTGTGGAAAAGAAGAAACGTAATTTTTGACGTCCAGCGAGACAATGGGATCAATATTATGGCACGGAAAACCCCGGGGGGTACTCCCCCAAAAAAATGGATAGGGGTGTGCGGCCCGCTTCCCAAAACCCTTACCCTATTTATGACCAAAATTTGCGATTTTCCCTACCCTATTTATGACCTGCTCAAACATTTGATACCCAATATGACCTGATAGTGTCTTATCAACTTCAGTTCCATAACCCCTGGAGTCCAGCGCGTGACCGGAGCGCATGACAAGCCGTTGCGGCACGTACACAGTTGCTGTAAATATCATGATGAAGAAGTAGCTTCTTCAAAAAAAAAAAAAAAAGAATTCAAGACTAGAGTGCAAAAATTGATACCCTATTTATTACCAAAATGGCGGCAAAATGGCTAAAATCAATACCCTATTTATGACCAAAGCGGCTGAAAAACCATACCCTTTGGCGCCGCACATACCTATATAGCCCGTATAAGGGAGTACCCCCCCCCCCCGGGGGAAAACCGCAATCCATCGGACATCAGGTTTCATTATTGCTCTTACTTTTGCATTTATATTTCCGTATTTCTTTACTATTGCACAAATGGCCTACAATAATATAACTGGAGCAACAATCGGATTTCTGACCGATCTCATAATCCGTGCTGTTGGTGGTTTGCTACTCCTGTCAAATCCTGCAGTTGACTTTGTGCTGTACTTGGTACAAATGAAGGATTTCCGGGTCTTCCTAAAAATAAATTGTTCATCTCGAGATGTGGTGTCAACAATCGAACTCCAGCTACGGGAGATAACTTAGCAATCAGTTGAGCTGCAATAAGTTCTTGATCACGAAGGCGTTACCGTACTTAGAAAGCTCACAAATGAACTTGGTGTAAAGAGTGACAACGATTGCTACCCCAAGCGTTAATATTTTTGTCTTTCTGTCCGACCGCTTTCTGAACCACTTTTTGGGCCACGCATTCTTGAATAATCCGCTTTTAACGCAGCGGTAACATAGGCTGATTGTTTTCCTTGTTCAACCTTCAATTATGTTTCTGCCGGGCTGCTGACAGGATATCTGTTCCATTTCAACAAAGTTATCTTGAATAAATTCTGCTCCAGTAAGATCAACTCGCAGATAACTCCGCGGTGCGAATGGATTACAAGTTTGCATCTTTCTGCCCTTTCAGTTCCTCCAGCAGCACGAGAAAGGCTGTCAAACTCTTATCCGTTTTAGACAATGTTAAGAACGATTTTAAACGGCCAGTATTGACTATAAACCACATTTCAGAGTAGATATTAGAGGAGTTTTTCCGAAAATTGACAGGTCCATCGTATTATTCACCTCGACGCGACCCACGACGCAAGTGTCATACAGCTTTGTCAAATGCTGCAACATATCGCAAAGGTTTTCGCGCCTTTTCCGTTTAGTCGTGCTCTACACTTGTTATGTTTTTCGTGTTGTCTCACTGCCAAAAAACAGTCAATGGAAATTTGGTCATTTCGATTCTAAATGGCGGTTTTTGCTTCGCCCAATTTCCGATGGCTTGATAGTCTATTTCATTTCCTGTTTTGAAACCTCTGATTCAAAGACACTTCCGGTAAAATGTATTAGCCAATCAGATTTCGATTTGCTGGATTTTGGCAAACGAGCAGAGTTGAAAATAATTACTAGTTTTGACTGAGGAAGAATCAATGTATTAAATTATACAAAAGAAAGATTCACATTTATGTAAATGTCTGTGCAGCGAGAAGCTGAAAAGTGTAAAATTTCGAGTTCTCTGTTGGTGAAATCCGAGCTTCGGGTAGCGTGACCGTTTTTCATGATTTTCTGCCGTTCTTTGGAATATTTCAAAAAACTAACCTTATATCCTTTACTTACTTACCCAGGCCTTCAAACTGACAAAGTATGAGCGAAATCGGTTTTTTGACCGTGGCCACATTTTTTTAACTGTCTTCGATTTTTACTGACATTCACTCTATTAGTGGAAAAAAAAAACACGAGAACTTTTTCATGGCGCATCAGAAAAATCTTATTCAATCTGTAGAGCATAATTTGAACATCATTTTAGTGTAAGAATGGAGATTTTTTGTTAAATCTGAGCAAAGTTATAAATTTTTTCGTTTTTCCACAAAGTGCGGTGTCTTTTAAAATTTAAATATAATTGAATTTAAAATAATTAAGGACGGTGCCTACTAATAGCGAAGTATTTTTGCACGGTTTATCACTATGCGGGAAAAGCAGATCTTGTTACCGGGTATTGAAATCCAAAAAGAAAATTGGGGGTAACCACGCATTTTTTAGAGATAACTAAGCAACAATTATTCTAAAAAGCAGCAAAATACAAAGCAATGTATGGCGCTTTTTTCCAAACTGAAGCTTTATTATCTCTGAAAAATGCATGGTTACCCCAATTTTCTTTTTGGATACCAAAATCACTTGCTAAGTTCTGCTTTCTCCACATAGTTTTAAAGCGCGCAAAAATATCCCTGTAATAGTAGGCACCACCCATAAAAAACCCGATTATCTCCAGATGCGCGGAACGTATGCGCAGTAACAAAAGTATGCACCGTCCTTAAATTGAAAAGTTCAATTAGTGAAGTGTCGGTATGAACTTTGATTAAAAAAAAAAAAAAAAAACACGAAAAAAATTTTAAATCGGCGCACCAGAATAACCTTATTCAATGTGTAGGGAATAAGTTTAAAATCATTTAAGGACAAGAATGGTTATTTCTCGTTACAAGATCAGGCAAAGATATAATTACTCGGGCCGTAAGGCGGACCAAGTTAAGGTTTCGGTAGCATTATCAAATTCTTTTTTCTTTTTGGGGTCGCGATGGGCCGAGAGATAAGACTTCGGGCCACGAGTTATTGTTCTCGGTCTCGTTTTTTGTACTCGGCTGGTACGAGTTACGTTTTCTGTCGTGTTATCAAATTCTTTAAATTCTCGGTCGCGTTCTTTGTTTTCGGGCCGTGAGGAGTGTTTACAATATGCGAGCCAGACGTGCGAGGCATGAACAAAACATGCGAGGCACGCGAGGCATGAACAACCCCAACATAAACTGCTAACCGTTAAGCTAACCGGGGAGCTATTTAAGCTAACCAAAGTGCTATTTAGGCTAACTGGAGTGCTCTTTAGGCTAACCGGAGTGTTTTTTAGGCTAACCTGAGTGCCTCAAGGTTAGTTCTGTTTAACCGAAAATTTGCCAACTAAATCAGTCTATGACCTCGCGGGCCAAGATAGATAAAGATGTCTCACGTTTACTATAGAAAAACAATCAATGTAGAAACGGTTTCTGTCTTCAAATGAAAGGTGAATAACAAATGCTTTCCCCTAAATTTCATTTAAAAATATAAACAGCGAAACATTGAAAAACGTACATGGATATAAACGTACGCGTGATGCGTAACGTTACTCTAGATCCCGGGGGGGGGGGGGGGTACTCAACAAATGCTTGGGTAGGGAGGTACGGCCCGGGCGTTCAAACCCTGACCCTGTTTAAGACACAATTCTCCGATTTCCCTGTCCCGTTTAAGCCAGAATTCAAAATTTTCAGGCCCTTTCTAAGACATTTAACCCAAAATCACACCCTGTTTAAGACTAGAATGAAATAAGAATACACTAGTTTCTTACTGTATTTTAATGCATTGGCAATCACAATCTGTTTAAGCCATTGGTCATGTAGGGATACCCTATTTAAGACAGAAATTGATGAAATAGATCCCGTTCAAGACAAAACACCTTGAAAACCATACCGTTAGGGTCACATAAGGGAGTACCCCCCCCCCCCCGGTCTGGATCATACCGAAAATTACGATCCGTCATTGATCCGGCGTCACATACATATTAGGACCGTGCAAATGGTTTCTGTTTCTAAACGAAAGGTGAAAACGTAAGGATTAAAGCCCGGGGATTATAAAAAGTACTCGTATGACAAATGTCGTTTTCCCCTGTATTTCATTCTGACTGCAAGGGGGTGCGGGAGGGGGAAAGAGGATCCACCCCCAAGAGAGCTTGCTCGCAGGCTATCTATTTGGGGGAATTGGCGATGCTGGAGGTTATTACTTGGGCGGAGCGCCAAGTATTTCTTCGTATACGCCAAATCGCAGAGATCTACTGCGCGTGCGCTAAATGTTGGCCGAGTCTGCGAGTCTGCATGTATTCATTATAAGCCGCCATTACAAGACAAAAAACAAGGACGTAAAATTAACACAAAGAATATCGTATTCTTAAAAGAAAACAGCTAGTATGTGTGTTGTCTGCTAACTCCTTCCATTGAACGAAACTAAGGGGCAACTTTCCTTTCAGGACAGATATTTTCCAAAAGTTCAACTTCAATTAACCTCAGACGCTCTTTTGGCTCTTCTCGATAAATCCCTATTCGGTGTCAAACGTAATCGATAAGATCAGGCCGTAAACACTGAATTTACATACAGCCGAGCAAAACATTTCATTTCTCTGGCCGCAATATAAAAAAAAGAAAACGTTCAAGTAATAGATCAAACACGAGGAAGAGTGTTCCCTCCGATTTCCAAACACCGAGAAGTAGGTTGGAAAAACGAGGCGCAGCCGAGTTTTTTTTAACCAACTTCGAGGTGTTTGGAAATAGGAGGAAACACTCTTTCGAGTGTTTGATATAGCTTCTCAAACTATTGATAATTCTTGGAGAAATTCGAAGCAAAAGTTCACAAAAGTTTATGGTAATTGAGATCACATTTTCAAGCCTCCTCTACGGTGGTGATTTCCTTTGTTTTGGCTTGATGAATTATTAATGAGTTTGAGAATTAACTTTAAAGATTCAAGACCATTCCGTGGGTGAAAGGCTTAGGGTAAAGTAGGAAACTAAAACTAAAGCTTCGAAAATAAATTTCATTCGGGGTCAAGTGGGAGCGATAAGATCTATTCACCAGAACCAATGTAAACACTGAAAGTTTGCTAACGCACAGTGACAATCAACGCTTGACGAATTAATTTCTTTATTTACGTTCACTTGGATAAAACCAAAATGTGATCCTCACGGGAAAACAGGGAAAAAGGTGAACGCATGGGCACGCCAAATTGACACGCTAAACGTAGAATCTGAAAAAAAAATCTTGTCTTCGGAGTCTAGTGTTAGCGATAAGATCGATTCATTGGAACAGACGTAAACGCCGAAAATTTGCATATTTATACCAACAACAACAGAGTACCGCAACGCTAAACGCATTTTTATTTTTACGTTGGATAAAGCCAAAATAGCAACTTTAGCACCCGGGCTTTAGCGAAACTGAAAGCCCCTTCCGATGTTACAAAACGTTGAAAGAAGCCGTCGTTTGGATGCAGAAAGGAATTGCCACGCTGAAAACACCGGGAAGAAATCGGTCACTGCTAGGCAACCAAAATCGTTCACGTGTATCAAGTTTCATCCGGCGACGCGGCATTCAGAAAGAAAATATTTTCGGCGGTTCTTGGAAGGAAAACTGGACGGTTTCTGCTTGTTATTCAATCGCCACGGGAGCTGCAGTGTCTTTCCACTTTATAAACCCAGCTTCTTTCATTTAAAGCCCTTTTAAATCCTGGAAACACTATCTTTTGTGTCATGATATTTTGCCCATTGGCGTCGCGCAAAACCACTAAAAGAATGAACGTACATTTCGACCTTTGCGTTACCTTCCAGTGCGAGTGAAGTTCATTTTCTTTTTTGCGTGTTTAATAAACAAATAACTGTAGACATAATTTGAAATAGTTCATTCTTTGGTCACTCACAGAGCGCTTTGATTTTGTCATTAAAGTTCTATCCTATTCCAGTGATCATGAAATAGATTCGTTGAGTTAACTTTCTGTAAATCGGATGTTCTGTGAGGTTTGTCTTATCCGCACGCGTCCCATATAGAACGCATGCCTTTTCGCACGCGTTTCATATTGCACGTTCTGCGTGACATTTTGCGATCGTGCGCTGTTACCAGTGAAAAAGCTGGAACATCTCTCATAGAAAGCCCAGAAAAAAAGGGTATCAGGGTGGAAAGGTATTCGCACAAATACCCCTCTGTCGCCAAAATTCATCATTACCACTGGAACTGCAAATACTCCTTTGTCGCCAAAATCCATCATTATCTTAGATGTACCTCATGGTAACAAAATCTGACGTGTTTAGTATTAAAGAGAGTAATGTTTTATTTTGTTTGCGTGACATTTTCGGTCGAACTACATCACGTTTATCGCAAATATGATGCCTTAGACTCTCACCGAATCTTTTATCGTTCACCTGTCACCAAAGACTGAACTAACGTGCATGCTCAGATGCTCCTAATACAACGGCGCCCAAGTAAACGCTCCCACAGCGTCTTGTCACTGTTAAAAGATTGTAGGCTTTACGCACCACACAGTCAAACATGGCCCGAGTATAAGCTGGAAACAGCTTCTTGTTTATTTTATTTAGCTTTCAAGGTAGTGTAGACACTACACTAAATAATTAAAATTAAAATTCATCAATTAATTTTAATTAATTAAAATTTCAATAAGTGATGTGTCATCTGCATTCACGAGTTGGCGGCATAGGAGCCTTTGATCGGGTCTAAAACAGATCTTTTCGATTTACAGTGTAAGTAATGTTGTTGAGTGTAAATGAGATAATTGCATTTTTCTAGTTAACGCTATGTTTTTATTAGTTATATTTGCACGCTATGCAGAGCTTCCTTTTCCTTTGAGGTGAAACTTTTTATCAGTTGTGTAACGGCAAACTCCTTCACGATTATACTCGGTTTGTTTTATTACATTGTAAGGGTCATAATGTTTGACTGATGTTTTAGTTTGACAGGGCCGGAGTATTAACCAAAGCTTTGGCATGGATTCCTTCATGTGCCTTCTTAAGTGGCTCTGTATGTTGGCTCTATTAACTGTAATCCTGATGAAAACTGCCGTGGGTCATGCCGGTAAGTAAATACTTGGCCTTTTTGTCTTAATTAAAAGGGATTTGCTGAAGCAAAGACATGCAAAAATTACAGAGAGATTTAAGTGTCGACGTTTTTCTCTTGATAATGGAGTCAAGATGACTCCGAAACGTCGAGCCTTAAATCTCTCTGTAATTTTTGCATGTCTTTTTGTCTTAATACCTATTTAAGCAAACGTAATTTATTCATGCGACAACACGAACCCTTTTGCCCTTAACACTACGAAGAGCATCTGTATGGCCACCACACAGCAAATCTATACATTTCAGACGATGTATCAAAATCCGTGAGGGAGCAGCGTAAAAAGCTTAAAGAGAGACACCTGAATGAAATCCGTAGTCGAGAAGATGTCCAATTTGCCTATATTCCTTGGAGCGTACCGGCCAGGATCATTTTTAAGCTGAATGATGAGTCAAAATTTAAGTCCTTCTACCTGCAAGCTGAAAATGCCAACACCAGCTAAACTGACTATTTGACTTGATCGCGTTTATTGTTATACTATCAAATATACTATCTTTACTCCAGACGGTCTACAATATTCTAAGATGCACTATCTAGCTTTTTCACTTGATTTCATAAACTCAAAGACCGTTCTTTGTTAATCTTTGTTAGTCCTTGACAAATGATTTATATGCATTCACAGGAAGCCATAATTTTTTTCAATCGTTTTATTAAGTTAATATTTATCGGTTCGGAGCACGTGCGGCTGAGGGAGAGAGAAACGATGCTACACTCCTTCAGGAGAGAAGATGAAAATTTGAAATTCGATATTATTTTCCAAGCTAAATTATTCACTTTGTGTTTATGACTTTGTGTCAGTGTTTTCGTTTTTTTGTGTAGAGCGATGCAAATAATTATTCAAAGGTGTGCTTTAAGGCAAATGGTCTTAGGTGACGGTACTCGCTAATGTATTGTTTGCATCAAAGGTACGAGAAAAATTGACTGTTAGATATGTCTCAGAGAAAAATTAACTTTGTTATTCGTTGAAGATGCTTGTCGATGAAAACGTAGTTTTTACTGTTTTTGAAAGTTTTTTTTTCTTGCTTGAAAATCTTGCAGCAATTAAAGTTCTTTCGACTAATTTTATTTTTTTTCAAAATAACTGCTTGCCTTTTTTGCCATAAAAAACTGAGCATCTCTATATAAATGCTCTATTCACGAAATCGTCAGTATAGTTTAAGATATAACTCAGCAGAAAATTTATGTTATTCCTAACATATATATCCTAAGAGCTATTCCTACTCCTGGAATCAGTGACCCGAAGGCTTACCTGTCAATGCGTGACTGCGAAAAGGCTCCATTGCCCTTGATGATATACGTAAAAGTTGATCCTTTAATTTGGTAATACTAGACTTGTATTATTTGGACATTTAACTCAATGCTGAACTCTCTCTCTCTCGGTGTCTCAGTTTCCACAACTGTGTCCACATCCCTCAGCACAAGTACCTCAAGTTCGACAACTGTATCTGCAGATTCGTCGACATCCCCAAGCACAACCGCTTCAGCATTCATGAATGTTTCTACAACTACCTCTCCAACTACCTCCATGTTCATCAGCACAAGTACCTCACTTTTCACAAATGAGTCTTTAAGAGTCTCGACGTCCCTCAAGAACAGCGCTTCAATTTCCACAAATATGACGGCAAGCCAGTCCAACAATGGTACAGCAGGTACCCCCTTTGCAAAAAACATATCGACGAGTCAGTCGGTTTCAACCAGCGCAAGTGTTTCCTTGTCTATCAGCCCATCTAAAAGCAGTTCTTCATCGATAAGCCAAACAGCGTCTTCATCAATCGGTGAGTGTCATTCCGGCCCCATTTGTACAGTGTCATTGCTAATTCTTTTTCTTCTTCTCCTTTTAATTTTTTGCTGATGCGCTATGCATCTTATGACAACACCACGTACAGATGTACAATGTAATGTATTTTAACACGTAACAACACGTTTGATTTTCAGGACCTTATGACTGTGAGTTTGAGACAGCTGCATTGTGCAATTTTACCTTGTGTAATGAAACTTCCAACCTGTGGATACGCGGCTTGGGCCAGACCCCAAGTCCAGGCACAGGACCAATGGGAGACCACACTACCGGCTTTGGTGAGCAAAAAACATCTTGCACTGATCTATCACTTTTCCAAGGAAAGTAGACCTGCACCATACAAAAGCTCTTTTTTCACTAGACCATAATAACCTGCGGCCGTATTGGCCTTCAGGGTTGGGATCGTTGTTCTGTTGTTCGTTCTTTTTTTCGTTGCAAATTGGTGCAGGTCATCCCCCCTCCTCCCCAAGGAATCCATATCGACATCTGAGACTTCTTCTTATACGACAGAGCCACATTACTTCAAGTTACCCAGGCATAGGACTGATATGATCAAGGAATCATGTTCATACAAGTCAATTATTCGGTGGAATGCCCTGGAAAACCAAATGAGATCAATTTGCGACATTGACGCTTTTAGAAGGTCACTCAAGAGTAGTTTTCAGCCACATATATTGTAAATACGTAGAATTCTTATATTAGTTTTATTGTGATTAGTTAAGGAAGTTTAATTTTATTGATTGTACACGACCACATCAGCTTTGCTGAACTTTTAATCGTGTTTAAATAAATGTTATTATTATTATTATTAATATCAATTTTGCTTGGAATATTATAATAAAGAAAGATTTTATTATTTTTTTATTATTATTATTATTATTATTATTATTATTTCTTGTTATTATATTTTACATGGAGATGCTTGATGCAGGAGTTACCCAGGAGTTACCATAAACTCTCACAGAAAGAAAAATGTTATTCAACAGCTATGCTGCGCTCCGTTTAATTGGTCGATGAGTATAAGTAATAACGATTGCTTCCTTTTAGGGCTTCCCCCGGCCCTTGAAGACGAAAAAAAAAAAGCCCTGTCTAGATAGGGTTAAGACTTTGTTTCTTATTGTCAATGTTGTTGTTATTGTGGTTGTTTCCTCGTTCAGGTTATTACCTGTATTTCGAGGCTTCTGCGCCTGCACAGCCAAAGAATATATCCTGCTTCTTCAGTGAAGACTTCCCAGGAGGCTTGTGTCAAACCCTCGTGTTCTGGTATCACATGTACGGATCAGGGATGGGAGAATTTAAGGTACTGTTAAAGGACACGGCAGGTACAGAAACTACTGTCTGGCGAAAGAGTGGCGATCAGGGAGACGAATGGTTCCAAGCCAGTATTGAAATACAAAGGGATTCAATGTACAAGGTATCGTGAAATTTAAGTGGCACTTTCCCTAAGAACGGTCCACTGCGTTTCGGGTCGAAAAAAAGTTTGCCCTCAAACTTTGTTCACTAAATCATCTTGGGTCATAAGTAAATGAAATGACTTTAGTTTTCGGAAATACGTTAAAATATATTTTTTACAGGCCACAACAGTCAGAGCGTTCGAGGACCTAAATTTGAGCGAGGCGAAAGTAGGAAGTTGCATAAAATTGAAGAGCTCGCTGCTCGAAAACTAGGAAACGCCACAAAAAATCATTATAATTTCTAAGTCAAGTGTTCCTTCAAAGGTATGAAATGCATGTTTATTTTGATTTGTTTTAATTTTTACGGTCACAAAAACTAATATTATTAACCCTCGTTAGAACGCTCACTCTGAAAACCGGTGAAAGTACCCTGTCTTTGCCGGCATTTATTTCACAAGTCCAGACCGACCTATTCTAAATTCCAACTGAACTTTGCTAAACAGATGTTAGGGAGCATAGAAATATAAAAATACGTTGCACTTTTTATCTTCCTTGACCACAGCGACTTCGCACTTTTGGTGCTTTTTCGAACGTGAAACTCGCATTATGCAAATGAGGTTGTCGATCAAATCCAAATTGTTGTAAATCAAAACATTCTCAATCGCTAAATTTCACCATTCTAAATTCACTACACCAAAAAGCACACAAATATAAAAGCAAAAACGGTTTTACCCGTTTAAAAATGCCCAAAACCTAATGAATTATTTAGTCCTGATCTCTGAATGCTATGTAAACATTGAATATGCTAATTGCGTTGTGAGGGAAACTTAGTCCTATATAAAGAAATCTTTCTTCTTGCTGTTTTCTACTGTCGATTTTCATTTTTTTGAAAAGTGCTTTTGAAAATTTGTACACGTTTTTAGTATCAAAAACTTGAAGAAATAATTCAGCTTTAAATGGATGAGCACACACTGTGACATGACCTGCATTGAAATCGACAACACTTGACTTTTTTTAAATCAATGTTGTGTTACACTCTTGGTTATTTCTTGATTGCCTTTTTATTTGGTAAATGGCTACTAAAAGGACAATGCTAACAAGACCATCGTATTTTTCCCTGATCTACGACCAACGTACAGAATGATTTGATGAAGAAAGTTTTGTTTTGCCGGATATGGCATTTTAACGTCACATAACTCCCGCACTGAAGTAGGTCATAGGTCAAGGTCTTTTAAACTTCTCAGTTTACTTCCTAATTTTTGCTAAAATGATTTCATTCACCTCCGCTATGAATACATTGTTACATTTTATTCTCATATAAGATAAGCAATATTCAACACCTTACAATATTAAAGCTTACTGGCGTGTAACTACTAACTTCTGGAATCTGAGATCTGAATTTGACTTGCTCAATTTACACCGCCCAACAATTACACAATCCTACCTTGTAACAGTGAAAAGGCGCGAGATATAAGCAAATAAAATATGTTTGGTTTCTGTACTTGTCGAGTGTAAAATATGGACATCCTATGAAGTAGATGGCTTTTTCGGTATTTTTGGTCTCAAATTACCTCATTAATGAGAAGTTGTTCTCTTTCACTTTCGAAGCTTTACTTATGAAATGCCATATTGAGAGTCAATTTTTATTTGGCCTGGCGAATACAAGGACCTACAAACTTGGACAAAATAAAGGAAAACATTAGTCCCCCATCCTCCCCTCTAAATCAATCAGTACGAATTCGCGCACAAAGCAAAACGCGTCATGTTTCCATCACTGAAAAAAAAAAGGGGAGAAAGGCTGGTTGTCCAAGATTGTAGCTATCAATATGTTTGTTGAGACTCGCAATGCGTGCCAAACAAAACCCCCCAAAAGCAGACACTGAAAATGCCGCTCTATTTGATGCAATAGCCATTTTTTTAACGCGATAGCCATTTGTACCGAGACGGGCGTAAATGGGGCCTGCAGTATGGAGTAAAAGATTCTTGACACAATGGCAGGGCCGTCCCTCATGTTGTTATTATGATTTATCTCATGACGTTCGACTATCATCAGACATGGTAATGTTCATCTTATTGCGGGGATTGCTTTCCTGTTACAAAATATAAACCAGGTTGCATTCATAATTATCGAGATTTTATAGGTGCGCGCGCCAAGTTCTTTTCCCCATACGAAAGGTTAAAAACGATCTTATAGTCCGGTCTTTCTCTATATATACCTACATTTGTTGTTGGCAACGCCTTTTCGAAACAGGCCTGTCGTGCCTCAGTTTTTCCTGAACATGGACTGATTACTTAACTACATTTGTTGGTAGATATTTCACAAAATAACTCACCTCGCGCCTGGATTGGATGTTTGTACAGATTCCTTTTTCGAAGTTGCATGTAAGGTGTAAGGCGTATCTTTCACAGAAGCTAATATCGTCGTATTTGGTTAAAAAGAAAGTCAAATTACTCAAGGAAAGTTCTAGAACTGACTTATTTCTCATGTTCGGGCTACTGCGCTACGCAGTCTAAGAAGCATATGTGAAAATACCTCATGAACATTCTTATCGGGGGATTTTGCAGTACAATTTCGTTTTGATAGGCAATTTCTTTTTTTGGGGGGGTGGGGGAGGGTGGCCTTAACCCCCCTAAGACGATAAAATTGGACAATGTTTATTATAAACACAGATAACTTCGCGTATTTGAGAGGGAGCACTTATTCGAGGATTTATGGCATTTTAGTGGACTGCCTGTCAACTAGCTTGGAGTAGTTTGAAAATTGCACTTACACAAAAACAACACAGCAACAATATACTTTACTGATGCTCCTTAATGTGGGATTTGATTCTCCTTCACTAGGAGGAGAGCTCGTGTTGAATTTTCAGTAATAATGACGTTAAAATAATTACAGAAACAATGAGGCATTATACTAGAAATATCATCTACAACAAAAAGTGCGAGTTAGAAGCTTTGGCATTTGCGGCGAAGGGCCTGGAGTGAAACTCTTAGAACAAGCTAACCTATGACCCTAGTCCGCCGGGGTTGCAACCGGAACGCATCGCGACGGACGGATTCTCCTTCCCTCGCTTCCTATAAAATCTTTCTTTTTCTGTACAGTTTTTTCCTTCCGACTTTCATGCACAAGTTTCTATCAATTCATTTTGAGCAACATATTGATAATGCCCAGCTTTTGAAAATTAATAAATCACATGTTTTACAAAAGCGAATTCAAGTATTTCTTATTACTACATGGGATTTTTTTTTTCGAACTGTTATAAAATAACAACTTGCACTTGAACAGATAAATGGCTCAAAAAACTTCTGGTCGACCTATCATTTTTTTCGTGGTTCAGAAGTTTATATTATCTATGTATTGAGAAAGGCACTTTACGTAGAGGGATGTACAGGCATCCTCCTTCTAGTCGGCTTGTGAATTTCAGTGTTTTGTGATTTCAGATGGCAGTATGCCAAACTCAGCGAAATATTTTATTTCTTAAAGGACCTTCAAGCCATGAATACCAACTGAATGGCGTCAACAAAGCAGGGAGATGTAATCATAAACGAAAAAATTAGTAATGAAAATAGGTTTCTTAAAACCGCAAAGTATCTAAAAATCGGGACCAAACAAGTTTTAGGCATTTTAAAACTATTAAAGCCGTTTATGCGTTTTATTCTTAGTGGTTTTCGGTGTAGTTAATCTAGAATGGTGAAGTTAAGCGATTAAGAATGTTTTGATTCGTAACTGAATGGAATCATTTTAGAGAAAATTAGGAAGTAAACTGAGAAGTTTAAAAGACCTTGACCTATGACCTACTTCAGTGCGGGAGTTATGTCGTTAAAATGCCATATCCGGCAAAACAAAACTTTCTTCATCAAATCATTCTGTACGTTGGTCGTAGATCAGGGAAAAATACGATGGTCTTGTTAGCATTGTCCTTTTAGTAGCCATTTACCAAATAAAAAGGCAATCAAGAAATAACCAAGAGTGTAACACAACATTGATTTAAAAAAAGTCAAGTGTTGTCGATTTCAATGCAGGTCATGTCACAGTGTGTGCTCATCCATTTAAAGCTGAATTATTTCTTCAAGTTTTTGATACTAAAAACGTGTACAAATTTTCAAAAGCACTTTTCAAACAAATGAAAATCGACAGTAGAAAACAGCGAGAAGAAAGATTTCTTTATATAGGACTAAGTTTCCCTCACAACGCAATTAGCATATTCAATGTTTACATAGCATTCAGAGATCAGGACTAAATAATTCATTAGGTTCTGGGCATTTTTAAACGGGTAAAACCGTTTTTGCTTTTATATTTGTGTGCTTTTTGGTGTAGTGAATTTAGAATGGTGAAATTTAGCGATTAAGAATGTTTTGATTTACAACAATTTGGATTTGATCGACAACCTCATTTGCATAATGCGGGTTTCACATTCGAAAAAGCACCAAAAGTGCGAAGTCGCTGTGGTCAAGGAAGATAAAAAGTGCAACGTATTTTTATATTTCTATGCTTCCTAACATCTGTTTAGCAAAGTTCAGTTGGAATTTAGAATGGGTCGGTCTGGACTTGTGAAATAAATGCCGGCAAAGACAGGGTACTTTCACCGGTTTTCAGAAAGCGTTCTAAAGAGGGTTAATAATATTAGTTTTTGTGACCGTAAAAATTAAAACAAATCAAAATAAACATGCATTTCATACCTTTGAAGGAACACTTGACTTAGGAATTATAATGATTTTTTGTGGCGTTTCCTAGTTTTCGAGCAGCGAGCTCTTCAATTTAATGCAACTTCCTACTTTCGCCCCGCTCAAATTTAGGTCCTCGAACGCTCTGACTGTTGTGGCCTGTAAAAAATATATTTTAACGTATTTCCAAAAACTAAAGTCATTTCATTTACTTATGACCCAAGATGATTTAGTGAACAAAGTTTGAGGGCAAACTTTTTTTCGACCCGAAACGCAGTGGACCGTTCTTAGGGAAAGTGCCACTTAATCGTTGTCGAACTGTAGATGGTACTAGAGCGGTTGAATGTAGTGAGGAGATTCACCTAATAAAAACATATCTGAAAATTTATTGATTAGAAAATGCTGCCCCTTCAATTTGGCGCAAGAGTCTGATTGTTTTTCGAAGCAACCCAAGCGCTCGACCGTGTTAAGAAAAGTTTGTCCTTTGTGTTATGCCTGAATAGAAAAAATTGAAAAGACACAAGACTACTTCACAGCAAGTGTAATTTGACCTTGTTTGAGAGAAAAAGCATTTCCTCCATTCTTTTGTTATCTTTTTTTCACTTCTATCTTACCTTGAAATTATTAGGTCTACTTTGTAGGAGTTCGTGGTGATTCGTACCAGAGTGATATTGTTATCGACGATCTATCATTTAAGCCATGTTCTACACATTTAACAACGTCACTGCTGCCATCCACAGGTAACATTGTTTTTCTTCCACAAAATTTTACTTTTTAAATATATTTTACCTATATAACACTCTTTCGTCTGCATGAGTCTTTATAAGAATCTTGAATCTAAGACTGGCCAGAGTTCAGTGAACCGTATATACATATCCAGCCTTCCATTTAAGCCATCAGTCAGAAAAATCAATCGTTTGTAAATGAAGCTTTGTTTGTAAAAAGAAAAGGAGAAAAAACCCCACAAAAATATTAAATGTTTGATTTGAATGGTGAGTTAATGCGCTCCAAAGATTCTTTCGCAAGTCACGTGATACCAATCGTACCCAAAGCAGCCCTTCACACGCAGCTTGTCATTAAGTTAAAGTAGAAGACCATGACTAGGAGCCTCTACCTGTATTAATCCGTTTAGATTAACCCTTCCCAATCAGATTTCGTTTTACAACTGCCTTTTTTAGCAAAAATGTATGACGTCTGACAATTTAGTTGTCATTGACCTTCTTTGATTAGGTTTTTAAACTCTGGGCCTTTCAAAGTTCCCTATAGAACCGTTTTTACGTGGAAAGTAAAGTTTTTGTCAATTAATGGTTTGTTGACGATTGAGAGACAAAGACGAGAAAACAATGCACAACGGCCATGAAAGCGTTCAAGTTATACATACACTAGTGGAACTACTGCACATAATTAATAGTGGCGTAACCACATACGGTAGTTCTTCGCTGCAGGTAGGCTACTTTCCTCGCAGCAGCTTTGGCTTTAAAAGCACCTGGCCTATTGCCGGTCATTAAACAAACCAGAAAAAAATCCTTATTACTTCTCATAAATTTTCAGTTTCTTATCCGATGACTGGGTCTTGCTTGTAGTTGTTTTGCGCTTTTCCATTTGTATTTCAGAATACAAACCCTAGCCCTTTTAGCGTGCTTCTGAACGTTCACATTCGCCGGTTTGGGCGAAGAAGGGAAATACATTGAAACGTCAACAGCCCGCGCGTCATGTAACAAATTTTCCCTTCCGTACCCCGGTAAAATTGTCGTTGTTCTGAGCGACATTTCCCTTATCCCACCCCCGAGAAGGGTGATATTGTCAACATCTGGTCATCAACGAAGATTTTGAATCTCACGGTCGCAAATTTGCTAGCAGCAGCAGCAGCAGCAGAAAATTTATGTTATTCCTAAGATATATCCTAAGAGCTATTCCTACTCCTGGAATCAGTGACACGAAGGCTTACCTGTCAATGCGTGACTGCGAAAAGGCTCCATTGCCCTTGATGATATACGTAAAAGTTGATCCTTTAATTTGGTAATACTGGACTTGTATTATTTCGACATTTAACTCAATTCTGAACTCTCTACTTTGTCCCGCAGTCAGCCAGAGCAGTAGCTCAAGTGTGCTTCCGAGTGTCTCCATGTCCGTCAGCAGCACTGCTTCAGGTTCCACAAGTGCGTCTCCAAGTATCTCGACGGCCTTCATTCCCAGTGTCCCCGCTTCAGCATTCATAAATGTTTCTATAAATACCTCTCCAACTACCTCCATGCCCATCAGCACAAGTACCTCACTTTTCACAAATGAGTCTTTAAGAGTCTCGACGTCCCTCAAAAACAGCGCTTCAATTTCCACAAATATGACGGCAAGCCAGTCCAACAATGGTACAGCAGGTACCCCCTTTGCAAAAAACATATCGACGAGTCAGTCGGTTTCAACCAGCGCAAGTGTTTCCTTGTCTATCAGCCCATCTAAAAGCAGTTCTTCATCGATAAGCCAAACAGCGTCTTCATCAATCGGTGAGTGTCATTCTCCCCATTTGTACAGTGTCATTGCTAATTCTTTTTCTTCTTCTCCTTTCAAGTTTTTTCTTATAAACCTCATACCTTTTTAAGCCTCATACTCATTCAGTTATGGCGGCTATTTATATTTTTCCCAGAGTGGCAACACAAGGCATTGCTTGATATTTAACAAGACGATGATTATCTAAAGTGCTATTAATAATAAATTTGTTTCCGTGCTTGTTTGCGTGTGAGTTCGAGTTCAAACCTGAGCCTGTGCGCTATGACTCTTCAAGGAATCCAGTACATTAAGACTAAAGTGAACTGTCGTATCGGACTATCGTAGATGTAGTTTCCCATTGGTATTTTCCGAAGTTAACATCAGAGAATTATATAAAAACGTTGACGGTTACCTTAACTAAGGAAATATCAGCGCCCTAAGAAATATCAACTTTATACACCACTTTTATCAATGGCGCTACAGAGTGTTTAACACATTTTGATTCATTTACGGCTTTCATACTACAAACTGCGCGTTCACCACCTGATTTCCGAACTTTGTTGATAAACCTTTTCTTGTAAATAGTTTAAACATTTGGTAATTTCTGTTTACTTTTTAATTACGTATAATTATTATTTAGATGACCTTCTTTGATTAGGTTTTTAAACTCTGGGCCTTTCAAAGTTCCCTATAGAACCGTTTTTACGTGGAAAGTAAAGTTTTTGTCAATTAATGGTTTGTTGACGATTGAGAGACAAAGACGAGAAAACAATGCACAACGGCCATGAAAGCGTTCAAGTTATACATACACTAGTGGAACTACTGCACATAATTAATAGTGGTGTAACTATATACGGTAGTTCTTCGCTGCAGGTAGGCTACTTTCCTCGCAGCAGCTTTGGCTTTAAAAGCACCTGGCCTATTGCCGGTCATTAAACAAACCAGAAAAAAATCCTTATTACTTCTCATAAATTTTCAGTTTCTTATCCGATGACTGGGTCTTGCTTGTAGTTGTTTTGCGCTTTTCCATTTGTATTTTAGAATACAAACCCTAGCCCTTTTAGCGTGCTTCTGAACGTTCACATTCGCCGGTTTGGGCGAAGAAGGGAAATACATTGAAACGTCAACAGCCCGCGCGTCATGTAACAAATTTTCCCTTCCGTACCCCGGAAAAATTGTCGTTGTTCTGAGCGACATTTCCCTTATCCCACCCCCGAGAAGGGTGATATTGTCAACATCTGGTCATCAACGAAGATTTTGAATCTCGCGGTCGCAAATTTGCTAAGCGTCGGTTCTTTCAAGCTTTTGTTCTAGAAACAAAAGAGCCTCAAAGATGCAAACAATTAATATGTCCATAAAAAGAAGTTAATCCAGTGCCATTGCCCAAAAATTAGACACAAAGTTTGATATGACTAACAACCACGTGATAAGGTCCTGTTTATTATCCCTACGCTTGAGGGCATAAGTTCAGTCATATTTATGATGCATTTACTACAATGCCGTATAGCATTGACAGATAAACTGTTATAACTATCTATCACGATGACATTAGGTCTCTGATTATCCTAAGAAACCCCATAAAGAATAGAACCTATAAATTGAATTCAACGGATTTAAATTGAGAATATTAACTCAAGTAAGACAGTAAAGAGATTTTTTTCAACGCTGCAATTTTTTTCACAATTAGGTTTATGTCTTTTGTGAAGGAGAAAGAAATCTGTTCAATTTGTTGTATGTTTTGGGTGTCGGTCAGCTATCTTAACCCAGTACAATTTGTTGGCAAGGAGATAAATTAAAAACAAGGCAAAACAAGGGATAAAATTGAATTTACGATAAGAGTGTTAAAAATAGTTTGCCGTTTTGGACGGCAGTAAACAGGAAAATTATTGAAAACGTCGGCGTAATACCAAAAACCATGATTTTGAATTTTGAGTTGTTCCTTTTTTCCGTTTTGTCAACAACGGAAAAGAAATGAGCAAGAGATGACAATTTTCATTAGAATTTCGGGAAGTTAGCTCTTAGCAGTAAGTAGTAAGACAATTACCGTCCTGTGCGAGAACCCCTCTCCGTGCCATCTTAGGTGACGTTACTCGCTAATGTATTGTTTGCATCAAAGGTACGAGAAAAAGTTGACTGTTAGATATGTCTGAGAGAAAAATTAACTAGTTTATTCGTTGAAGATGCTTGTCTATGAAAACGTAGTTTTTACTGTTTTTGAAAGTTTTTTTTCTTGCTTGAAAATCTTGCAGCAATTAAAGATCTTTCGACTAATTTTATTTTTTTTCAAAATAACTGCTTGCCTTTTTTGCCATAAAAAACTGAGCATCTCTATATAAATGCTCTATTCACGAAATCGTCAGTATAGTTTAAGATATAACTCAGCAGAAAATTTATGTTATTCCTAAGATATATCCTAAGAGCCATTCCTACTCCTGGAATCAGTGACACGAAGGCTAACCTGTCAATGCGTGACTGCGAAAAGGCTCCATTGCCCTTGATGATATACGTAAAAGTTGATCCTTTAATTTGGTTATACTAGACTTGTATTATTTGGAGATTTAACTCAATGCTGAACTCTCTCTCTCTCGGTGTCTCAGTTTCCACAACTGTGTCCACATCCCTCAGCACAAGTACCTCAAGTTCGACAACTGTATCTGCAGATTTGTCGACATCCCCAAGCACAACCGCTTCAGCATTCATGAATGTTTCTACAACTACCTCTCCAACTACCTCCATGTTCATCAGCACAAGTACCTCACTTTTCACAAATGAGTCTTTAAGAGTCTCGACGTCCCTCAAAAACAGCGCTTCAATTTCCACAAATATGACGGCAAGCCAGTCCAACAATGGTACAGCAGGTACCCCCTTTGCAAAAAACATATCGACGAGTCAGTCGGTTTCAACCAGCGCAAGTGTTTCCTTGTCTATCAGCCCATCTAAAAGCAGTTCTTCATCGATAAGCCAAAGAGCGTCTTCATCAATCGGTGAGTGTCATTCTCCCCATTTGTACAGTGTCATTGCTAATTCTTTTTCTTCTTCTCCTTTCAAGTTTTTTCTTATAAACCTCATACCTTTTTAAGCCTCATACTCATTCAGTTATGGCGGCTATTTATATTTTTCCCAGAGTGGCAACACAAGGCATTGCTTGATATTTAACAAGACGATGATTATCTAAAGTGCTATAATAAATTTGTTTCCGTGCTTGTTTGCGTGTGAGTTCGAGTTCAAACCTGAGCCTGTGCGCTATCTCTTCAAGGAATCCAGTACATTAAGACTAAAGTGAACTGTCGTATCGGACTATCGTAGATGTAGTTTTCCAGTGGTATTTTCCGAAGTTAACATCAGAAAATTATATAAAAATGTTGACGGTTACCTTAACTAAGGAAATATCAGCGCCCTAAGAAATATCAACTTTATACACCACTTTTATCAATGGCGCTACAGAGTGTTTAAGACATTTTGATTCATTTACGGCTTTCATACTACAAACTGCGCGTTCACCACCTGATTTCCGAACTTTGTTGATAAACCTTTTCTTGTAAATAGTTTAAACATTTAGTAATTTCTGTTTACTTTTTAATTACGTATAATTATTATTTAGATGACCTTCTTTGATTAGGTTTTTAAACTCTGGGCCTTTCAAAGTTCCCTATAGAACCGTTTTTACGTGGAAAGTAAAGTTTTTTGTCAATTAATGGTTTGTTGACGATTGAGAGACTAAGACGAGAAAACAATGCACAACGGCCATGAAAGCGTTCAAGTTGTACATACACTAGTGGAACTACTGCACATAATTAATAGTGGCGTAACTATATACGGTAGTTCTTCGCTGCAGGTAGGCTACTTTCCTCGCAGTGGCTTTGGCTTTAAAAGCACCTGCCCTATTGCCTGTCACTGTAAACAAACCAGAAAAAAATCCTCAATAACTCTCATAAATTTTCAGTTTCTTATCCGATAACTGGGTCTTGCTTGTAGTTGTTTTGCGCTTTTCCATTTGTATTTTAGAATACAAACCCTAGCCCTTTTAGCGTGCTTCTGAACGTTCACATTCGCCGGTTTGGGCGAAGAAGGGAAATACGTTGAAACGTCAACAGCCCGCGCATCATGTAACAAATTTTCCCTTCCGTACCCCGGTAAAATTGTCGTTGTTCTGAGCGACATTTCCCTTATCCCACCCCCGAGAAGGGTGATATTGTCAACATCTGGTCATCAACGAAGATTTTGAATCTCGCGGTCGCAAATTTGCTAAGCGTCGGTTCTTTCAAGCTTTTGTTCTAGAAACGAAAGAGCCTTAAGGTCATTCCCTTGTTTTGCAGTGCGCAACTCTACTGCGCACAATAGCAAAATAAAAAATTTACGCTCATTTCTAACTAATTACTGAGTATCACTCAATCTGACTTGCATCCAACAACAAAATTCTTAATTTGCATTTTGCGCGGAAATTAAGGTGTTTTCATAAGACTCGCCCCAGTCCCTTCGCGGAGAAACCAGTTTTGAAGCTCGATTTACCACTGCTTTGTGAAATATCTGCAAAACCAACCCGGTGAGCCTATTTTCTCTTTTAAGATTTCTAACCACAATATCGTTTACTAACTACCGTGAAAATTTAAGGAAAATCCTAGTGTTAGAAATATCAAATTTTGCACCTAATATCTGGCCAATGGACATTTTGGTCTAGCTTCAGAAGTAAGGAATTAGATTATTTTGTTGAATATCTCAGTAGTGCTGGTTAGGAATAGTTTTCAAACAGATTTCACATTTAAAAGTGATTTATGAACAAGGAAAAAATTCTATGAAATGAGCCGTTAACTGTTCTCTTCAGAAAATAATTCCTGTTTTTGGCAAATGTTCTATTATAGTCCTTTTTGCCTAAACATGCAGAAATTAACATATTTCAATGCTTCGTTGCTGAAGAACAAGCATGGGGACCCCCTCTTTTTATTTCATTTTTGCAGTTTACATATAGTGAACCACACATGGGCAAAGTTTGGAAAAAATCTGGGTGTAGGTTCTATTTTAGGGGAATGACCTTAAAGCTGCAAACAATAAAAATGCCCATAAAAGGAAGTTAATCCAGTGCCATTGCCCAAAAATTAGACACAAAGTTTGATATGACTAACAACCATGTGATAAGGTCCTGTTTATTATCCCTACGCTTGAGGGCATAAGTTCAGTCATATTTATGATGCATTTACTACAATGCCGTATAGCATTGACTGATAAGCTTTTATAACTATCTATCACAATGACATTAGGTCTCTGATTATCCTAAGAAACCCCATAAAGAATAGAACCTATAAATTGAATTCTACGGATTTAAATTGAGAATATTAACTCAAGTAAGACAGTAAAGAGATTTTTTTCAACGCCGCTATTTTTCTCACAATTAGGTTTATGTCTTTTGTGAAGGAAAAAGAAATCTGTTCAATTTGTTGTATGTTTTGGGTGTCGGTCAGCTATCTTAACCCAGTACTACAATTTGTTGGCAAGGAGATAAATTAAAAACAAGGCAAAACAAGGGACAAAATTGAATTTACGATAAGAGTGTTAAAAATAGTTTGCCGTTTTGGACGGCAGTAAACAGGGAATTTATTGAAAACGTCGGCGTAATACCAAAAACTATGATTTTGAATTTTGACTTGTTCCTTTTTTCCCTTTTGTCAACAACGGAAAAGAAATGAGCAAGAGATGACAATTTTCATTAGAATTTCGGGAAGTTAGCTCTTAGCAGTAAGTAGTAAGACGATTACCGTCCTGTGCGAGAACCCCTCTCAGTGCCATCTTAGGTGACGGTACTCGCTAATGTATTGTTTGCATCAAAGGTACGTGTAAAAGTTGACTGTTAGATATGTATCAGAGAAAAATTAACTAGTTTATTCGTTGAAGATGCTTGTCGATGAAAACGTAGTTTTTACTGTTTTTGAAAGTTTTTTTTCTTGCTTGAAAATCTTGCAGCAATTAAAGATCTTTCGACTAATTTTATTTTTTTCCAAATAGCTGCTTGCCTTTTTTGCCATAAAAAACTGAGCATCTCAATGTAAATGCTCTATTCACGAAATCGTCAGTACATTTTAAGACATAACTCAGCAAAAAAAATTGTTATTCGTTTGAAGTATCCTAAAAACTATTCCCACTCCTGGAATCAGCGACACGAAGGCTTACCTGTCAATGCATGACTGCGAAAAGGCTCCATTGCCCTTGTCACTACACATCAACTAAAAAAAATGTAAAAACTTTTATGATATACGTAAAAGTTGGTCCTTTAATTTGGTAATACTAAACTTGTATTATATGGACATTTAACTCAATGATTATTTCTTTAGTTTGCCCCGCAGTCAGCCAGAGCGGTGGTGGTGTTCCAGATATAGGTGTGTCTTCAAGTTTCTCCACGTCCTGCCTCAGCACCCCTGCTTCAGGTACCACAAGTGTGTCTCCGAGTGTCTCCGTGTCCCTCAGTACCACTGTTTCAGGTTCCACAAGTGCGTCTCCGAGTGTCTCCATGTCCCTCAGTACCACTACTTCAGGTTCCACAAGTGTGTCTCCATGTGTCTCCACTTCCCTCAGCACCACTACTTCACTTTCCACAAGTGTGTCTGTTAGTGACTCGACCTTCCTCACTTCCGTTCCCCCAATTTTCACAGGCGCTTCAGTGTCTACAAGTATATCGTCAAGTATCTCGACCTCCCTCATTCTCGGTGTCTCAGTTTCCACTACGGAGTCCACATCCCTCAGCACAAGTACCTCAAGTTCCACAACTGTATCTGCAGATTTGTCGACATCCCCAAGCCCAACCGCTTCAGCATTTATGAATATTTCTACAACTACCTCTCCAACTACCTCCATGTCCATCAGCACAAGTAACTCACTTTTCACAAATGAGTCTTTAAACGTCTCGACGTCCCTCAAAAACAGCGCTTCAATTTCCACAAATATGACGGCAAGCCAGTCCAACAATGTTACGGCAGGTACCCCCTTTGCGAAAAACATATCGACGAGTCAGTCGGTTTCAACCAGCGCAAGTGTTTCCTTGTCTATCAGCCCATCTAAAAGCAGTTCTTCATCGATAAGCCAAAGAGCGTCTTCATCAATCGGTGAGTGTCACTCTTACCATTTGTACAGTAGGGGTATCGAATGGTCTTTGCGAGCATGCGAGCAGTGTGTGTATTTTTGCGAGCACGAGCAATCGTCAAATATTTCTTGCGAGCAGCGAGCACTTTAGAAAATACAGAGGGCGAGCAGCGAGCACTTTAGAAAAATACATATGGCGAGCAGCGAGCACTTTGTAAATTTTCTGCTAGCCGGAATCTCTCTTTTATTAATGGGATACTTTGTTTTGCGCCAGAACAAAAGGTGCAAACCAAGGGCGGTTCAACCAGCCCCAGCATCTTACAGCCAATTGTGCCCTGCTCAGTGATGTCAAATTTCGTCACGTAGCTTCACGTGAGTCAGTCAGGGTGAAGAACTTCAAGAGCTCTCAAGGCGATCTACTAGATACAAAGCCCGCGATCTAAATTTTTTTTTATTACATATCGTTCATTATATTTATAAAAAAAAAACTACAAGGCAGGATTAAAGAAATTTCCAGCAATCAAGCACATGTTAACGACTGAATGCGAGCATGCGAGCAGTTGCAAAAATTTTGCGAGCATGAGCAAGCGGGCACCCGTGTAATTTTTGCGAGCAATTCGAGCAAAGGCCAAATTTTGCGAGCACTTTTAAATTGAATGGGACCATTCAATACCCCTTACAGTGTCATTGCTAATTCTTTTTCTTCTTCTCCTTTTAATTTTTTTTCTTATAAACCTCACACTTTTTTAAGCCTCACACTCATTCAGTTATGGCGGCTATTTATATTTTTCCCAGGGTGGCAACTCAAGGCATTGCTTGATATTTAACAAGACGATGATTATCTAAAGTGCTATAATAAATTCGTTTCCGTGCTTGTTTGCGTGTGAGTTCGAGTTCAAACCTGAGCCTGTGCGCTATCTCTTCAAGGAATCCAGTACATTAAGACTAAAGTGAACTGTCGTATCGGATTATCGTAGATGTAGTTTTCCAGTGGTATTTTCCGAAAGTTAACATCAGAAAATTATATAAAAACGTTGACGATTACCTTAACTAAGGAAACATCAGCGCCCTAAGAAATATCAACTTTATACACCACTTTTATCAATGGCGCTACAGAGTGTTTAAGACATTTTGATTCATTTACGGCTTTCATACTACAAACTGCGCGTTCACCACCTGATTTCCGAACTTTGTTGATAAACCTTTTCTTGTAAATAGTTTAAACATTTAGTAATTTCTGTTTACTTTTTAATTACGTATAATTATTATTTAGATGTTCCCAATAAGTATAGGATCATTTATCCTTGGTTAAGAATTCTTCGAAACGCTTATGAAGTGATTGACAGATTGATTGATTCATTTTTTTTCTTTCTTTCTCTCTCTTTTTCTTCTTCCATCTTTTTAAAATTTCTTTTAAGCCCTTCAAAATGAGAATAACATGTATCCTTACGGCCCGAAACAAGGTGATAACGAGTTTGGTCTCAACGACTCGCCATATTACTACTATGGTCACTGTCTGGAGATCAAAACAGACCGCTTTGGATTTCCATTCTTCGGAGAGAGGCATTACAAATTACATGTAAGTATGTTCCTTTATGTAAGGTATGTTAGGAGTCTTTAAAATAAATACTCCCGATGTGACTTTTTCTATGTACTGCCAGTTCACTGGACGCCAGGCAATGACCAGTCCTTTGCTTTCGGTTGCGTTGACCTGATGAACGCTCCATTATAACCAAGTCGTATATGGATACATCCCGGAAAGACTATTAGTGCAGGGCGGAGTTGGCTATGCATTGAGTAAAGAAACGATGAGCTTGTTAAAACTGTCGTATCCTATATAGTGAGTACCTTACGATAAACATTATTTATATCTCATCGCCTTTTGAAAATAGGTTAATAACACGTACACGTTTTGTTTCGTAGATCTGTCGCAATGGCAAAATCCAACTAAATTACGAATGGAGCTGGAGGTGGCCACAGAAGTTTGGTGCTTATCGGTGGTTTAGCAATATGGCGTTTATCGCGCCGTTTTGGGGACAGACGGATGAGTATCTGTCGTTTAAAGCCAATCATTCAAAAGTGTATTATCACGTGTATAAACAAATCAGAGAGGGCACCGTTCCAAGCCAAGCCAGTGAAGTCCTGACCATGGCCTCGCAACATGTTCAACGCTATGAGAGCAGTGGAAAGTTTTCCAAGTTTGAAGCCACTTGGGTTCTTGTTGTCACGTGGGAGAACCTCTGTCCCTATGTCTATTATCCATATTGGTACTATTGGTACAACTATGAAATCCCTCGTCTGAACTGCCCCGGGGTAAGACATTTACATCACTTCGGAAAGGAAAAAAGGAACACATACACGTATAGTCAATTTGTGTAATTTTTTCATGGCATTTTTAATTAATAGCATAGCTCGGTAAAAATCGCGCGCGCGGAGCACCATGGGTAAGAACATGTGGTAACCCATCAGTGCGAGAAATTTTGGTTTAGGTTATGACGTCACCGTCCGTCCGTAGGTACGTACACCTCCCTTCCATGTAAGCCAGTGTGAAATGCCACACTCAATTTAACCCTGTGCTGAAAGGTTTAAACTAGTTTCCATATCTCAAACTAACCTTTCTTCTTCTAAATTTTCATACACGAAGTATCAGAATTACACTAAGCTATTTTTTTTTTGAGTTACAAAAAGAAGTGACCTCAAGAAGAGTCGTCGACGACCAAGTGGGAATCTTACCACTAGACCACCGACTACTCGCTGCCAGATAGTGCAATTTTTTGGCTAGATATCCTAACCCCTAATATAAATGCTAACCGCAAGCTACTTCGAAGCTAAATTAAGCTAACCGAAGAACTATTTAGGATAAATGGAATGTTATTTACGCTAACCAGCGTGTTATTTTGGGCTAACCTTATGTAATTGTAAGTGAATGTCCAAGGTCAGTTTGAGATATGGACAAGAGTGCTGACCATGTTTTCAACCTGCATTTTTTCTGAGGGAAGGTGCATGGCCAACTGCTTCTTAGAAAACGGACATTTTGAAGAAAGCTAATTTATGTACTCGTTGAATATGTCGACAAACGGGGAAAGAAGAGAAGGAGTGGGAAAAAGAAAACGAGAAAGCAGGCGACGTATAAGCAAAGTTCAACGTGGAAGAGAGTGACTATGTGCATGAGCAAACAGGCAAAATATCTAATAACGGAAGAAAGAGTAAGAGAAAGCACGAGAAAAGAGACGAAATTACCATGAAGAAATTTCATGAAAAGGTAAATTTCTGTTGTTACTTTATTGACAAAAATATAATTTTGAATCTGTTTCTTTTTTGCAGGTCAATACGTTTCAAGCCGTCATCATAACAAATGGGCTCAACACATTTTTGATGTACAATTATCCCAAAGGAGGAATTCAGTGGGTCGTTCCAGCAATTCCGTGAGTCTTTTAGGGAAGTGATCAAAACTACCATACTCGAACGGAACCCGCCAAACCATAAATAGATGGTGGCCTCTGCCTGCACTGATGGTGCTTTTAATGCGTGGCCAACCCTCTATCCAGCAGTAAAAAATGACAATGAGATTCAAAGCCTCACTTTTCCCGTTTATCTAGCAATGCAAAACGTTAGCGAAAAAATAGCAAACAAGAAAACTGACCAACGTAGAGTAAGAAAAATTTCCCGCCAAACACCTAACTAGTCCCTAGGTATCCTATGACACGCAACCATCTACATCAATGACGTCACAATATTGATTTCCGACTTACTCGTTCCCATGAAACTATTCTAATTTTAAATTGATGCGGATTATGAAGTCTGTCAGGATTTTCAAGCAAGTCTTTACTTGCCAATAGGCGGGTTGTTTTCATGACGTACTAGACAGACGTTCTCGTGAACTCATAACTTTGCAACTGCTTTTACGTCGCTGAGTTAGCTAGAAAATCCTCACATCCGCTATCTTTTTGATACAGGAGTGACTCCTATTACTATTACTACTGGTCTAGTTGGTACGGTCTTCCTGTTGGCGGTTGGAATGCAGGAGACGATGAGAATAACTATCTTAACATGAAAGGGTGAGATTAATGAGTTGGCTATTTTTTGTTTTGTTTTGTTTTGTTGCTAATAATAACAACAACAACAACGACAACAATAATAATAATAATAATAATAATAATAATAATAATAATAATAATAATAATAATAATAATAATAATAATATCTCATTTTATGTCGTAAACGTAGGAAGTGATTGCTCAATCTTCCAAACCAGCGGCTTATTTTTAAAATGCTCGACAAAAACAAAGAGCAATGTATGAACTATACACGTAAAATCGAGGTAAACCTTATTCATGTAGCTAATCACTTAAACCTTCAAGGGAAAAGGTCATAAGCAAGAGTTACAAGTACACCCTTTAAATTTAGCTATATTATTGCTATATTTACGAAAAGGTGTAATGGACTTAATGGGTCAGTTATTAATAGACTGTTTAGACGGTTTTAACAAAACCACGTTCCACGTTAAAAATGCTTTGTTGATTTTGGAAATGCACTTAGCTACCCAAAGCTAGTTTACAGGCATTGCGCTCAGAAATAACGGATAACAAATAATAATCAAATCGAAAATAACATGTTAAAAATCCCAACTGGCAGGAGGCAAACCAGCTGGCTATTTACAAGCGTGGCCGAGGCGGGACTTAACCCGGGACCTCCAGATTTCAAGTCCGGCGCCCCTACTTCTGGGCCACGCCACCTCCTTGACGGCCGAGACCTAAGTTAGACTCTGTTTTATTAACTTGCGCACTGTGTTTTACTGAATTTGAAAAATTTGTCCATGCAGTACTGATGCGAAACAATATATGAAAAAGAGTAATGTAATTGTAAACTACTGCTGACTATTTCTTCTTCTTTCAAAGAGCCTAAATGTGTCCTAGGTACAATTACATTTCATGGAAATGCCAGAGAATCGAGTTTGCATGTAACGTCATGGCGGCCATACTGGTGTACATGGAACTATAAGATTTTTTTCTCCGCTGGGAGTTAACTGCCATTTTTTATGCAAATTATATATATATAATTGAAAAATGTTTCTTTTGTTTTGTACACCAACATGACGGTAATGCAAACTACCTATAAGGTCTATTTTAATAAAGTCTTTTTATTGCTGACACAAAGTTTACAATAGTAAAACACCTAACTAAAAAGAAAAAAATAAGGCTCATGGCTTAATTACAATTTAATATGTAAGGTGAGAGAGTACAGTACTATCCTAAACTACAAAAGTTTAAAAGGCACCTGCTAAAAAAACGTTTCCGCTAAACGCTCACTTTCGCGACAGATTCACGATTTATTTTCTGTTTCTCTCTTTTAGTTCGGCTACTTTGTTTGGAATGTTAAACCTTGACGAAAAGAAAGGAAATACTGAGTTGGCAGGGAGATATTTTTGGAGGATAGAGGACAGCGATGGTGTAGGCTCCCTGGAAAAGTGCCTCGCATGGGCTTTTCCTCAAGAATTCGTGATCTTTCCTTCTCTGTATGACCAGCACTTGCGATGGGATTGGCGTATGGCGTGTCCTTGCACAGAAAGGCAGGCGCGGTTAGATTGGGGAAGATTCCCCAGGGACTGGTATTCTTGGCCCGATTACTGCTATGAGTCAAGACGCTCCAAGTTTATAGATTATAACAGTACTTACATTGGACATATACATTTAAGAATGACACAAACGTGTTGCTACTCCTCAGATTCGGGTGCCCTTAAGTATGGAGCGCCTGACGGAGGTCGTTTTAAAGTGGAAGCTAATTATTACCGATTGAACCACGTTCAAACGGCTTACACAGACCTGGAAGCCTATAAACATTGTTGTGTTGACATACCTTTTTGCGATTTGTTTTATAATTATCGTCCATCTGATGACTGCAGTCTTTACAGACCTCCTCGCAGGCGTAAGTTCTGGTTTTATTTGTTTACAGCCTGACTGACTAACTCATTGACGGACCGACTGAGATAGACAGACTAACTGAGTGTTTGAATGGCTAGCTCGATGGAAAGTTGAAAGTGACAGCTGATGGAAAGAAAGGTCGATTGACTGACTGTCTGAATTGCTAGCTCCATGAATGGCTGACCAAATGAATGGCTAAGAGCGAATGATAGAAAGAAGAATAGACTGTCTGACTGGCTAGCCAAATTAATGGCTAACAGAGTGACTGTCCAGTTGACTGCCTGAATGACTGACATACTGACAACCTGCTTCGAATTTTTCCCTTTTCTGTTTTAACTAGCTCCAGAATAGTGGTAATAAGTTGACACAAAAAGATTCACAGAACAAGTAATTTTTCTTTTTATTCGTTTTTTTTTTTTTTTTCTCTCTCTCTTTTTTTTTTTATGCCGTTGTTACTTTAGGTTGGTTTTGGGGTGATCCTCATTTCAAAACTTTAGATGGTGGGAACTACACGTTCAATGGTCTCGGCGAGTATGTGATGATCGATGCACAAAACGGAACATTCCAGCTGCAGGCCAGGACAAGCCTTGCGCAGGGAAATTCAACAACTGCTACTATTTTTGCAGCCGGAGCCGTGAAAGAAGAAAACACAAGCATTGTTGAAGTCAGAGTAAGGAAAGGAGGTGAGGGATGATTTGGGTGAGAGTACACAAGAATTGGCTAATATCCATGAGATCGCTATCTGACTAAATAAAGATGAATTTTTATCTCATCATTATGATGATAACAGGTTGATAATTCTCTTTCAAACGTAGCTACATGTTGTTTTTAGCTTAACAAAAGGCAGTGCTTGATATAAAGTTGTAAGATCTCTAAAAAGAAAATATCGACCAATTACCTAAAACTTCACAAATCACTTAATTTCTTCTGGCAGAACACACTTGTAAACCTCGTCTCCTTCTTCACCTTGCTGGACTGAATGATGGCCTAGTTAAATATGCTGTAGGTCTGATCGTTTGTTTTCTATTGTTTGGTCTAGGTGGCATCAGCATTTTGATTGACCAAGCATATTACAACAATTACAACAACCTAACAAACCAAAGTGTAAGCGTTGGAAGAAACGTCTCAATTTCGAAACCGGAGGAAAACTGTCTGGACGTTTCTTTCCCATCAACAACGTCAGTCAAATTTTGCGAGAAAAAAGAAATGCTGTCCTTTGTAGTAACTCCCGGCGATGATTATAAAAATACCACGAAAGGGTTGCTGGGAACGTGGAATGATAATCCGGATGACGACTTCACATTGCCTGATGGGACAGTGCTGTCATCATCCTCAACGCTCAGAGAAATTCACTTTGGGTTTGGTGTTAAGTGTGAGTACAGTATTTGTATTTAATCATCTCTTCGGTCTGCCAGTAGGCTGGTTAACTTAATTTACAACACAAAATTCTTTATTCTCACTGCTATGAATTTGTTTCAGGGCAAATCAATCAATCCCAGTCCTTGTTCACTTATGCTCAAAATGAAAACGTGGCTACTTTTTCTAAGCCTCATTTTGAGCCCATGTTTGCTGATAACATCACGTGGCATAACGACAGTCTAAGGCTAGCTGCTGAAGCCCAGTGTGGAGATGACTATGAGTGCTTGTTTGACGTGGCATCCACAAATGACCTGTCTGTTGGATCGGTAACAAAAGATATCAATGTTCAAATGGTGAATGAGTCAAACGCTCTTGGTAAGTTAAGGCGAAAGCTTGAATTACAATAAAAATGACGTTATATCGTAATCCTCTTAAAATTTTGTATTGGATTTATTCAGCAAGTACGATTGTCACTTCTTGCAGATAGCAAAGGAAATCGCAGCGGGTAGCGACATCGAGTTAGTTAAGAATTAAAACTTACATTGTTGAAGAAGAAAATACAAATAAGAAAACGGTAGTTGGAACATGAAAAAGAGAGCAGATGCCAAGATGGTCAAGAGTGTATCCATTATCAGTTTGTTCATATATAGTGATAGATTGTCCTTGAACATAATTTAAATTTTCTTCACATCTAGTGAGTTCGGGCGACTGTCTAAATCGCCAGCAACAACGTCATCTTCATTGTTTGATTTGTCGCCATCCGTGCCATCCAAAAACTCATCCGCGAAGCCGAATAAACCTTACTTTGGTCTTGCTGCAGGACCGGGACTAGAGTCGTTAGTGAATATTCTGGGCAAAACATTTGAATGAAGCCCTACCAGTCTGATTTTCTGTTGCTGAGCATTTCAAGTACTACAACGTTTCATGAAGATGTGTAGCCACTCCCTTAAACGCATTCCCTTTTGTTCGTGATTATGAACATAAATTATACGTTTTGTTTTATAGCTGTCTAAGAGGTAAGGACGTGGGGTGGGCCATCATATACAACTATTTCGTGCGGATGGATTAGAAAATTTGATTAATCAATGCTGCAAATCAGTCAGTCTACGACCGCAAACACCCCCCTCCCCCCCCCCCCACCCGCTACCTACCCAGTCACCCCGCTCACGTCACCGCTTATGCTGTTAAATAGACTTTGGTGGTTAAGTAGGTAATTATTTCGCTCACTTTGTTCTTATCTTATTGCATAGACAATTTTCCACCAAAGATAGTGAATGTCCCAAGCTCAATAAACGCCACCGTTCATGAAACTGTTCAGCTGAATATCACAGCAGAAGACAACGACACCATTACGTTTAGGGTGATTAACAAACCTGCAGGCGCCACAACGAACCAAAGTGGAAATGTGCTTCACTTCACTTGGCCTGTTACATCAACACGAAAGGTAGGCCAGTAAATATGTTCTTGAACAAGCGTGAGGTCCGTATTGGGAAAATATTGGTCGAGTTCGATTGCTCCTTTCCCTCGTAGACCAGTTCAGTTATATAATAACAACCAAATGGGAAATGGCAACTACCAAAGCACTGACAGACATTTCAGGCATCCTTGTCTCTTGAAATCAGAATTTCCAGTATAAAACGCTTGTGTTTTTGTTTATAGTTCAATCTATCTTTCGTTGCTACTGATGACAAAGGCGCAAGCGCAACCTGGAGTCCCACAATTAACATGTGTGTCTGCCATCATGGTGGTCAGTGCATTCCACCACAAGAAGGCGATAAAGTCAACACCGACAGCAAGTTCGTTTACATGGGCTGTGCATGTCAAGGAGGTTACACTGGAAGGTTCTGTGATAGTGACATTGATGCCTGCGAAATGAATGGCCAGCCGTGTTACGCAGGAGTTGACTGCATTGATCTTCCACCGCCAGCCAATTCCAGTGGTTACAAATGTGGACCCTGTCCAACCGGTTATACTGGAAACGGCGCACAGTGTGCAGGTGAGTGTAACCATCACCAAGTGGCATGAAAATCTTACGTTTTCCTGTCGAGCTGGAGCATACAAGTCTATTAGTGTAAGGCACTGTTAAGTGTTACCCTCGCTAAATAAGGATTCTGCTTCTTTTCTTCTTCTTCTTCTTCTTCTTCTTCTTCTTCTTCTTCTTCTTCTTCGTCTTCTTCGTCTTCTTCTTCTTCTTTTATTACTACTACTACTACTACTACTACTACCACTACCACTACCACTACCACTACCACTACCACTGCTACTACTACTACTACTACTACTACTACTACTACTACTACTACTACTACTACTACTACTACTACTACTACTACTACTACTACTACTACTACTACTACTACTACTACTACTACTACTACTACTACTACTTCTACTACTACTACTACTACTACTACCACTACTACTTAAAATTGTAAATGGTTTGTACCCAGGAGTCATGTCATAAGTACGTAAATTATGATCATCCGGGTGAGTGTCGTCCTGAGAAGGACTGTTTGTGGTGACTTTTACTGACGTTTCGACAACCTGAGCGGAAGTCATCTTCAGAGTCAAGTGAATTGTGGAACGTCAGTAGGTGGTATATACGTCTCTGGTTGTTAACCTGATTGGTCAACGAAGTCCAGATGTTATTGATCGTTTGTCAGTAAGCCGTGATGTTATTGGCTGTGAAGACTGTAAAAAGTGATTGGTGCGTTTTGATCCGTCCTTTGTTAGTCAAAAAGTCCGTGGGTCTATTGTTAGTAAAATGTCTATTGTTTGTCTGTTTCGTTGTTGTTGTCAATAAGTCGTTTGTATGGTGCAGGTAGTTGTAGGCAACGGTTGAGTGGCGTTTGTTCTAAGTTAGTAAACCAGCTAACGTCACAAACAACGACGCGACTCCCGTAACTACTGTACCTATACCTTACGTAAGGGGCACTTCTGAGACTATCGTGGCTCCTTCATAACTGTTAATTCTCAACAATTTCAGTTTTACTGTTATTATTATTATTATTATTATTATTATTATTATTATTATTTTTTTTTTTTTTTTTTTTTTTTTTTTTTTTTGGGTGGGGGAGGGAAGGTTAGTTTTATTCAAGTCATCAACTTTTACAGACAACTTACCAGACACAATCTCTCAACCTCCACGCCATCCTCTTTAGAGAGAAGTATAGAAAAAAGAACGAGCTGGAGAAGAAATGCGATAAGGAAAACGCACGCCATTTTTGTCGAGTTGCTCTTGATTGTTGTTATGACGAAAACTTTAGTCACTTCACGAAATGGTCACGTGGATAAGGGACCAACTGCCCTGCCGCGCAAGTACTTGATGTCAGTTTCAACATTTCCAAGTTTATAAAGGTTTTGATTCCTAATAAACTCGTAACTTTTTTTAAATCAAGGGCGCAAAGGACACTTGTTTACTCTTAGAAAACAACTGGACCTGGAACCTTCGATGTTGTAGATAAGAAGTCTTTTAACTCATAACAACTTTTACATTTGTTAGTAGTCATCGGTCACTGTCAGCCGTTTCAATAAAACCTAACGCTTACAGCTCAATTAGATAATTACATTTATTTCCTTAGACTCCGATGAATGTCAATCAAACGTCTGTGCTCAAGTCTGTGTCAATACACCAGGGTCTTTCGTTTGTGATTGTCGCGACGGATACAAACTAAATGCTAATGGCAAGACCTGTGATGGTAAGTTCTTCGCTATGTAGATCAAGGCCATTCTTGCTTCTGTTAAGGACGGTGCACACCACTAAAGAAAAAATTTTGCACGGTTTATGACTATGCGGGAAAAGCAGATCTTCAGGCCAGAGCTATTGGAATCCAACGAAATTGGGGGTAACCACGCATTTTTCAGAGATAAATAAGCAACAATTATTCAAAAAGCCAGTAAAATATTAAGTAATGTATGGCGTTTTATTCCATATTAAAGCTTTATTATCTCTGAAAAATGCATGGTTAACCCCAATTTGCTTTTTGGATACCAAGAGCACTTGCTAAGCTCTGCTTTCTCCGGAAAATTTTAAACCACGCAAAAACATCCCTGTATCAGTAGGCACCACCCATAAGAAACCCGAGTATATCTAGATGCGCAGAACGTATGCGCAGTAGCAAAAGTTAGCACCGCCCTTAATTCATCCGAAGTTGAAGACGAATAAGAGCAATAGAAGTGTGTGGGTACAGTGGGTGTGTCCCCTACCCTTCACCCCAAATGTTTCAAATAGGATACTTAACACTTCCCTCCTCATATAAATTATCTTTTGTCTGCCAAAAATTTTTTGTTGAGTTCCAAATGTTATTTGCTATCAATTGTATTCTTGTTCTCTGTGTATTATAGGCACGTTGATTTTGTTTAGGAATGGTATTCTTTCGAGGGAATTTCTTCTAACGCAAATATCAATCCGCTATCAAACTAAGTCTTGAATCAAAGTATAATTTCTCCGTACTGTAGTAGTAGTGGATGTACCATCTCATTTATGTGCTCCTAAGACATAGTTAACCGAGCATTTATTGTCTTTGCTGATGAACGTATCATTGAAACGAGGCAACGATGTTCTTAGGTAAAAATCACGAGGCCGGCAAATGCCCGGGGTTAGACGAATACCCAGTCCCCGGGACGGACAATATTGAAAAATGTGTCACTAATTCCCGAGGGGGGATGGGCACTGCCGGATTTCGCTGATGCATTGCTTTCACAATTTTTAACCCTCCCCTTTGTTGTAGACATCAATGAATGTGAGCAACGAAATGACTGCATGCAGCAGTGTATCAATACTCAAGGAAGCTACAACTGTTCATGTAACCAGTATTTCAAAACAGATCCCACCGACTGGAGAAAGTGTGTTGGTAAGTGTCATTAGAAATTCACCTTTGAAGAAAATTTATTTTTTAAAAGGAATATATGTTATCCGCCCTTCCGGAAGGCCCGAGGCGGCCTCGGGCCGCACTCAAGACAGAGGGCATTGTTTTTCCCAATATGGAGCAACCTAGGCCCGTGAATTAATAACATTTTTATCTTTTTCCTGCGAGATAGAAGGCCCAGGTCTTACAACAAATCCATGGGAAGTTCGCGGGCAAGATCGAAAAATTCCGCCCGCTGCCGGGACTAATCAGATTGAATGATTAACAGAATTCCGTCAGCTGATGAACTAAGAAAATATAAATTTAATATCTTTTCTTTTTCGGAAACTAGACGCCCAGTTTCATTCAACATAACTACTTTTATTTCATCGTTGTTAGTTTTTGTATGTGTGTTTGGTTCAGTTCAGTTTCCACGATGTCAGTCACGCTTCTAGACTTCTATTTTTCATCAAATAACCTCAGCTGACGAGTCAACATCCAGTTCAATTTGCGGACCCGCAGCTGATTCAGCAAGCTCGGTTTTTAGAGTTCTTGAAACCTTTTTCAAAAGGAGCGCTTGCAATCAAACTACACGGGAGGAGGAGCTTCCGTCAATGAAATACAGTCGTCTCCCGATAACTCGAACCTCGCGCTAACTCTACCCAATTTTCCTTTCCTTTCAGGTCATCTTCTATTTTATCCTCGATAACTCGAACTCCCGATAACTCGAGTTATCGGGAGTCGACTGTATTAGAATTAAGAGAAAAATCCTTGTATTGACTAGTGGGTATTTTGCTACTTACAAGTCAATACATGCATGTACCCTTTTTTGAAAACGTTATAGCGTCATCATAGCATATCACGGGAGGTATCGATCGATTATGGCTTGACACCAATGTATAAGCTTCTTAACTTTATATGGACGATTTGAGACGCTTTTCGTTTCTTGATTTCATGGGAAGACATGAGGTTTGATCCCCGACTTTGAAGAAGATGATGAAAATACTCATATGGTCGAGCATCACAGAAAACACGACACACATCCCATGCTTCTTACATACGCTAATAAAGGCGCCTATTAAACTTATTTGATCCACCACGCGATGCTATGGCGACAACACTTCAATGGACTCTGCTCACTTTTCAGAGCCACACTGATATCTAATAGATTACGGCCAGTAAACAATCATAAAGATTGTTGTATCGTGGCATAGTGGTACAGTATTGAGTAACATTTTTGATTGCTTCCTTTTTTCCAAGCTACAAATCCCTGTGATTCTGGTCACGGCTGTTTGCAAGTTTGCTTTAAAGGAAGTGACAACCAACCAACGTGCGCCTGCTTTGCTAACTACGAGTTGGACAGCGATGGAAAGACATGTAGAGGTACTGGATAACCTGTAAACTTTTTTTAAAAAACCAATCAATCAATCAATCGTCGTTGTAAATATTTTAGAATTACCGTAGAAAGGCAAAACTCTCAGTTATCTGCAATTGTGTGGTGAATTGATAGTAACAGTCTACGATAAGGCAGAGTTTTCTGGGCAAAATTCCCAATTTCGGATTTTTTTTGGGGGGGGGGGGGGGAGGGGTTAGCGATGCAAACGCAACAAGCACTTTAGATAAATAGTATGGTTGACGTTTGACTGACAAAAATTACTACTAAGGATATGTAATTTATTTTTAATGTAATTTAATATGAAATTTAATTTATTTTTCTTGAACGTTTTCTGTTGCCCGAACCTCACAGCTTTTGTCGAATTTAACTTTCGAGAAACTCTTCGCTTGACAGAACAGATAATTTTCCCGGACAGATACGTGTGTATATTTTCGCTCAACATAAAGATTGTTGTTTCCATAACCATGCATTTTCATGACAAAATTTGTTATCCTAGACATCAATGAATGCGATCCCTTAAAATCGCTCCACCGCTGCAATCAGATTTGTCAAAATACCGAAGGAAGTTACAAGTGCGCATGTCAGACGGGATTCCAATTGAGCAGAGATGGTTACGATTGTGAAGGTAATTGCCATTTATCTAAACTGACATAATTTTAATTTATACTGTCTTGTTTCGCATGCTATTTCAAGATTCACTTTACGCAGACTCTGCTGTCAAACACGAAAAATATAACTAATAATCAAAATTAAATCGCTTCTGAGCATGTAACGCAGGGCAGCTTCATGAGCATGAAGGCTATGCTGGATGATAGTGCATTCAAAACGTTACCTTCGGTGTTCCCAAAATGGGACAATGACGTCATATGAAGTGGAAATTACGTCGTTCATCCTTCACTATCGCCATCTTGGCTCCACCCTCTTGAATTTCTCGATTACTTCAACAACTCATAAAACCATTCACCCAAAAAACTACTAAAATAGCATATAAATGAAGAAAGTAACGAAGATATACTTAACGTTTTTACGAAAAGGTAAGAAAATTAAAACTTCGAAAAACATGCATGGCTGCCAAACTCTTGTTGCCGTGGAAACATCATATCACGTGAGTAATTAAATATCAAATTAAATTGTCGTCAGATGAATTTTTGGGAAAAATCCAAAAAAGTTTGGTGGTATTTGCTTTATCTTTTAAAAAGTAATGAATGCTCAAAGTCAGCGTGGGCTCTGAGCTGATTGTCTGTGTATATTTTTTTTGTCAGATATTAACGAATGTATGGATGAAGACTTATACAACTGTACGGACGAGTTTCACAAGTGTGTCAACACTCGTGGATCGTACAAATGTGAATGCGACAGGAACCTTTACTTTATTGACGGAAAATGCAGAGGTAATATCTAAACTAGTTAACTGATATTTGTTGTTGTTGTTTTTTTAACGTGTAATTACGAACAGTAAAATAATCGAGCTTTAATTAACTAGCGGTGTCAAACATGAATTACCAGGTCAACTCTTGGTGGTCGATTCATCCTTAAAAGTGGATTTTCCTGTACTTATTACTAGTTTTTGGCGGTCGTTAACCGATTCACTCCAGGAGGGTTAAAACTTGTACGTCCAATGATTGATCCTAAGGGGGACCATTCAGATAGAATAAAAGCTATTGAGAGCAGTATTTTTCTGTGTAGCTATTCATTATATATGCTGTGCAAAGCGGATCTACCTTTTTGCGTCAACGAATTAAAATTCTGAAGTCTGACCACTCAAATAAAAGCTGTTTTATGTTCGGTACTATCCTGTGATGCTGGCAGTATTGTTACGCTACACATGGTGTTTCCAACTTTCACTCTTTGGAAGAACTAATTAAGTGAAGCGAAAGCTACTGATTATTACTTTTTTGGTGATACTTTTCGTTTGTTTGAAAACTTTGGCCCTGTTGGGGTTTAATCTGATGGTAATTGAACTGAGTGGAGTGCAATTTGGTCTGAAATCATACGCGTGATTTCAAAATCGAACGAGCGCGCAGCGCGAGTTTGATTTGAAATCACAAGTATGATTTCAGATCGAAATTGCACGACCCAAAGTTCAATTACCACTTTATTACACCTATTTTGAAATCACAGAGTATCATTGTCAATATTAATATTCTATTTTTGTTACTTCATTTCCATTTTGATGGGCTAAAGAAAGGATGCGATTTAGAGCAAAAAATGGTGCAATTTGGGAATAAATCGCACTGTTGAGAGCCAATCAGATAGCAAGGATCACCAGTGATTCCAAAATGGGTGTAATAAATAATGGTAATTAATTGACCTGAGTGGAGTGCAATTTGGTCTGAAATCATACGCGTGATTCCAAAATCGAACGAGCTCGCAGCGCGAGTTTGATTTGAAATCACAAGTATGATTTCAGACCAAAATTACACGACACAAAGTTCAATTACCACTTTATTACACCTATTTTGAAATCACAGAGTATCATTGTCAAAATTAATATTTTATTTTTGTTACTTCATTTCCATTTTGATGGGCTAAAGAAAGGATGCGATTTAGAGCAAAAAATGGTGCAATTTGGGGATAAATCGCACTGTTGAGAGCCAATCAGATTGCGAGGATCACCAGTGATTTCAAAAAGGGGGGAATAAAGGCTTAAAATATATTATTATTTCTGTTAGAGACGTTGGATACGTACTCCCAGCGATCTACCGGGACGTTTTGTCACGTGATATTTTATCATTTTAATCACGTGACAAAACGTCTTCCACCACTTGACAAAGATTCCGAGACGGAATCGAAAGCTCGTATCGCAATATATATTTTCAATCCTGAAAACGAAACTTTTTTGCTTGAAATATTATCATTTCATTTATAGATAATAAAAATACAGTGGAATACCCATACTTCGAACCTCCTAAGGAAACTGAATTTGATTCGAAAAATCGGGAGTTCTAAAAAAAGGGGGGGAGGGGGGGAGGGAGGATAAAAATTGACCGAAGCAAATCCATGGAAAACAATTTCTGGTTCAAGGACTCGGGAGTTTCGGAATATCGAGGATTCCAACAATCAAGATTCCACTGTATTATATAATTCACTATTAATTAATTTTATTCTACTGATTTTTATTAATTCTCGTTTTGAGTTCTGTAAATTGTTTGAGCATTTGTTATTCAACTCAACTGTACTTTGCCACTTGAGGGTAGCTCAGCACGTGGTCTTCTCTCTGTTTACGAAATAAGTTGTTGTTGGTTTTGTTGTTGTATCTCGTGGCATTTGATGTAAAGCTTTGCTTTCCTTAGCCCTGGCCATAAACGCGACTGCTCCAACCCCAACGCTTCCCACACCACGATTGCCGACAACGAAAGAACGGGAGCAGGCTCTGCAGATCTCAATTGCAACTAAGGACAATGTGAGTAAAATACAAAATAGTCTAACACCATTATGATGTAAATATTTTCTCCGTACGAATTCATACGAATCATAAAACAAGCGTAAAACTAGTATACTCTACTATGACATCAGGGTCTGGGGCGTTAGTTGGTAATAACTTATTATTATTATTATTATTATTATTATTATTATTATTATTATTATTATTATTATTATTATTATTTTTGTGTTCCCTCAAACAGTTTGAATGGGATTTCAAAACTGACGAGTCTTTTAAAGCAAAAATGGCGTCTGTTACCTCAAAGTTCTGCAATGAGAACAGGACAGAATGTGCATTGAAAGAGTCAAGGCGAAAAAGGTAACCTGTTGTATGATTTCATAGTGTTTCCTCAATATATATATATATATATATATATATATATGTACTCGTTCGTTCGTTCGTTCGTTCATTCATTCATTCATTCATTCATTCATTCATTCATTCATTCATTCGTTCGTTCGTTCGTTCGTTCGTTCGTTCGCTCGTTCATTCATTCTTTCTTTTTTGTTATCAGACGAGCCCTCTTTACCGACCTGTACACCGCTGACGAAGTTCACCTGCTGCCTGGTTACCCTAGCAACGCCTCGGCCACTCTCCTAGTGGCTTTTTACGTGCAGCAGCCCCTGGGACTTTTTATTGGTAATGTCTCTGTACTTCCTGGCGGCACACTGCTTAAAATTATCGTGTTCTACAAACCAGAGCTTGAGGACGCTATTGGGGCAAACATTTCGGATGCGAAAGCTTTATTCACTGCAACCACAACGACGTCACCAACCCAGAAACCAGTGGAGCCTAGCAGCAGTGAAAACTGGAAATGGATTGTGATTGGTGTTAGTGTTGGAGTGGTCGTCCTCTTTTTGTTTATTGTTATCGCGGTTTGGTGGTAAGTTATTGGCATTTCGCTGCTAGGCTTGTGTCTTTCTTTCCTTCAAACCAAACCAAAAATAATTACAACTGGTCAACCAACACAAAAGGGGCCATGTGTAATCCTCAACTAACAACAACTGAAAAAGAGAATTGTACCAACAACGTCGATATCACTAGTACAAATACCGCTTGAGCCTCCAATTTTTCAAATAAAAGAGATGACATGTTAGAGATAATAATTAACTTTGCTGTAAAAGGAGATTTCAGTTAAAAATCTTACGACTGGACAAAGCTTCCGTCCTGGGAGGTAACAGATGATAACAATGTTCCCAGCCTTAAAACCAATACAGGTAATGTGCATAGCCGACCAACGAGAATAGAGGTTCCAGAGAGGTTATTGCTTACTGTTCGTTTGAAGAGGAAGCATGGCGAGTCGGTTAGGGCACCGCAGTTAAAATCCGTAAAACCTTGGGCTTATGCTCAAACTGTCCGGCTCGCCCTCCCCTTTCAACAGTCAATTGCCCTTCCCCCTGCCGTCGGGATTTGTAATCTTGCTATGGTTAGACTGCAAAAAAGTACGGTTTTTCTCTTAAAATTGACGGAAGGAGACTAGAACACCGCGCTTGTTCGTTGGACGCAACAGCACACACAAAAAAATACAGACTGTTGTGAAGTCTATGTTAAGTTCTATTTGAAATGTATATAAGTTATTTACCGCCCGGAGGTCCGTATCAGACAAACATATGCCACAGTCAAGCGAAAAGTCCGAGGGCACAGCTTTTTCCCATATGGACCGACCTAAGTCGGTAAACAACCTGTTTATTTTTTTCCAAATTCTGTTCTATAAATGAAATAAATTTAGAGTTGATGCGAGGGAAGTATTAATTTTCAAAGAAAGATGAAATAATGAAGCTGATTGTGCGATTAAAGCCAAGCGAACCAGTTTAACGTTTTACTTTATTTCCTTTTATTTTTAGCATGAAGAAAAAGAAACAAAAAACTGCAGTCAACCCGATCGCAAGAGATTTCCGTGAAGAACGTACCTGTTGAAGTGGCTGACGTGGATTAAAATTGCCTGGCCGGTCTTTTAGCATTGGCAGTGACCTGACTAGAAATATACGGTTTTTAAACACTGTGTCGTTTTCCATCGAGCCAATATTTTCGCTTTGAAATTCCACAGAGGTCTTTCTGTCATCCAAGAGAAGAGAATCGTTTTCAGTTAGAAACTCACAATCCCATTGGTAAAGACCCACGTGATAGAGCACGAAGCTAACAAAATGAAAATGCAGTTTTGCGCTAAAGGAACGTTAATTTTGTATTCCAACTGGTTGGAACAGACAAAGTGGGATACCTCCGAGACTTGACGTTTTGCCCCGTAAACTTTCCTGTAAATCCACCCTCCATTTGCATTTGAACCGATTGAAGCGGAAAATTTTGCCTAAATGGAAAATGCCCCTGGTCTTTATTGACGACGCAACTCAAGAGTTCTGTGTCGAGTGAAAAGAAATTGTAACGCAACGCAACTCAACGCAACGCAACGTAACGCAATTGTTGTGAAGCTAATGTAAGGTGTATTTTTCGACTTTAATTTTAGAATAGTGTTGTTATTTCTTTGCGGTAGTTTTGATAGATATTTTCCAGATTATTTGACATTTTTCTGTTGTTCAAAGATTAGAGTTAACAGTTGTGCTGTGAACAGGTTTGCCTAATTCCTTTAACCTAACTTGCCTTGGGCCTCCTCGAAGGTTGAAATCAAGGTAAAACAGTAAATGATTTTTTCAGCCTGATTGGTTTCCCTTTCTATCTATTTCCTTAGCACCGTTGTGTTTTTCTTCCCTGTAAGTGTATTTTGGTAAAACCAATTCTTATCTCTTGTTGGGACCATCTGGCTTCGGTTGAATTACAGTCATAAACATGCTCACAGCACACTATAAAGTAATACTTGTAGCTCAGTGGTAGAGCATCCGAACTAGTAATCGGAAGGTCTTTGGTTCGACTCCTGATAGGAGCACTCGGAAATGTGCCTGTGTTATTCAGTGATTAATACATCATTCTCATTTGTTCACCAGGTTTGACATATTCCATCCATTATTTCCATGACATATAGGGTCATTAATTATCAATCTACTAGCGTTCTATCACGAATGCTGTTCTCTTATTGACTACGCTGCGCACTATCTATATTCGGTTGTAAATAGTGTAATATTCTCTCCCTAGGTATTATTATTCATAAGGTGTAGATAAGGTATGGGGAATCGCTCTGGCCTGGGACTAGCCCAGACCAGACGAAGGTAAATGTGTCAAGGCAACGTTCAACCCAACTGACTCGAAGGGAGGGAAGGGTGGGCAGCAAAACATGATTTGAGCTGGCGACCTCAAGTTGAGTGACAGAGTGTGACACAATGCAATCTATTATATAGCATATTCAAACAATCCCAAGGGAGTTAATTACTAAATGCAAACTAAGTTTGCATAGTGAGTAGGGTGAGTAGCCTAACAGTGTGCAGTGGCGTGACTTATTAAAACTATTTTTCGACAAAAAACGTGAGTCTGTCTTGTTAAGTTTTGACGGACTAGTTTGTTTAACTGAAACAATTAGATTATTCGCTCTCAAGTACGTGATAGTTGATTCGCGTTTCCCCTCATCTACTATCATGCGATAGAAATTTCGAGCTCATAATCTAATTGTTAAATAGATACGCTCTTTAGTAATATCTGATTTATCAATTGATTTTTAAGTTAATTATACTGCATAAAGTTATAAAACATATAATGCACAGTATTGCTCGGTTTGAAGAAACTACCATATTCATTAATATCTCAATTGTCTCCACCCATTTTCTCTCTTTTCCTTTTCCATTTTTTTTTTCGTTTTATTTTATTTTATTTTGTGTGCGTTCCCATAGCATGGCGTCGGTGAGAAACACATGGGTTATCGGTTATATGGATACCGGGATGTATGTACCTTTATGCCCTCATTATATATGCCAATTCTGAGTCTGAAGCCCTAGCTCATTCTTTGTTGTCTGATACGTCATCTAAGAAAACCGCTCTGAAATACCATTGTGTTTTCTGAATTATAGAGATGCGTAACTACCCTGTCCAGCTAAGCCTCATCCCTTGCGTACTAATTATTATCCTCCCTCTTTTCTTCTCTCTCCCGCACCCTGCTTTATTTTTATTTTATTTCATTTTATTTTTATGCTCTCCCCCCATTTTGTGGGCATCCAAAATGCAGAAATCGGTTTTGAAGTGCAGAAAACTGCACGGAAAGGCTTGCTCGAAATACGGCAGCCTGTCTCGAAAAATGCCGACTTGGTCCACAATACTCGGAAACTAGTTTAATGCCCACCCCTCACCACCTCAAGCACCTATGGTAGCAAAAACACCCGCTCTACCCTGACAACGCTAGGATTTTTATCTTGAACCCGGTGTGGTGCCAGATCCGTGTAAATGGCCAAATATTAGCAATACGTTTAATTCTTTCCGGTCTTCAATTCGTGAAAATAGCCAAAAATTGAGCAATAAGTTCATTCCTTCATGCATGGTCTAAAATTCGCCCAAAAAGCTAAAAATGGTTTGGGCGGAATCAGTAAACCTAACGCACGGTAAACAGAATGAACCCGCCTCTTTTGTTCTTCATAGAACCCATTGATTTTCATGATACAACTATCTTTCCATCCAATCACCCTTCAACGAAGCAAAACACAAGACACCACAATAGGACACAACACAAACGACACACAAGCACAATAAAATGACATAACATACCAACTCAACAAAACACAACAAACACAAAACAAAGAAAACATACTACTTAACAAAACACTACACAACACCAGAGAATAAAATCCAATACATTACAACACAGCACGATACGATGCGGTGTGAAGCCGTACTCGATTTTAAATCCGAACACTGCTTTTCAAAATGCTTTGGATATTAATTGTTTCTTAAAAAATTTCGAAACCATATTTGTTTCCTCGCAAACAAATCTGTCTACAAAAGAAATATCTCCTTTTCAGGAATTCGAGACTAGAAAGGAATGAACTTATTGCTCAATTTTTAGCTTTTCCGCTAATTTGAGACCATAAAGGAAAGAGCTAATTGCTTGATTTTTGGCTATTTTTTACGAATTTAAGACCAGAAAGGAATGATCTTTTGGCTCAATGATTTTTTTTTTATTTTCTTGAATTTGAGACTAGAAATGAGTGCTATTATTGCTCGATTTTGGCGTATTACCACGAATTTGAGCCCAGAAATTGTCGCGCACAAGCTGGTAGCAGTAAAGATTATATGATAGCGTTACAGAAATGATCACCATACGATCCTTTTAGCTTCGTACGGGAATCGAACGGAAAATTTTGTACTTTTGAAGGGATCAACTGGCAGTTGCGGTTTACTCAACAAAACGACTTTACAGAAAGCTTTCGAGTTCGTCAAGAAACCAACTTACGACTGAAGCAAAGGTTGTTTCAGGTCGATTTTCCAGAGAATCCGTGATACTTGTCTTCCAATAGCTCAATATATCAGAAATATCTTACGCGAAGAATCTCTTTCTATTCTTATCTGGCGGCAGAGTTTACCAAACGCGAATCACTCACTCACTCAATTAGTTTACGAGATTATTCCTGGTCTGTCTACATTCTCTTTCTCTGTGTTTGGTCACTTATGTTAATCCATTTTGATCATGTCAAGTTCTTTGCATTAATTATTCTATTGCTTCATTTTCCTGTTGGTTAATACGTGATGACGTCACTCGCTTCTGATTGGTTTGCCATAAGGCTATTGTTATTTGCCTATATAAGTGCGACACCACCCGGATGGTTTGGGCGGAATCAGTAAACCTAACGCACAATAAACAGAATGAGCCCTCCTCTTTATAGAACCCATTGATTTCTATAATACAACTATCTTTCCATCCAATCACCCTTCAACAAAGCAGAACACAAGACAACACACACAAGGGTAACACAATTGGACACACAAGCACAATAAAATGACAAAACATACCAACTCAATAAAACGCAACAAACACAAAACAAAGAAAACATACCTATTATTTACAAAACACTACACAACACCAGAGAAAAACAATACAATTCAATACAATACAACAAAAAACAAGATAAGACAAGAAAACACAACACTGCACGATACGGTACGATGCGGTGTGAAGCCATACTCAATTTTAAATCCGAACACTGCTTTGCAAAATGTTTTGGATATTCAGTAAACGTTTCTTAAAAATTTCGAAACAACTTTTGTTTCATCGCAACAAATCTGTTTCAAAAATAATAATATACATACAAAAATGTCTGCAATCTGATTGGTGGAAAGCATCTCAATTTATCCTAAATGTAGTGCAGAAATGTGAAATTGAGTGCAGAAAGTTGAAATAGTGCAACAAAGGTGAAATTAAAATGATTGACAGGTACACAAATTTGCAAATCGGCTGTCTCGAAACAAAATGGCGAACAGGTTTGAAGAGAGTAACGACATTTTAATTGAAAGTTTAAAGGAAAATGCAAAGAAACTCAACAAAGCACAAACACACTGGCTAAGAGTTTAGAAGTCTTGGACAGCACAAAAGGGTTACGACCAAAATATTGAAAACTATGAACCAGAGGCACTCAACAAAATTTTCGACGATTTTCACGCAACAGTGCGTAAAAAAGAAGGGAAAGACTATACCGCCGGCATGACAGTCTTCGCACTGCAATTGAACGTTACCTAAGAAGGCAAGGTTACAAAAACTTTATCATTAATTAGAGACCAAGAGTAAAAAACTCGAAGCAAGTTCTTGAAGGTAAAGCTCGGCTACTGCGACAAATAGGTAAACTTAAGTTTAAAGTCAAGCGGCTGAACAAGTCTCGGAAGTCTGACAAACACTGAATTAAATGAGCTGTGGCTTCGAAGCACAAGCCCTGATACAAACGGTTTTGTGGCTGACCTGACTCAATATTTTGGCATAGAGCATCATGTTAAAAGATTTCCATCGAATTCATCGAGAACCAGTCTAAAACACGCCAGTCTGGACTGTCTGCAAAGCCCCGGCTCCTGAAAACCAGACATGATCAGCCCAAAAACATGCCGAGGACGGTGATTGACTTCAGACTTCTTTTAACATCGACTTAAAATTTTACTTTGTGATTTGAAAACTTGCTCTTTTTCGAGAGATGGTATTTTTAGCATTTTTTCCGTAAGTATGAAAATGTATGTCAATCAAGCTTGTCATTTTCTAAACCAATCAAATACATGGTAGGCGGAGCATTAGCTGACAGACAAGAAAAAAAGCTCATTTGAAATTTTTGCATGTACTATTATTAACAAGTAATCACATGATTTTTCTCGTGCGATTTGGAATAAATGAGCACTTGTAAAATTTTAAAAGACCACAAATTGCAATCGCCCTGCGGGCTCGTGCAATTTTGTTAGCCTTTTAAAATTTTACTCGTGCTCATTTATTCCAAATTGCACTCGGCATCATGTGATTACCTATACAAATATTTCCTTTTCACAAATTCGGGACCAGAAAGCAATGAACTTATTGCTCGATTTTTAGCTTTTCTGCGAATTTGAGACCATAAAGGAAAGAACTTATTGCTCGATTTTTGGCTATTTACACGGATTTGACACCACACCGGAGTGAACTTTTTGACTGATTTTTGGCTATTTTCACGAATTTGAGACCAGAAAGCAATGAACTTATTGCTTGATTTGAGACCATAAACCAGTGAACTTATTGCTCGATTTTGGCTCTTTCCACGAATTTAAGATCAGAGAGGGATAAACGTATTGCCCATTTTTTGTCTATTTTCACGAATTTGAGAGCAAAAGGAATTAACTTATCTCTCGATTTTTGACTGTTTTTACGAATCTTAAACCAGAAAAAAATCGACTTCTACTTCGCTAATTTTGAGACCAGAAAGGAATGAATATATTTCTAGATTTTTGTCACTTTCAGGAATTTGGGTTCCGAAAAAAAATGAACTTATTGCTCAATTTTTACTGTTTTCTCGAATTTTAGTCCAGACAGGAGTGAAATTAAGGCCCGATTTCTGGCTATTTTCACGAAATTGAGAGCAGAAAGGAATGAACCTATTGCATGATTTTTGATCATTTTCACGATTTTGGGTTTCGTAAAAAATGAACTCATTGCTCGATTGTTGACTTTTTCAAAACTTTAAGAACAGGAAACTAACTTATTGCCCGATTTTTGTCCATTTTCACACGATTTTGAGAGCACTAAATAAAATGAACCTATTAGATCTTTTTTGGCTATTTACCCCAATTTGAGACCAGAAAGGAGCGAACTTATCTCTCAGCATAAGGACTGTTTTCACCAAACAATGAGGTTTGATGGAGAGGGTAGTATATGCTTTGCGCATGTCTATAATTTAGAAAACACAGTGATATTTATGAGCTATACAATAAAGGAAGAGCTAGGGCTTCAGACTCAGAAGTGACATATATAGTGAGGGCATAAAGTACATCCATCTCGGTATCCATATCATACTGCTAGGATTGGAATGTAAATATATGCGACACATTGTCATTACAATCCCAGCAGTATGCAGGATGTTTGTCCCATGAACTTAGTTTAATTAATAGCCTTAACCTGCACGAGTCTCCTGTAGCTTAGTGGTAGAGCATCCGAACTAGTAATCGGAAGATCTTAGGTTCGACTCCTGATAGGAGCACTCGGAAATTTTTTTCTGAGTATGCCTGCGTCACTCACTGATAAATACATCATTCTCATTATATGTTGTGTTGACAAATGAAACAAGGTGCAAAAGTGACCAAACGAAGTTAAAAGTACCAAGTGGGGGAGTCACCACAAGTTTATAAAATACGGAAACGACTAGCGCCAAGGAAGGGCAAGAATTATATTGTAGGGTCTAAAATTACTGTAATTTAGAAGTGCAAGCTAAGCAATTTAGCAGCGGTGCTGAACATTTTGTAAAGTAGCTCGCTTAGCTTAGCGCAGAGGTAACAGGAATCCTTTTAGCTCTTCTTTATTCTTTAAGAAATTGGTTCTTCTCTATATCAATTCTATAACAATACTACATGTATCACTCAAATCACGTCTTACTTTATAGTGTGCTGTGAGCCTGTTTATGACTGTAATTCAACCGAAGCCAGATGGTCCCAACAAGAGATAAGAATTGGTTTTGCCAAAATACACTTACAGGGAAGAGAACAACACAACGGTTCTAAGGAAACAGATAGAAAGGGAAATCAATCAGGCTGATAGAATCCTTTACTGTTTTACCTTGATTTCAACTTTCGAGGAGGCCCAAGCCAAGGTTAAAGGAAGTAGGCAAACCTGTCCATAGCACAACTGTTAACTCTAATCTTTGAACAACAGAAAAATATCAAATAATCTGGAAAATATCTATCAAAACTACCGCAAAGAAATAACAACTCTATTCTAAAATTAAAGTCGAAAAATACACCCTTACGTTAGCTTCACAACAATTTACGTGTGCTGAAAACGATGAAAAATACAGCCAGCTCTCTCCTAACGACCAACTCTTGGAAGCAACGGCCTGCCGTAAACTGCGTATTGTATTTCTTTGTATGTTGTCCTTCAGCAGCACTTTAAAATATTTATATAAATATTAAAGTTCAAATGAGATTGGATTTTAGGACTATCTTGCTCGATTTTACAGCATGCATAGTTTTTGCTCAATTTCTTTGGCCCTTTAACTTCTTAACTATTTTGATTTTGTTTTCAAGGCTGCATACCGTGAATGGTAATACAAAGAGCCCCTTACTATTATGATACTACTTTACTATTTGTTCTATGACTTCTTTTTCCAACTTTTATCATTACTAACCTTTTCTGTGAAATTCACTTAGTTGTTTGATGTATTCGTACATGCTATCTAAACTAATAACAAGACTAAAAGAGGAAAAAAAAAAGAAAAAAACCTCACAAGGATTTGCTGTGGACAAGCATTAGCGTAAGCACAAGGATGATATGACCTAGGCAACTGCTTTAAAATGCTTGTGCTTGGGTCGTTATTCATATTACTGCTGTTATGCTTTCGTCGCAAGTGAAAATCTGCAGTAACTTTATAAACACTGTTTAGAATAAAAAACAATACTATTTAAGATTAAAACTTGGTTTCAAACAATCGATGCCAATACAACACAAGCACAAAAGCCCTTATGTTACCACGACAACTGCCTTGACGCAAGAATAAGTACAGACACAAAGAAGATCAAAATATTTCAATGCTTGCGGTTGTGCTTAAGTTATTTCTAGCTTTAAATGCATATTTGGCATTGAAATATTATGTTTGTGCTTCGGCTTGCGTTACAATTTGTTTTCACTTGACACAGAACTCTTGAGTTGCGTCGTCAGTAAAGACCAGGGCATTTTCCATTTAGCCAAAATTTTCCGCTTCAAATGGGGCATGGATTTACCGGAAAGTTTACTGCCTCGAAGGTATCCCACTTTGTCTTTTCCAACCAGTTGAAAAATAAGATTACCGTTCCTTTTGCGGAAAGCTGCATTTTCATTTTGTTGGCTTTGTATTCTATCATGTGGGTCTTTGCTCTACCAATGGGCTTGTAAGTTTATAACTTAAAACGAGGCTCTTCTCTTGGATGGCAGAAAGACCTCTCCGAAATTTTAGTAGTTGTATCGGCTCGTTTAGACCCAATTTGACAGATACTCATCAAAGTGAGTTACCATAGTAACATGCCTTTGACGTTACCGCCGAAGATTTAACAGGTACTCATCAAAATGGTAGCCCTAACCTCGCTTTCATGTCATTGGAAATTTATGAAGGACGATGAGATGACGTCACGTTCAGAAAGAGAGTCACATAAGAAGGACACGCAATACGGGAAGTTGGTGGAATTGTGCCCACATACATACATACATACATATAATTTTTGTTAAGGCAGGTCGGTTTGTGGCAACCCAAAGGCTGGTGTGGACCTGCCAGAAACTAAAAAGACTGTTTAAATATATGTACAATTCTAAAGAAAAAGTAAAGAAATTTCAAGAACTTAGAAATATAAAAAATCCCAGTCCCCTCCAAAGCCAAAGACACCAGAATTAAAACTGCCAAGAAAAGTTCAATGTCATGACATACGTATTACTTGTTCTTCCTTCAGGACACATTTATGTTGCAAGGGTAACAAGAGTAATAAAGGTAACCAAAACAAATGTGTGCTGAAGAAAGAAAAAGTAATATGTCATGACATTTGTTGTGGCATTAGCAGGCTTATCAGTTAGTCTTGTGTCATGAGTTACTAACGCATGCGCATACCCAAAAGGTATCTTTAAGTGTGCTCATAACCGTGAGTAACTCATGAGTAATTACTGCTCATAGTGATGAACCGGATCATGAGTTACTCATGCTCATGAGTTACTCAAGAGTAAAAACTACCCATAGTTATGAGGCGGCTCATGAGTTACTCTTACTCATGAGTAACTAAAAAATGGTAATTTTTCATTGGAATCCGCGGAGTGGTTCTTCTCTCCACTGTTTCCAGGTCGAATTGGAATTTGGACATGTTGGTTTTTGTGGAAGGAGAAAAAACCGGAGTACCTGGAGAAAAACCCTCGGAGCAGGGACGAGAACCAACAACAAACTCAACCCACATATGACGCCGGGCCATATTGGTGGAAGGCGAGTGCTCTCACCACTGCGCCATCCCTGCTCATGCTCATGAATTACTCAACAGTAATAACTGCTCATGAGTTACTCATGAGTAATATTGCTCATGTTTATGCATGACTTATGTTGAATGCAGGAAGCATTTTGATGAGTGACCCATTCATATAACGAATGGCTTAGCTGGTCATGCTCATTTGGAGTTAAGAGAACGTTAAGTGCACATGCCTTAGCGTTTGCTCTAAGGGATCTATGGATTATGGAGAAGCTGCGGGAGCAACCGTGGATAAACGGAAATTTTTGATGAACAGACTCTTCGAGAAGCCTCAGGTCCCTGATGAAGAAGAAGAAGAAGAAGAAGAAGAAGAAAAAGACAGCAACTAAGAGGATGAGAAGACATAGAGATGAGGCCCCTTTGACGTGACATCATGCATACATTAACCCTAAACTCGGCCCAAGTCCTAAGCGGTATCTAAGATGGCGCCAAAATGGGATCTAAAAATCCGGCCCTCTGATTGGTCCATTTTGGTCACGTGGGTAATGTCCAGACTACGAGACCCGCGTGGGGATCAAACTCGAACCAACCCAGATCCAGAAAAACCCCGGTCTGCGCACTCTCGCTAAAATGATGCTCAACTCGATGTGAGCAAAATTCAGACAACGCACAAACAAGACCCAAGTCCGAGAATTTGACGACCCACAGAAATTTACTGGGCACAATTTAACCAACTTCCGCTATTGCGTGACCCTCTTACGTGACTCACTTCCCGGTCGTGACGTCATTTCATCGTCCTTCATAAATATCCAATGTTAGGGTGAGCCTCATTACTATGCAACGATATTTGACTCCGCCCATCAGATCTTGTTTCCTTTCCATCATTCTTATGCCATGGTAACTCAATTTGATGGATACCAGTCAAATCTTGGGCGGTAACACCCAAGGTACGTTGTTATGGTAACTCACTTTGATGAGTACTTGTCAAATTGGGTCTAAACGAGCCGATACAACTACTAATTTCAAAGCGAAAATATTGGCTCGATGGAAAGTGCCACAGTGTATATTACTGGTCAGGTCAATGCCAGTCAATGCTTAAAGACCGGCCCCCAATTCACGACAGCCATTTCAACAGGTTCTTCATGGGAATCTTTCATAAACGGTTTGACTGCAGTTTTTCGTTTCTTTTTCTTCATGCTAAAAATAAAATGAAACTAAATAAAAGAACGTTAAACTGATTCGCTTGGTCCAAATCTAACGCACAATCAGCCTCATTATTTCATCTTTTTTTGAAAATTAAAACTATGCAAGCATTCATTATGTTCGATCTTTTAAAGTAAATTGAAGCGGTCTGGTTAGGTTGCAGGTGAAGACAACTTGGTCTTCCAGGTTTTAGCATTATCATTTCATTTAAATAAATTGTGTGCAATTTTATACCAAAACTGCTAACTACGCCAACACAATTCATAGTAACAAATGAGCGGTGCGAAAACATTGACCATCAATTATCATGACTTGTTACGTGGTCCCGCGGGACGTAGCTTTGTTTTCCCTCGAGTCTCGATGCAATATTTAATAGAATATTTAATGAATATTTTAGGCAGACATGAAGTGCCTAAAATAATAAATCATTCTTATTTATCTACCAGGCTTAAAGTTCTACTAGTTGGCTTTCTTTCAAAAGATTGTTGCCACTATGAGCTTCTAAGAAATATAATGTCTACCAATTGCCGAATTTTTGTGCTCAGCAATGCGTTGATGCCTGTGTCGGGCTGTGTATCCGACATAATCTGCATCAAAAGGTAAAGAAAGCACTACAGTGAGAAAGTGACGGAGTAAATTTGATTGTTTAGTTTTTGAAATACTTTTCATCAGGAATCTCAAGCCTAATTTAAATATCCAGAGGGACTCCTTACGTGCTAGCCTAGGCGAATTTCTGGCTGTCGCTTCTCTCCGCCGAAAAAAAAATAAAAATATTTTTCGGCGGAGAGAAACGAGAGCCGGAAATACGTCTGCGTTCGCAGGCTACTTACGTGTTAAACGTTTTGTTTAAAACTTGTGACTGTTCAGCTTATGTTACAGCTTTTTGATGACCCATTGCTCATTTAAGTACTTATAGATTTCGGCAAATACACATTTTTTTTATTTGATAATGACGTTAAGTTATTATTCAAATGTATTTCTAAGTCACTTCTTCTTCTTAATTAAAATAAGCCATCAAAAGTTATGCCATTAAGTCTCTGGTTGTACAACCACAAAGAGGGGGTACTTTTCGGCCTGACACTATTTCAGACCAAAATATGTAACTTTTCGGTACCCACATTTTCAGACCTGGTTGGATAGAATCCATACCGGTCTCTGTAACTTATCCATACCCTTTTTCAGACTTTCATACTAAAATGGTGAAAATCTATACCCTATTTCTCACCTCAAAAGCCATACACTTTGGCGCTGCACATACTTAAACAGCTGATATAGAGGAGAACCCCTGGGGGGAGGGTAGGGGGGCGACGTAGAACTTCATCATTTATATGACTGGAAACTCCGGTTGATTGTAACATTTTTCTCCAGAAAAAAATTTACATGCTGTTGTATCCTTCGGGGACGACAATTGCTCAGTTGTATCCCTTTTTTGTGCGTGAAATTAGTTTAGACCACGTGATCATTAACCAAACAACAGGAGCCATAATCAGGGATGGAGACCGTGACGAGATGCCATTTTGACTTGTGGGCTTGTCCCCATGTGTTGTACCAAAAACTCTATTAATAAGCGGGATATTGATCACATGACTCTCACAGTAAAGTCAAAAAGGCGCCTAAACGGTGGCGCTGCGTGCGTTGCTACAGTTGAATGAATGAAGAAATCTTACTCTACGTAAGTACTTTTTTAACTTAAGTGAATTTTTTTCTCAGCTGCTTTCCATGTCACTTTTGCCAGTATGATATGGTTCAAATAGTACTCGAAAAATGCCTAAAGTTCAGTTATTTGTTGTTGGAGAAAGTGTAAACAGTTGTAAACAGTTATGATGCTGGAAAGTTGTTATGCAGTTTTTGCAACCTCCATATTGAACTCTGTCAGGTTTCACTGTTTTCTTGCTCATGTTGAACTGGAAAAAGAATCTTTTGCTGCTTGGAATCAAGTTCCGGGGTCATGCAAAGGAATAAGCAAAACAACAACCGGCTACATGGATGAACTTTCTAACCAGGAAAAAAAATACACTAAACAATACATACCTTCTCACATTCGTAAAACCGCAGCCTTACAAAGCTATTACAGATACCGGGACTGAAAACAGGGGAGGATGCTTTTGACTGTGACCGGCACCGAGTTGAAACATTTGGATTGGTTTCTGTGTTTTAGTCAAGATACGTACTTCAAAATAAGGTAAAAAATCTTTTCATTTTAGCTTTATATTTGTTTTCACTGCCGCGGACATGCGTGAAAACTTGTCGTCTACTAGTAGTTTTGTTTCACCTCTTCGGTTCTTGAGTTCTGCTGGAGGCATTTTGCGAATTATTAGCTTATTTTGATGTTAAAGTTGCTATTTTGATGTTGAGGAAATTTATCCTGCGAACTTGAAAAAAAAAACAAGAAAGAGTTTGAAAACAGATAAGAACGTGTTTACAGCTTTCTTGTCCTTTGGATGACCATAGAAATCAACAACTAATAAACGAATGAACACTAGTCTCAAGTCTTACGTGTAATACTTCTAGAAAGCAGTAAGCCAACAGCCGTCATAAACTTAAAAGAGAAATTCACTGCTGACCGATGCTGAAAAATTCGGCACTGATCTGTGACCGAAATCTGCTCAATTCGACAGCTTGTAGCTTGACTACGTAATTTCTGCCAATAAACTGAATTGTTTTTAACCTTTCGCTCGGTTATCCCTAACTTGTTTAACCATTACCTGTTTCACAGGCACTCGGCATTTTTTATGCTAAACTTTGGCCGGCTTATTACGTAAAATCATCCACTCGTAAAATAAGTTTACAAAATTTGGTGGAAGCGGCCGAATATATTCATGCCGGTGAGCGCGTAGAAAACGTTTGAGACGATGGCCTTGTCGTCCCCTCAAGGATTTACCACTGACCAATTTGAAATAAATGGTTGAAACTGACTTCTCGAATAAAATTTAAGTTTATATATATATCAGCATCGCGGAGAATATTTTATATTTGTACTGTAAGGTTTAATGTTTTCTACTCAGCTAGGAGAATTTCCTGGAGTTGTCCCCAATGGTTTAGTTTACAGCTGTAGTTTAGTAAGGTTAGACGGAGGAACTTAAACATGCACAGGGTAATAAAATGTTATTTTTACATTCAAAGTATTTTAAAACTATGTAATTTTGTCGAAACCGAACTGGACTTTCTCTTCCATTTTCCATATAAGGTAGTAGCCCCACGCAAATTTGCGTGTATCCGCGCGGGTTTATGACGTGAAGGGTGGCCCAATTTTTTCTAAAAATAGATTTTTTTGTTACAACACAAGGGGACGCGTGGACCCCACGCTTACGGTCTCCATCTCTGATTATGGCTCCTGCCAACCAATAACAGTCGGAGAACAATAGTAGGGAGAGATGATGAAGTGACGGTAATGATTATGAAAGGATAAAACTAGTAATGATCAAAGATAGGTTGCTTGCCAATTACACAAACCACCCGGATGGAAAGTTTCGGCAAAAATACGAAATGATTTAACTTGTCTTAATAGAAGATGGATAACATGCCGGCAAAATGTATGAGCACTGCCAGCTGTAAATCCCAAAAGGAGCAATAAAAATGCGTCACTTTGACCAGAATCCCATAATTTCAGAATTACTCCAAATGGAATACAGTAAAAACCCGCGTGTAAGAACCTAGAAAATTAAGAACCTCTTGGCAGAAATTTGCTACTTTAATACCCCAAAATATAAGAAAAAAAATTCTAACAGGTTCTTATATGCGGGGTTAAACTATTTTATTTATAATATTTTACCAAAAATGTTGTCTTTAGAGATCAAAAAATTGCACAGTGAAACTAAAAATGCACAATGTATGTTAAATGTGAACTGTTGTTATAAAACAATTCGGCTACAATTAAAAGAATGTATCATTTGTATGTAATCTTGGTCTTGGTTTAAGTGTTCCATGCCTGTATCATCTTGCAGCTCATTTTTATATAAACAACCAGTACAGAAGACACAAAGCCATTTCTTGTTGCAAGTTTAGATCTGGCATTTTCTGATATTTGAAATATCAAGATGACAAGTTGGTTCCCCTTTCTTTAGACTTGTTACCAGTTTCTCCAAGTAGTTTGAATTTCCTGTCAGTCTATAGTCCACTGGAATCTCAAGTCCTTTCCCTTCTCCTCTGTTGTACCGGACACCAATGCATTCAGCTTCAATATCCCCATAGTCAGCCAAAAATCTACTAAAAATCTTGGAGAGCTCCCTTGGGACATGTCCAACTAATAGTTGAGCCTCATTTTTAACATCAATGGCATATTTGTCGTGAGCATTGCTGTCTTCTCTTTCACAAGCTAGCACCTCTCCAATGGTTACAGAAGCATCCACTCGCCCCATGTAACGGAATCCGGAATCCGGAATCCAGAGAAATTTTCATGTCGGAATCCGGAATCCAGGACATTTTTTATGTTGGAATCCGGAATCCAGTGAGCTGGAATCCAGAATCCACTAAAGTTTTGGAATCCGGAATCTACTTGTGTCGGAATCCACTTGTGTCGAATTGTTTTGCTAGATTCTTCTATTTTTCTACCCAGTCACCTTTTAGCGGTCCACCTCTGACTCTTCTACACTTGCGATACTCGAAACACGTGTTCGAACTTGTCCACGCAGGACACAGCCCTCCCCGGGGGGGGGGGGGGATATTTTCTTCATGACGTCAGCTTCAAAGCACATGCGACAAAAAAAGATGCTCGAAGATTCGCTCGTTGACGCTTTCGAGTGCTTGCATCGGAAGGTTTTTTTAAGTGTATCAAGTCGAATCAAGTGGTTTTTAACTTCACTTCGGTTATGGGAAAGTACAAATCAAAGGAAGACAGGTACGTTTACAGAAGTTTAGCTTTAAGATATTTCGAGATATTGTTTATATGATTGATTGAGGCTCTAATAAGAAATACGTGTCGGATAAGTGAAGACAAAAAGAATCCGAAAAGAAAATCTGTCCTCAAATCGAAATTAAAGTGACTCTCGAGTCTGATTCTTGAGAGTATTTATTAAAACAGAGCAAAAAGTAGTTGAAGCCGAAATTAGAAGCAAAATGAAACTTCAGAAGCTTGAATGACTTGTTGATACTTGAATTTCTCGACATTTCTGCAGAAGAAACTTTGTTGACCTTAAGAAAAACCCGAGGGAACAGTTTTCTGTAGTTTTGTGGCTCCATTTTTCATTTTGATCCGTTGATATACGACTTTAAATCAGAAAAGTGAATCGTCGAAAAGGCAGATTAATTAAAAACTATTTCATTTTTATGGGCTTTTCGTTTTATTGTTTTTCTCGATGCATGTTTTCTTTCTTAAGAGTCCAAAAACTCAAGTGCTAAGCGATCTAAGGTCTTTGACATACTCAGAAAAACTATGGTCGGTAAAACTCAAGAAGCCCCCAAATCGGAAAAACAACCGTGAAATTGTCAATTGGTGCTGTTCCTTCGGTCGTGCGGATATTCGGTTGTGTCTGTTCACTTTGCCTTGTGCCCTCGGGACATCTTGTCTGTCTGGACATCCACTGCCCGGGTGATATGGTTGTGCACATGCGTACGGTATTGGCCATACCACGGGGATGGTACGTGTGTCTCAGTGCTGATAAGCGTTGGTTACAATTTATTTTGAGCACACAGGTCTGTAAGTGATCCCATCCCCATACGCATTGCCGTGGGAGAACTGTTTTGCGGTTCCCAACCAACAGCTACCACTTACCTACGGTGGAGCTGGCGCTTAAAGGAGTGCTGTGCACTCGCCTCGGCAGTAAAGGGTCTCGATGCGCGGGTTTACTCCCGCTTCTTGACCCGACGGCTATGCCATGCTGATGAGCCCCAATAAGGGCGAAACAGCTGTCCATGGCTGCCACTGCCCGGGTGATATGGTTGTGCACATGCGTACGGTATTGGCCATACCACAGGGATGGTACGTGTGTCTCAGTGCTGATAAGTGTTGATTAAATGTTCTATGTGGTTCCGGCTTTGTGGTCATTCTTCTTTCCGTTTGTCTGTCTCTTCCGTGCTTTCGTATGGATTACACCTTCTCCGCCAGTTCTGCTGGTGGCACGGCTTACTCAAAATCCTATTATGGGCTCATACATAAAATTTAACCGATAAAATTTACCAATTAAAAGCTGTACTCAAACATTACGAAGAAGTTCCTTCATGTTTTAATACCCGTGGCTGTCTTGCTACAGAGAAAGACTTCTTCTTTCTCCGATCTGACACAAAAATCTTTGGTAGCGACAATTATACAAGTCTCATGCACGGGATGGAAGAGGTAAATCGCCCTCCTTATGCCTAGGTTTTGTGAGTTTTGATTAGGGACATAAGCGGAAGCGAAAGCATACGATTTTAAGTCATTGAAAACAGGCCCGAAATACACACGTAAGCATGATGCTTTGAACAGCCACCTTTTTAATAAATGCATGTGACAGTTTACGCGAAAGAGACCAAGAAGGATTGTTATATTATTAGATGTAATAGTCCTTTCTGGTTATGCTTTGCATATGTGGTTTTCCCTAGCATAAGATGAACATAATCATAATAGGAAGCATAACAAAAAGAGAAATTTTGGATTTTTATAAGCTTTTATACTTTTGCTTATATGCCCGCTTTGACAATGACATAACGATGTTATGCATATACTTGTGCATATTTCGCTAGTGAAACGAACCAGGCTTTAATATAATAAACAACCATTCGCAACCATGCTTAATGAAAGACTCAAAAGCAAAACCCTTTCAAAAAGCGCCGCTCATCATGATCTTTACTGTAACGCTCAAGTGGACGATGAGTAGAACTTTTTAAATTTAGTTAACGCACTTCCTAAGAATCAAATGACAAAAGCTTTCTCATTTTTGTGACGTGCATTAATTTCTAAGAGAAATCATTTTCCTAATAAACTAAGGGAACGAACGTTTAGATTTATAGCTTGAGCATCATTTGAACTTTCCATTGATGCCACTGATTTATGTAGAAAGTTACGTAATATATTGTAACTAAGTTTGGACATTAGCCGTCAATATTTGTTGTTCGGTATTTGTTGATCATGTAAACGGTATAGGAATTGCCAGTAAATTCTAGATGTGACGTTGTTCGATATTTTTTGATTATGTAAATGGTATATAGGAATTGCCACAATGACGTTTTCGAAATGTTTTGTTCTATGAGAGGGTATCGGTGTTTTTTCCTAACGGAATAATGACTTATTGTTCCACTACAATATGGGATAAAGGTATGTGTTTTGTTTAAATTGTTACACTAGAGCTGAAAATACGAGTAGAACCAAGGACGCCGTAATCTGGATTCCAAATTATTGGAGTCCGGAATCCAGAGGGTTGGAATCCAGAATCCAGAGGCTTGGAATCCGGAATCCAGTGAATCCAGAGGGATGGAATCCGGAATCCAATACCCCTGAGGATTCCGTTACATGGGGCGAATCCACAAAATAAGTATGATAGCCACGAACACTAGACTTTATAAATACTTCATACTCTTCTCCCATAGTTTGATGAACAAAATAAGAATAGAACTTTCGACTTAAGTCACAAAAATGGAAGGAATTATGCTTGATTTACGCAGCTGTAGCTTAAGTTCAAGCCAAGTTCGGGCCACATCGACAGACAGATTTGCAAGGCGTTCCTTGTTGTTTTCCACAAAATGACCGCTGACACACTAACTACATTGGCATGCCACCTCACATTGGTTTACATGTGCGAGATTTCTCAAACTTTAACAGTAAAAAGGCAAAGTGAATAGAACTTTATTCGACTGTGGCTTTAAGAAAGAAGTGGAATTAAAGAATGGAAAGCTGTATTATGTCACTGCAACCTTACCAAAAGCTGTCCAGAAGCAAACTTATGACTTTAAGTGTGGAATTTGCAGTCAGATATTCTTTCGTAGACAGCATTTGGAGATGCACATCAAGTTTAAACATCCTGCTAAAGCTGACTTGCAAAATGGTCATTCTGTTGGCCAGAGTGGGAGTTCAGCCGCTTCAACTTCCCACAACAGCTTTGTTGATTTACAGCTATTTCAATTAACGTTGCATGAAGCTAAAAGACAAGACCGAAAGTTTACGTGGGATTTTTATGAATAAATTCATTAACATCCGGTCATGCCTGGAGAAAACAATAGGTTGTAATTAGCAGTACAATGACCTGCACGTGCAGGGATGATTTTGATAAAATTATTTATAAAAAATAATCCCACAAAACATTGCGGTCTTGTCTTTTAGCTTGATTTTAATCCGACAACGTTAATTGAAATAGCTGTATGTTTGCAAGGAAATAGTCAGCCAGAAGAGAGAATTACACTCGATAAGCAGAAGAAAGGCACCGAGAACCGGCGTGAAAGTAGCAAGCGAAAGTCTTACACAGTAGAGTTCAAGGAACAAACCCTTGACTTATTGGACTCTCTCGCCAATTCAAAGAATAAGTGGAAAAAAGTGGCTGTTGAAAAGCAAGTGAGTAAATGCCTGGTTGTGAAGTGGAACAAAGCAAGGGAATCAATTTTAGCAGAAATCTCTAAAAACAAACACAAGAGAAATGCAGGCAGTGTAAGAGAAGCAAGATGCAGGAGACAAATGGTTGGCAAGAAAGCCCAGAAAAGTGAGAAATACCCTTTGACTGTTAACCTTCTCATCACTGAATTTAAGCTGAGGCGAGTAAAGGGCAGCAAAATATCTAAGCTTTGGATTAAGACTAAAATGAAAAGAAAAATAGAGAGCTGTTATGGGAAAGAACAAGCAGATAAATTTAAGGCAAGCAACAATTGGTTTCAAAGGTTTAAACGCAGACACAACATTTCCTTGAGAAGAAGAACAAACAAAAAGAAGAATGCAGCTAATGATGGCAGAGAAACAATACAAAGGTTTCATTGAGACCTAAGGAAGGCAGTACAGTCCAAACGAAGAAGGGACACGTCGTTTGTTGCAGATCAAACATATGGTCGGTGGCTCCCAAAGAATAGACTAAATGTTGACCAGGTCCCATTGCCATTTGTTGTGGAACAGGATCAGACATATGAATTTGAGGGAAACAAGCAAGTCTGGATCTCCCAACCAGGATCGGGCCTAGACAAGAGGCAAACGACCCTCCAGCTATGCATTAAGGCAGAGGGAGAGCAAACAGTCAAACCTGCCATAATTTTCAGGGGAAAAGGAAATGTATTAAGTGCTGAACAAGAGAAATATGATGCAGATGTGCATGTTAACTTTCAGTCTAATGCATGGATGGATGCTGAGGTCAACTTGAAGTGGACAAAACATACTTTGAAGGATGGACTTAAGGATGATTTTAATACCTAGACAAGAGGCAAGCGACCCTCCAGCTATGCATTCAGGCAGAGGGAGAGCAAACAGTCAAACCTGCCATAATTTTCAGGGGAAAAGAAAATGTATTAAGTGCTGAACAAGAGAAATATGATGCAGATGTGCATGTTAACTTTCAGTCTAATGCATGGATGGATGCTGTGGTCAACTTGAAGTGGACAAAACATACTTTGAAGGATGGACTTAAGGATGATTTTAATACTGAGAAAGTGTTGTTTGCCAGATACGCGTCCCAAGATCCATTCATTAGTTGATTGTCCCATACAATCTCGACTCCAATCTGTATTAGGAGTGCCTTTTTTCTTCGTCGAACGCAATTATTGTTATTCGATATAGTCACATTACGATATTAGGGATTAAAGAAACCGCGACCCCATCGCCAACAAAAACGACGCAAAATTTTAATTCGTGTTACCTGTACTACTTCGCGATTATTCCAATTCGTTTAACTTGTATAATGTGGCCGAACTATCCAGTAACGGAACAGGTGGGAAAGGCGTTCAAGTTGAGACAGAGAATGAAAAATTTACCTTCATGTGCCTCACGTTCTCCACAGAACCTTGGATTTAGTCATTTCACGTTGTTGTTTGACCGAGTACGGCGAACAATGTACCAAAATTTATAACCCACGTGCAGGGCCTTTGTTTTTCTCATTAAATCTTCTTGTTTTGTTTTGTTCAATACTTCGGTATTGGTAGGCACCGTCCTTAAGTACATGGAAAGTTCGGCGTTTGAATCAGTTGAGAACGGCTGTTTCAATTTGGAACCGCTCAGCCGTTCTTCCCGCCTGGCTAAGCCGGGAATTTCGGCTTTGGAACGGCTTTGATTCAGACGTCGAATTTTTTATGAGCCGAAACTAATGCATAAATTATTATAACGTATTTAGAATAAAATAAAAAATAAAAAAAAACTCTGGCATTTTGATTGGTTTTGCTTCAAGTAAATTAAGTTCGGCTAATTAAGTTCGGCGTCTGAATCGAAAGGCGCGATTTTCGTGATTTGGGCCCACCTTAATTTGAATGAAGTTCGGCTCATGAAAAGTTCGGCGTCTGAACTGGGCCTAACTTCCCTATCAGTCCATATGTCCAAAGTATAATTTGAATACCAAAGACTGTTGTTTAGAGACAATACTTGAGATTAATTATAAATTAGGAAAGTTTTTTTAATCCGGACCCTGTAGAAATCTCTCTCAGTGATAGCACCGTGATAAGGAAGAAGAAAGCCCGTGCCGAATACTGCACCCAAAATTCCAAATAAAGATAACAAATTTGAAGAAAGTCACCGAAAGCGTATAAAACAACCGTACATTGCGGGTATCGCAATTGAACTGACATCAGGAACAAGACGTTGGAAACCAACCTCACATAATTCAAGTACTGCTTTCAGTCATGATAAATCACGTGAACCCTCTGTTGATCGACTAACGCGTTCAAAGTTTGTTTCGGTCGTGCGTCTGAAATTTAAATAAAATTAGTTTTTTTCTGTTCTAGCCGGTCTACGATTTTGATCACGAAAAGTCAGTTCAAATTTACGATTATTGCAATTGAACTGACATCAGCAACAAGACGTTGGAAACCAACCTCACATAATTCAAGTTCTGGATAATTCAGACCAATGGTAAGGTACATCATTTATGTCTCTTGCTGCTTTCAGTCATGATAAATCACGTGAAATCTCTGTTGATCGACTAACGCGTTCAAAGTTTAACTCGGTCGTGCGTCTGAAATAAAAAAAAAAAAAGTTTTCTGCTGTTTTAACCGGTCTACGATTATGATTAATGAAAGGTCAGTTCAACTTTAGCGACTTTCTATCTATCAACTTTTTATCTATTGTTTTCAACAACAATTCACAAGAGCACTCCCACAGTTAATAGAAGTTAATATAACTTATGCAAAATTGATCCAGCACTTGTTAGAAAAAGGCTAGACGCCGCGCTGCACTTAAAGTTAATGGCCCGCTGATAACAACATGATGTTGACTGGTAGGACTGTGTTGCTACTCTCTGCTGTTTTGCTGGGTAAGATATATTTCCTCTTTATGGGTTCTAATAAGAGCGACGGCATTACGTTGTATCCTTTTCGCGGTATTTTTAATGAAAACTGATTTTCATTGCGTTTACTCTCAAGGAAAAGTTTTGCGGAAACAGGAGCGTTTTGGTGGGTGGATTCGTTTAGCTGATTACACACAAAACATGAAAGTCCTAAGATACCTTACGAATCCTGAAACTTATGAATCACGAATACAAGGTGGCATGCATAATAGATGGAACATGTTTAGGCAGGAACTCTGAAATGAACTTATACTCCCATTTAAATCGCTAACGGGTTTCCTTAAATAGCAGAATTGAATTGCAGGTTTTGTAACAATACTGAGAAATACTGTGCTTCGTATTATTAGCACCTTTGATTTATACCTGTTTGTTACAGTGTTGCAAACGTCCTTAAATGCAGTGATGGAGACTGCTGCCCTTATCTCAACACCAAAAAAAAAACGCTATTACGTAATTAGGTAAAACGTTGCTGAATATTGCTGAAACAGAAGAACTGATTTCGAACTTGAGTTCGAAACGTAAAAGATCAGTCTCTCTGGTTATAACGAGTACGCAGTCTGGTTCGACGTAACACAGATCCAGCGAACGCATTTCTTGACGTGATGAAAATCACCAACCTTAAAACATGCGTGTCTAGGAGTATGGCGTCTCAAACCCACTCCGCTCCGAAAAGGAAATCTATGTTCAAAATAACTGCATAGATAGATATGTTTACCTACAATTACCTTACAGCTGATACTAGGTGGACTTGCGTAATTTACGTTGTAAAAGTATAGCTCTTAAATTAGAATATTGATAATACTCTCATTTTTGTGAATTATCACGATATGTTCGTGGCTAGTTAGTGACGCGGCGTTTTGTCTCGGCCAAGAGACTCTTCAGAGACGACCTTCAGAATTTATAGGCGAACTCGTTGAGCATCATGCACAGTATTGGAAAAAATCAAAGAACACCACAGAAAAAGTATTGTTTAATTCTTTTCACTTGAGAGGTCATGGCAGTGATTTTTTGACTGCGCCATGTAGAAGTACAGTTCAGTAGGTTTGATTTGAGAAGCTACACTCAAGATTTCGCCGGCAGTTTCAACAGTCAGAATCATCTTGTACAGCATAATCAACAGCACTATAGAAATTACTGCTCAATAGCTTTAATTTTAGTGCCTACACTAAACATTTCGCCTACAGACTCAACAGTTATAACCAGGATGCACAGCAAACAAAAAGCCGCACCTCAGGAATGTGCTTGTTAGCAGGATTCTTTTTACAGCCGCAATAAGAATTTGGTCTACCGACCCTGACATTACATAGAAATTAATCGGTGAGGGTTGGCTCACAAAAACGGACAAAGAGTTCGTTCGACGAGTAAAGCATAAATATCTCAAACATTTTGAGGCTAGTATTTCTTTAACCAGTCCCTAGAAACCTCGGTGGTCTTTACCCGTCACTTATTCAAGACTGCTGTAACCAACTTGTTATAATTCTTTGAAAGAAACGAATTTGGTGGCTGTTTATGATAAAGTTCCTTGTCTAAGGGTTTCAAATTAACTCTCAGTTTTTCTGCATGCTTTTTTTTTCTTAGTTTTAGGAGACCCAAAATGTGAAACAAAATTCAAACAAAGCAAATTAATTAACCCTTCCTTTCTTTCCAGAATGTTCCTTAGCCTAATTGACAAACTCATTTAAAATAACTCATGTTAACATTACCGTAACGAAACGGTTAAGCGCCATCGACAAAACGGCGTCATGAGCTCTTGCCTGAAAATAATTTCGCAGTTTTGAAATTTTGTTTTCTCCGTAATCTATACACCAGATATTCGCTGTTCCTTACAAAGAAATACATGCATTACACCTCCTAACTGTTAACGTGTTTCGTAAGCAGAAGCTTAACACATGAAAAGACCTGTCTATGCCGGCCCTTGCTTGAGGGCGTCATTTCAGTCAAATGTATCAGGAATGCATACTTCATGCAGCATTTATAGCTATCTTATCACGATGACATTTAGTCTTTGATTAGCCTAACAATAAGAAGCGTAATACATGATAAGGTCCTGTTTGTAAGCCCTATGCTTGAGGGCATAATTTCAATGATATTTACGATGCAGTATGGGCGGTGAGCTGTCTTATCACGATGGCATTTAGTCTCTGATTATACTAACAACCTCGTGATAAGGTCCTGTTTATAATCCCTACGCTTGAGGGCATAATTTCAGTCATACTTATTATGCATTTACTTCAATGCTGTATAGCATTGACTGCTGAGCTTTTATAACTATCTATCACGATGACATTAGGTCTCTGATTATCCTAAGAAACCCCATAAAGAACAGAACCTATAAATTGAATTCTACGGATTTAAATTGAGAATATTAACTCAAGTAAGACAGTAAACAGATTTTTTTCAACGCTGCAATTTTCCTCACAACTTAGGTTTATGTCTTTTGTGAAGGAAAAAGAAATTTCTTCAATTTGTTGTATGTTTTGGTTGTCGGTCACCTCTCTTAACCCGGTACAATTTGTTGGCAAGGAGATAAAGTAAAAACAAGGCAAAACAAGGGATAAAATTGAATTTACGATAAGAGTGTTAAAAATAGTTTGCCGTTTTGGACGGCAGTAAACAGGAAATTATTAAAAACGTCGGCGTAATACCAAAAACTATGATTTTGAATTTTGAGTTGTTCCTTTTTTCCCCTTTTGTCAACAACGGAAAAGAAATGAGCAAGAGATGACAATTTTCATTAGAATTTCGAGGAGTTAGCTCTCAGCAGTAAGTAGCAAGACGATTACCGTCCTGTGCGAGAACCCCTCTCAGTGACATCTTAGGTGACGGTACTCGCTAATGTATTGTTTGCATCAAAGGTACGTGTAAAAGTTGACTGTTAGATATGCCTCAGAGAAAAATTAGCTAGTTTATTCGTTGAAGATGCTTGTCGATGAAAACGTAGTTTTTGCTGTTTTTGAGAGTTTTTTTTTTTCTTGCTTGAAAATCTTGCAGCAATTAAAGATCTTTCGACTAATTTTATTTTTTTCCAAATAGCTGCTTGCCTTTTTTGCCATAAAAAACTGAGCATCTCAATGTAAATGCTCTATTCACGAAATCGTCAGTACATTTTAAGACATAACTCAGCAAAAAAAAAATTGTTATTCGTAAGAAATATCCTAAAAACTATTCCTACTCCTGGAATCAGCGACACGAAGGCTTACCTGTCAATGCATGACGGCGAAAAGGCTCCATTGCTCTTGTCGCTACACATCAACTAAAAAAAATGTAAAAACTTTTATGATATACGTAAAAGTTGGTCCTTTAATTTGGTAATACTAAACTTGTATTATATGGACATTTAACTCAATGATTATTTCTTAAGTTTGCCCCGCAGTCAGCCAGAGCGGTGGTGGTGTTCCAGATATAGGTGTGTCTTCAAGTTTCTCCACGTCCTGCCTCAGCACCCCTGCTTCAGGTACCACAAGTGTGTCTCCGAGTGTCTCCGTGTCCCTCAGTACCACTGCTTCAGGTTCCACAAGTGCGTCTCCGAGTGTCTCCATGTCCCTCAGTACCACTACTTCAGGTTCCACAAGTGTGTCTCCATGTGTCTCCACATCCCTCAGCACAAGTACCTCAAGTTCCACAACTGTATCTGCAGATTTGTCGACATCCCCAAGCCCAACCGCTTCAGCATTCATGAATGTTTCTACAACTACCTCTCCAACTACCTCCATGTCCATCAGCACAAGTAACTCACTTTTCACAAATGAGTCTTTAAGAGTCTCGACGTCCCTCAAAAACAGCGCTTCAATTTCCACAAATATGACAGCAAGCCAGTCCAACAATGGTACGGCAGGTACCCCCTTTGCGAAAAACATATCGACGAGTCAGTCGGTTTCAACCAGCGCAAGTGTTTCCTTGTCTATCAGCCCATCTAAAAGCAGTTCTTCATCGATAAGCCAAAGAGCGTCTTCATCAATCGGTGAGTGTCACTCTTACCATTTGTACAGTAGGGGTATCGAATGGTCTTTGCGAGCATGCAAGCAGTGTGTGTATTTTTGCGAGCACGAACAATTGTCAAATATTTCTTGCAAGCAGCGAGCACTTTAGAAAATACAGATGGCGAGCAGCGAGCACTTTAGAAAAATACAGATGGCGAGCAGCGAGCACTTTGTAAATTTTCTGCTAGCCGGAATCTCTCTTTTATTAATAGGATACTTTGTTTTGCGCCAGAACAAAAGGTGCAAACCAAGGGCGGTTCAACCAGCCCCAGCATCTTACAGCCAATTGTGCCCTGCTCAGTGATGTCAAATTTCGTCACGTAGCTTCACGTGAGTCAGTCAGGGTGAAGAACTTCAAGAGCTCTCAAGGCGATCTACTAGATACAAAGCCCGCGATCTAAAGTTTTTTTTTATTACATATCGTTTATTATATTTATAAAAAAAACTACAAAGCAGGATTAAAGAAATTTCCAGCAATCAAGCACATGTTAACGACTGAATGCGAGCATGCGAGCAGTTGCAAACATTTTGCGAGCACAAGCAAGCGAGCACCCGTGTAATTTTTGCGAGCAATTCGAGCAAAGGCCAAATTTTGCGAGCACTTTTAAATTGAATGGGACCATTCGATACCCCTTACAGTGTCATTGCTAACTCTTTTTCTTCTTCTCCTTTTAATTTTTTTTCTTATAAACCTCACACTTTTTTAAGCCTCACACTCATTCAGTTAAGGCGGCTATTTATATTTTTTCCCAGAGTGGCAACTCAAGGCATTGCTTGATATTTAACAAGACGATGATTATCTAAAGTGCTATAATAAATTCGTTTCCGTGCTTGTTTGCGTGTGAGTTCGAGTTCAAACCTGAGCCTGTGCGCTATTTCTTCAAGGAATCCATTACATTAAGACTAAAGCGAACTGTCGTATCGGACTATCGTAGATGTAGTTTCCCAGTGGTATTTTCCGCAGCTAACATCCGAAAATTATATAAAAGCGTTGACGATTACCTTTAGTTAACTAAGGAAATATCAACTTTATACATCATTCTTATCAATGGCGCTACAGAGTGTTTAACACATTTTGATTCAGTTAAAGGTTTTCCTGGCTTTTCTACTAAAAACTGCGCGTTCACCACCTAATTTCCGAACTTTATTGATACACCTATTCTTGTAAATAGTTTAAACATTAGCAATTTCTGTTTACTTTTTAATTACGTATAATTATTCCTTAGATGTTTTCAATAATTAAGTAGTCACATAGTAATAAAGTAATTGACAGATTGATTGATTCATTTTTTTTTTCTTTCTCTCTCTTTTTCTTCTTCCATCTTTTCAAAATTTCTTTTAAGCCCTTCAAAATGAGAATAACATGTATCCTTACGGCTCGAAACAAGGTGATAACGAGTTTGGTCTCAACGACTCGCCATATTACTACTATGGTCACTGTCTGGAAATCAAAACAGACCGCTTTGGATTTCCATTCTTCGGAGAGAGGCATTACAAATTACATGTAAGTATGTTCCTTTATGTAAGGAGTGTTAGGCGGCCGTCTTTAAAATAAATACTCCCGATGTGACTTTTTCTATGTACTGCCAGTTCACTGGATGCCAGGCAATGACCAGTCCTTTGCTTTCGGTTGCGTTGACCTGATGAACGTTACATTATAACCAAGTTGTATATGGATACATCCCGGAATAACTATTAGTGCAGGGCGGAGTTGGCTATGCATTGAGTAAAGAAACGATGAGCTTGTTAAAACTGTCGTATCCTATATAGTGAGCACCTTACGATAAACATTTTTTATATTTCATCGCCTTTTATTAAAAATAGGTTAACTAACACGTACACGTTTTATTTTGTAGATCTGTCGCAATGGAAAAATCCAACTAAATTACGAATGGAGCTGGTGGTGGCCACAAAAGTTTGGTGTTTATCGGTGGTTTAGCAATATGGCGATTATCGCGCCGTTTTGGGGACAGACGGATGAGTATCTGTCGTTTAAAGCCAATCACTCAAAAGTCTATTATCACGTGTATAAACAAATCAGAGAGGGCACCATTCAAAGCCAAACCAGTGAAGTCCTGACCATGGCCTCGCAGCATGTTCAACGCTATGACAGCAGTGGGAAGTTTTCCAACTTTGAAGCCACTTGGGTTCTTGTTGTCACGTGGGAGAACCTCTGTCCCTATGTCTATTATCCATATTGGTACTACTGGTACAACTATGAAATCCCTCGTCTGAACTGCCCCGGGGTAAGACATTTACATCACTTTGGAAAGGAAAAAAGTAACACATACACGTATAGTCAATTTGTGTAATTTTTTCATGACATTTTTAATTAATAGCATAGCTCGGTAAAAGTCGCGCGCGCGGAGCACCATGGGTAGGAACATGTGGTAACCCATCAGTGCGAGAAATTTTGGTTTAGGTTATGACATCACCGTCCTTCCGTAGGTACGTACGACCTCCCTTCCATGTAAGCCAGTGTGAAATGCCACACTCAATTTAACCCTGTGCTGAAAGGTTTAAACTAGTTTCCATATCTCAAACTAACCTTTCTTCTTCTAAATTTTCATACAGGAAGTATACATCACACTAAGCTACTTTTTTGAGTTACAAAAAGAAGTGACCTCAAGAAGAGTCGTCGACGACCAAGTGGGAATCTTACCACTAAACCACCGACTACTCGCTGCCAGATACTTCAATTTTTTGGCTAGATATCCTAACCCCTAATATAAATGCTAACCGCAAGCTACCGCGAAGCTAAATCAAGCTAACTGGAGAGCTATTTAGGATAAATGGAATGTTATTTACGCTAACCAGCGTGTTATTTTGGGCTAACCTTATGTAATTGTAAGTGAATGTCCAAGGTCAGTTTGAGATATGGACAAGCGTGCTGACCATGTTTTCAAACTGCATTTTTTCTGAGGGAAGGTGCATGGCCAACTGCTTCTTAGAAAACGGACATTTTGAAGAAAGCTAATTTCTGACTTGTTGAATATGTCGACAAACGGGGAAAGAATAGAAGTAGTGAGAAAAAGAAAACGAGAAAGCAGGCCACGCATAAGCAAAGTTCAACGTGGAAGAGAGTGACTATGTGCATGAGCAAACAGGCAAAATGTCGAACAACGGAAGAAAGAGTAAGAGAAAGCACGAGAAAAGAGACGAAATTGTCATGAAGAAATTTAATGAAAAGGTAAATTTCAGTTGTTACTTTATTGACAAAAATATAATTTTGAATCTGTTTCTTTTTTGCAGGTCAATACGTTTCAAGCCGTCATCATAACAAATGGGCTCAACACATTTTTGATGTACAATTATCCCAAAGGAGGAATTCAGTGGGTCGTTCCAGCAATTCCGTGAGTCTTTTAGGGAAGTGATCAAAACTACCATACTCGAACAGGACCCGCCAAACCATAAAATAGATGGTGGCCTCTGCCTGCACTGATGGTGTTTTTAATGCGTGGCCAACCCTCTATCCAGCAGTAAAAAATGACAATGAGATTCAAAGCCTCACTTATCCCGTTTATCTAGCAATGCAAAACGTTAGCGAAAAAATAGCAAACAAGAAAACTGACCAACGTAGAGTAACAAAAATTTCTCGCCAAATACCTAACTAGTCCCTAGGTATCCTATGACAAGCGACCCTCTACATCAATGACGTCACAATATTGATTTCCGACTTACTCGTTCCCATGAAACTATTCTAGTTTTTAATTGATGCGGATTATGTAGTCTGTCAGGATTTTCAAGCAAATCTTTACCTGCAAATAGGCGGGGTTTTTTCATGACGTATTAAGGCTGGTTTCCATATGATCGCGGATCGCAGATCGCAGATCGCAATAAGGTCTGCGATCGTCTGCGATCATATGGAGACTACTTCTGCGATCGTCTGCGATCCTGCGATCGCGATCGCAGACGATCGCAGAAGATAGAACCATGTTCTATCTAAAGGCTGGTTTCCATATGATCGCAGACGATCGCAGACCTTATTGCGATCTGCGATCCGCGATCATATGGAAACCAGCCTTTAGACAGACGTTCCAAGGTGAAGTCATAGTTTTGCAACTGCTTTTACGTCGCTGAGTTAGCTGGAAAATCCTCACATTCGCTATCTTTTTGATACAGGAGTGACTCCTATTACTATTACTACTGGTCTAGTTGGTACGGTCTTCCTGTTGGCGGTTGGAATGCAGGAGACGATGAGAAGAACTATCTAAACATGAAAGGGTGAGATTAATGAGTTGGCTATTTTTTGTTTTGTTTTGTTGCTAATAATAACAACAACAACAACGACAACAACAACAACAATAATAATAATAATAATAATAATAATTCATTTTAGGTCGTAAACGTAGGAAGTGATTGCTCAATCTTCCAAACCAGAGGCTCATTTTTAAAATGCTCGACAAAAACAAAGAGCAAAGTATGAACTATACACGTAAAATCAAGCTAAACCTAATTCATATAGCTAATCACTTGAACCTTCAAGGGAAAAGGACATAAGCAAGAGTTACAAATACACCCTTTAAATTTAGCTATATAATTTAGCTATGTAATTAATATATTTATGAAAAGGTGTAATGGACTTACTGGGTCAGTTATTAACAGACTGTTTAGACGGTTTTAACAAAACCACGTTCCACGTTAAAAATGCTTTGTTTATTTTGGAAATGCACATAGCTACCCAAAGCTAGTTTACAGGCATTGCGCTCAGAAATAAAGGGTAACTAATAATAATCAAATCGAACATAACATGTTAAAAATCCCAACTGGCTGGAGGCAAACCAGCTGGCTATTTACAAGCGTGGCCGAGGCGGGATTTGAACCCGGGACCTCCGGATTTCAAGTCCGGCGCCCCTACTTCTGGGCCACGCCACCTCCATGACGACCGAGACCTAAGTTAAGACGCTGTTTTATTAACAGGCCCACTATGTTTTACTGAATTTGAAAAATTTGTCCATACAGTACTCATGCGAAACAATATATGAAAAAGAGTAATGTAATTAAGAACTACTAATGACCATTTCTTCTTCTTTCAAAGAGCTTAAATATGTCCCAGGTACAATTACATTTCATGGAAATGCCAGAGAATAGAGTTTGCATGTAACGTTATGGCGGCCATACTGGTGTACATGGAACTATAAGATTTTTTTCTCCGCTGGGAGTTACCTCCCATTTTTTATGCAAACTATATAATTGAAAAATGTTTCTTTTTTTTGTACACCAACATGACGGCAATGCAAACTACCTATAAGGTCTATTTTAATAAAGTCTTTTTATTGCTGACACAAAGTTTACAATAGGAAAACACCTAACTACAAAGAAAAAAAATAACGCTGATAGCTTAATTACATTACTATCCTAAACTACAAAAGTTTAAAAGACACCTGATAAAAAACGTTCCCTCAAAGCGTTCAGAATTCACTTTCATGACAGATTCACGATTTTATTTCTGTTTGTCTCTTTTAGTTCGGGTACTTTGCTTGGAATGTTAAACCTTGACGAAAAGAAAGGAAATACTGAGTTGACAGGGAGATATTTTTGGAGGATAGAGAATAGTGATGTTGTAGGCTCCCTGGAGAAGTGCTTCGAATGGGCTTTTCTTCAAGAATTCGTGAACTTTCCTTCTCTGTATGACCAGTACTTGCGATGGGATTGGCGTATGGCGTGTCCTTGTACGGAATGGCAGGCGTGGTTGGATTGGGGAAGATTCCGCTGGGACTGGTATTCCTGGCCCGATTACTGCTATGAGTCAAGACGCTCCAAGTTTATATATTATTACAGTCCTTTTATAGGGAATATACACTTTAGAATCACACAAACATGTTGCTACTCCTCAGATTGGCAAAACTGGGGTGCCCTTAAGTATGGAGCGCCTGACGGAGGTCGTCTTAAAGTGGAAGCTTATTATTACCGACTGAATCACGTTCGAACGGTTTACCCAGACCCGCAAGCCTATAAACATTGCTGTGTTGACATACCTTTTTGTGATTTGTTTTATAATTATCGTCCATCTGATGACTGCAGTCTTTACAGACCTCCTCGTAGGCGTAAGTTCTGGTTTTATTTGTTTACAGCCTGACTGACTAACTCATTGACGGACCGACTGAGATGGACAGACTAACTGATAATCTCGTACCCCGATCTCAGTCGTCGGTTCGGGAATGTCGAAATGTGAGATCTGGTAAAGTTCGATACAACGCCATTTCTGGTTGGTTACCAGAATTAAGAATGCCTCATTCTAATCTGCTCTGTGATTGGCTCTTTCCTTCTGTCTCAGTTCGGGGAAGAAACAAAAACACGGAAAAGTTTTCGCTCCGATTAAGATTGTCATGCGACGTTTTAATACATACATGCCCTTTGTGTGGGGAGAGAACAGTGAGAAATTGTTTTTTCAGAAGACAACAGCGACTTTAGCCGAAAAGAGTTTGCAGTAACGTTCAAACGGCCTTGCCAAATTACACAAGTTTTCAACACGATGGATATAAGCTTGCTTACTTTTGGGGATAAAATGGAGGTAGGTCATATATTTTTTTTTTGGTATTTCTTGACAAAAAATGATTTTTTTTAAATGATTATTTATTTAGTAAACGCAAATTTATTTCCCCAAAATACTTTACCTTGAGTTCCTGAACACAAGCCCGTCGCATTTGCTAGCATATTTTCAGTTTTTGTCTTCTGCTAAAAGACTATTTTCCTTCTATAAATTGAACTGGACTTTGAGTAAGAGACTTCATAATATAATATTAGTCCTTTCAGAGCAGTGTGCTTATTCCTTCAAGATCCATACAACATCTCTCATAGGACTTTTGAGAAATTGATAGAGTGTCCACACAATATTATTATTCATCAATATCCCTCCCACCCCTCAGCTAAGAGAAATGAAAAATGTCCGACTTATGATCGCCAAAATAATAGTAATGAAACCCGTACTACAACAGAGAACACCTTGTCTGAACCGATTAGGGCTCTTTATGTAAGTGTAGTTAGTTTAATTTTATCCCCTCTCTCCCACCTGCTGAGTTAAAAAAAATTTGGATCCAAAATATAAAACTAGCCTTCCTCTAAAATAAAAATGGGGACATTGGTTTACATGTCTGCACCACCTAATGTTTTGCAGGTCTATGCTTGTGATAAGCTTTAGAAAAGAAGTAGTTTTAAAAGGAGGACATGCCTCTTTGGATTTGACATCACTTATAGTTTTTAGAATCTTTTTGCCATTGTTCTTTTCTTCAAGATGGGGGAATTTCTCCATTATTTTATCATTAGTATGGAGTCCTTGAAGTACTAAACACACTTCATTTACTACTTCCATTGTTAATCCTTAGCACATTCTCTGATACAAATAGTTATCACTGGCCTCAGTTTCTCCTTTATTTCTTGTTAACTCTGCCTTAATTTCTTCCAACTGATTTCTAGGGAGAAGCAAGTTCCTAAAGTTCCTATCAGTGATGTGAATATCTTCAAGGGCTAAAACAGCTGGACACAGCTCAACACATAATTAAGAGCAATGACAGCCATTTCGGACAACAGATATCACAACAGCTGCATTTCTCACACAAAAGCCAAAACCAAAGTGGTTATAAGCAAAAATTTTCCCCTGCACAGATTTCTGGGGTATTTACACTAATCTGTCATGGTGGGTTGCATTTCTTCAATATTTGCACCAATATGATTGTTGTTAAAGTAAAGTTTTGCTGTAGCAGGCTTCCCATCTCTTCCACTTTCTTGGAAAAAACTTTCCATAGTTTGCGGAAGACCAAAATGAATAAATTATTATCCTTCCAACACAATGAGAATCAAACCCCATTCCCAAAGATTGTGGCAAATAATATTCATTGTCAGTCTGTAAAGAATGAGACTGAGCCAAAAGTGCATTTTGAGGAATTTGGGGAGTAAGGTAGAACTGGTGATCCCCAAGCTTTCCACCCAAAAAGGCACCCCCAAATCCACACAGTACTAATGATGAGTAAATAATAGGCTGACAGGCTTAATTTTTGACATTGGTGGTGATAAGTTCATCTGCTATGGGCGAAAATATTTAATCAAACTGGTCAACATTACTTTGTGTTAAGATAGGAGGGCCTTTGTAGTACTCCATAAATCTTTCATATTCAAACTTTGTATGATTGTAGTTTGGTTGTTTTTCTGTTGCTGTTGTTGTCATGACAACAATCTTCGCTGTAGGGAATACTGAGGAAAGTGTTCCTCGTTTGCTGTACTCTGAAGTTGTGCCCCCTGAACAAAGATGCAATTAATTAAGAAAAAACTGTAGTCATTCACTAGGATGTTGTTATTCTTTCCATTAGAATAAGACAATATAATTACCAGAAAATGGATAATGAGAAGGCTGAATAAAAAGGGATTCTCAAGTAACTAAGCCCTTTTTGACGCATGGGGTGGTGGAAGGACGAAGCATAAAAGAAGCTGCGATAATCACCAACAATATGGCTCTGTATTTATTAGCTTTTGACCTTTAAGCCTCAGTGTCAACATACAGTTTCTCCTTACTGGTCTCTACATGTCCATTTTTCATAGTAGCATTATAGGGAGGCTGTTGAAATATCAAGAAATTTCACCACTGGTGATCTCATGACCTCTCCTTGATTGTGTATTGATAAATGTTAGGAGAAATTTTGATACTGATCACTACTGGGGCTTAAAGGTTCAAGGTTCACTGTTCTGATATTTTTTGTGTACTTGTGTGAAAAGTCCTTGAACATAATTTTGTGTTGCTGGTCTTAATATTAAGAAAAGTTAGGACCTTACATGGGTGCAAATATCAATACAAGAAAATTTTTTTTACTCAAGGAATTGGCATCAACAAGGAATTTTCATCCAAGACAGACACGGTTTTCAAAGTTTCTTTTCCCCACCACTTCTCTGCAGTGGGTTTGTGTCTGACAGTTTTATTAAATGTTGTTTCCTGGCTATGGAAGGCCATGGTTAAGGAATACTTAGGAATTCATGGTTACTGAAGATCAGCTTACTGTGAAAGCTGTTGTTTTGCTGCAGAAATGGGTGACAGTTCATTAGAACACACAGACATGCACAGGAAAACAAATAGTGGAAATATTTTTTTTTATTTGTTTTCTATTTATCTGCCATTTGCTACTTTTATGAGCCCAAAAGACCTTCACACCTTCCTATTATTATTGTTATTATTTTTTTTTTTGCTGAAATCAAGGATCCCATCAGAGGTGAGTGTCCAAGCACCAAGATAGCTGCTTTGGACATAAAGAACCTTGTATTATTCTTAGTGTATCATCCTCTATGCATGTACAAATAATGCATGCAATGCTCAGTACAACAATGATTATTTAAGCAGCTCATTGTGCCTTGCAAATCAAATGCAGATAATGACCTTTGTTCTTCATATCAAGAGTCAAATATTATTAGACTTGTGTATTATGTGGTTCTAATTTTCGAGTCTGTGGACTCCTATGTGTAAAATTATAACCTTTATTAACTTGTCATTAAAGAAGCAGTCGAGGGGGCATGTCCCCTAAACTTAACATAAATTTCAGGTGAAAATGTTTCAAGTGTTATGTGATAAAGGTGAATCAAGAACCACTGGAATGGAAAGCTCATCACTACCAAATAAAACTCTAATGGGAAACTCATAGGGACTTGCTCTGTTTGCTCACATGTTGCAAGTAACCAAACATTCTTCAGATCCCAAATCCAGATGTGGTACCTCCATTTCCCAAAAGAAATTCAAACTTCCATTTTTGAGAAGAAAAAAAACCCTTTAAAACAGCAAGGGTGTACTCGGTATTTTAATGTTGGACATAATTGGGCGCCTACCATTTACACGGACAGGTCTTTCTGGTTTGCTGGTATATAACCAAGACAGTAGCATGGTGTTAGGGCTAGGATGGTTCATGGTTCATTTATTGCACACTATTTACACAACATTAACATAGAAAGAAAAGTATTACAACAAATGATTACAAGATAAAAATAAATACAGTACAAATTATAAAATGTGTGTGGTGGTCAAAGTAGCAAAGGCTTTCTAGCTGACCACCACCTACTTTTAAGTGAACAAAGAAATGACACTGAGCTTTACTGAGTAATTAGAAAATGTACGAAATGTTTGTAGAGCCTAGGATGTACAAGAGAGAATTACATTTGTGTAAATTAAGGTATGTTCGAGATATACTGAACTGAGCAAGAAATCTAAACAGGACAAGCTTAATAAAAGAAGAACAAAACAATAAATAAAAACAAAAAAAAGCAAAAAAACAACATACAAACAAACAAACAACAACAACAAACAAAAAGAAAGGAAACGGACAACACATCATCAGCAGCAACAGCAGTGACAACAAAGATCAAAATATAAGCAGACATTATTATTATTATTATTATTATTATTATTATTATTATTATTATTATTATTATTATTTTTAACTCTATTATTATTATTAGATAGTTACATACTATTATATTTGATCATTAAACAGAACATATATTATTTGATTGACAAGAGATCAGGTGGGCCTTATAAAGTTTCTTAAACCTGTTAAAAGTTTTTGTTTTTTTCAATGCCATGGGGACAGTTTCCCATATGACAGAAGCAGAGTACTTAAAAGTAAATTTGCCTATGTTAGTTAACTTGTGGTCCGTGGAAATTAAGCTTGGCAGAATTTCTGGTGTTTAGGAGTGGACAGTTGTTGTAGGTAGGAGGAGGCCCTGTTTAGCTGGTTCATATAAAATTATATTATTACAGTGACCTTGAGTTGTGTCCTTTGGCCTGTAAAAGAAACCTGCCGCATTTACACAATCCATTTGGTTTGGAAATTTAAACCATTAACTTATGGAAGAAGGAGAATTTGTGTGACCAAATCAGCTGAAAGACTACAAAGAGAAGAAATAATTTTTACATATCACTGGTAGACCACAATTTCTGAAACTTTGCAAATGAAAATATGACATGAACCATTTGACTTTCCAATGCGAAATTTAACACCAAGATGCCAATCAGTAACTCTATTGTGCCTCATCTACAACAACGACCACAAAATTTTTCTCATAAAGCTTCGACAACAAAAACTCTCTGCACTGTCTGTTGCTACCTTTACCTTGGGGTGCACAAAAATTATGTGACATTTCCCTGCCTGTAAATTACAGTATCTTCAATACAGTTACCATCTAAGGCGAAAACTGGTACAGCTTACTCCGGTTGACTTAAGTCTTTTTAATTGATCGTCGATAAGCACGTTGATCTTGAGTGGAGAAAGCACAATTACGATGGATTTGTTCTTGGAACAGTTTTCATTACAAAGATGGTCTAGATGGTCACAAAGGGTAGGAACTAATCTTAGTAAAAACGTGATTTACGGCGCTTGTTGATTGCAATCTCTCCTGTTGCCTTTTTCGTTTTGGTTTAAGTTTCAAGTTTTGTTGTCCTCTCGACCGAAGAACGTTCCGAAGAGCACCCTCGAAAGCGAAAACCTCACCAGAAATGATCACAGTTACGAGCCGGCGGCCATTCAGCACGGTGGACAAAGGATGATGGGCAGGCCCGTATTCCGGGCCTCAAATCGAACTTTACCAGATCTCCCCTCCGCCTGACCGTGGGAGATCTGGGTACGAGATTAACTAACTGAGTGTTTGAATGGGTAGCTCTATGGAAAGTTGAAAGTGACAGCTGATGGAAAGAAAGGTCGATTGACTGACTGTCTGAATTGCCAGCTCAATGAATGACTAACCGAATGAATGGCTAAGAGCGGATGATAGAAAGAAGAATAGACTATCTGACTGGCTAGCCAAATTAATGGCTACCTAAGTGACTCTCCAGTTGACTGCCTGAATGACTGACATACTGACAACCTGTTTCGAATTTTTCCCTTTTCTTTTTCAACTAGCTCCAGAATAGTGGTAATAAGTTGACACAAAAAGATTCACAGAACAAGTCATTTTTCTTTTTATTCGTTTTTTTTTTCCTGCCGTTGTTACTCTAGGTTGGTTTTGGGGTGATCCTCATTTCAAAACTTTGGATGGTGGGAACTACACGTTCAATGGCCTCGGCGAGTATGTGATGGTCGATGCACAAAACGGAACATTCCAGCTGCAGGCCAGGACAAGCCATGCGCAGGGAAATTCAACAACTGCTACTATTTTTGCAGCCGGAGCCGCTAAAGAAGAAAACACGAGCACTGTTGAAGTCAGAGTAAAGAAAGGAGGTGAGGGAGGATTTGGGTGTGGCTACACAAGAATTGGCTAATATCCATGAGATCGCGATCTGACTAAATGAAGATGACTTTTTATCTCATCATTATGATGATAACAGGTTAATAATTGTCTTTCAAACGCAGCTACATATTGCTTTAAGCTTAACAAAAGGCGGTGCTTGATATAAAATTGTAAGATCTCCAAAAAGAAAATATCGACCAATTACCTAAAACTTTACAAATGACTTAATTTCTTCTGGCAGAACACACTTGTAAACCTCGTCTCCTTCTTCACCTTGCTGGACTGAATGATGGCCTAGTTAGATATGCTGTTGGTCTGATCGTTTGTTTTCTATTGTTTGGTCTAGGTGGCATCAGCATTTTGATTGACCAAGAAAATTACAACGGTTACAACAACCTAACAAACCAAAGTGTAAGCGTTGGAAGAAACCTCTCAATTTCGAAACCGGAGGAAAACTGTTTGGAGGTTTCTTTCCCGTCAACAACGTCAGTCAAATTTTGCGAGAAAATAGAAATGCTGTCCTTCGTAGTAACTCCCGGCGACGATTATAAAAATACCACGAAAGGGTTGTTAGGAACGTGGAATGATAACCCGGATGACGACTTCACATTGCCTGATGGGAGAGTGCTGCCATCACCTTTAACGCTCAGAGAAATTCACTTTTGGTTTGGTGTTAAGTGTGAGTACAGTATTTGTATTTAATCATCTCTTCGGTCTGCCAGTAGGCTGGTTAACTTAATTTACAACACAAAATTCTTTATTCTCACTGCTATGAATTTGTTTCAGGGCAAATCAATCAATCACAGTCCTTGTTCAAGTATGCTCAAAATGAAAGCGTGGCTACTTTTTCTAAGCCTGATTTTGAGCCCATGTTTGCTGATAATATCACGTGGCATAACGACAGTCTAAGGCTAGCTGCTGAAAAACTGTGTGGAGAGGATTATGAGTGCTTGTTTGA
>NW_028145451.1:2227500-2230000 GCF_977016875.1 Pavona decussata
CAGAATTCCCTCAGCTCACGAACTGAGAAAATATAAATTTAATATTATGTAATGCCATTCATTTCGAAACTAAACAGCCAGTTGAATCAACGTTACTACTTTTATTTGATCGTTGTTAGTTTTTGTATGCGTGTTTGGCTCAGTTCAGTTTCGACGCTATCAATCACGCCTCTAGACTTCTATTTTTCATCAACTTATAACCTCAGCTGACGAGTCAACACCCAGTTCAATTTGCGGACCCGCAGCTGATTCAGCAAGCTCGGTTTTCAGAGTTTCTTGAAACCTTTTTCAAAAGGAGCGCTTGCAAACTACAAAGATGAGCGGCTTCCGTCAATGAAATACAGTCGTCTCCCGATAAATCGAAACCTCGCGCTAACTCGAACCAATTTTCCTTTCCTTTCAGGTCATCTTCTATATAATTTTACCCTCGATAACTCGAACTCCCGATAACTCGAGTTATCGGGAGTCGACTGTAGAGATAATTCAAAAATCCCTGTATTGACTAGTTGGTTTTTTTGCTACTTACAAGTCAATACATGCATGTACCCTTTCTTGAAAACGTTATAGCGTCATCATAGCATATCAAGAGAGGTATCGATCGATCATGGCTTGACACCAATGTATGAGCTTCTTTACTTTATATGAACGATTTGAGACGCTTTTTGGTTCAAGATTTCATGGGAAGACATGAGGTTTGATCCCCAACTTTGAAAAAGATGATGAATATACTCATATGGTCGAGCATCACAGAAAACACGACACACATCCCATGCTACTTACACACGCTAATAAAGGCGGCTATTAAACTTTTTTGATCCACCATGCGGTGCTATGCCCGGGGGCAGGGGGGGGGGGAGGCTAATGGGGATGTGCCGCTGGATGGGGTCACATTCTCACGACTGGATTGACTATAATGGGGTTGAATTTTCAATAGAGTTACTAGAATGGGGTCGCACATTTTCGGATTTTTGGGGTAAGAAAGTTCTATTAAGTAGGGATTCAAAATGGTCTCGGTTAAAAAGTTCAGAAAGTTGTTGTTTATTAAATGTAACAATCACCTCGCATTACATTCCGTTCTTGAAACCACAACTTCAATATTAACCAGTTACACAATAGCACAAAACCACCGGTCCAGGACGAAGTAGATGCATAAATAGAAAGTGACTTAGTTGGGATCGCGAAAATTACATTTTCCCAAAAGTGCCTAAGATGGGGTCTATAACTGGCCAGAAAATAGACTATAATGGGGCAGGGGCTCTGAGAGGCCAGCAGCACATACCCTCCCCCCAGGATGCTATGGCGACAACAATTCAATGGACTCTGCTCTCTTTCTAGAGCCACACTGATATCTAATAGATTACGGCCAGTAAACAATCATAAAGATTGTTGTATCGTGGCATAGTGGTACAGTATTGTGTAACATCTTTGATTGCTTCCTTTTTTCCAAGCTACAAATCCCTGTGATTCTGGTCACGGCTGTTCGCAAGTTTGCTTTAAAGGAAGCGACAACCAACCAACGTGCGCCTGCTTGGCTAACTACGAGTTGGAGAGCGATGGAAAGACATGTAGAGGTACTGGATAACCTGTACACGTTTTTAAAAAAAATGAATCAATCAATCAGTCATCGTTGTAAATATTTTAGAATTATCGACGAAGCTTAACCAACCGTAGATTGGCCGACTTCCTTATCGAAAGGCAAAACTCTCAGTTGTCTGCAATTGTATGGTAAATTGATACTGACTGTCTGCGATAAGATCAGAGTTTTCTGGGCAAAATTCCAATTCTTTTTTTAGGCGGGGGTGGGGGGAGAATAGCATAGCCCTTGCAAATATCTGCATTTCCCTCAGTCATAAACTGCGCAAAACTTTACCTCTAAATTTGTAGTGACTGTCCTTCAAGTTGCGATATACCAATCAGCGATGTAAAGCAACAGGCACTTAAGGCAAATAGACAGGTTAGCGTTTGACTGACAAAAATTACTACTAAGGTTTGTAATTTATTTTTTCTTAAACGTTTTCTGTTGCCCGAACCTCACAGCTTTTGTCCACTTTAACTTTCGGAAAACTCTTCGCTTCTCAGAACAGATAATTTTCGCGGACAGATATATGTGTATATTTTCGCTCCAAATAAAGATTGTTGTTTACATAGCCATTTTCATGACAAAATTTATTTTCGTAGACATCAATGAATGCGATCCAGCAAAATCGCTCCATCGCTGCAATCAGATTTGTGAAAATACCCAAGGAAGTTACAAGTGCGCATGTCAAACGGGATTCCAATTGAACAGAGATGGTTACGATTGTGAAGGTAATTGCCATTTATCTAAGCTGACATAATTTTTATTCAGACTGTCTTGTTTCGCATGCCATTTCAAGATTCACTTTACGCACACCCTGCTGTCGAACAAGAAAAATATAACTAATAATCAATATTAAATCGCTTCTGAACATGTAACGCAGCTTAAAAGTCAGCTTCAAGAGCACGAGGACTATGAAAATGA